>NC_091664.1:19659166-19976250 GCF_042453785.1 Malus domestica | reverse complement strand
TTTGGCATCTTCTTCGTTTTCAAAATCCTATTGAAAAGGTCAGTGAGCCATGCTATACCTGTCTCTCCCAAAACTTTCCACACTTCGATTGGTATATCGTCTGGGCCTATTGCTTTTCTATGCTTCATCTTCTTCAAAGCTACCACCACTTCTTCCTTCCGGATTCGACGATAAAAAGAGTAGTTTCTACACTCTTCTGAGTTACTCAACTCCCCTAAAGAAGCACTCCTTTCATGTCCTTCATTGAAAAGATTATGAAAATAACCTCTCCATCTGTCTTTAACCGCGTTCTCTGTAGCAAGAACCTTTCCATCCTCATCCTTGATGCACCTCACTTGGTTTAGGTCCCTTGTCTTCTTTTCCCTTGCTCTAGCTAGTTTATAGATATCCAACTCTCCTTCGTTGGTATCTAGTCGTTTATACATATCGTCGTAAGCCGCTAACTTAGCTTCTCTGACCGCTTTCTTCGCCTCTTGCTTCGCTTTTCTATACTTTTCACCATTTTCATCGGTCCTCTCCTTGTATAAGGCTTTACAACATTCCTTCTTAGCCTTCACCTTTGTTTGTACCTCCTCATTCCACCACCAAGATTCCTTTTGGTGTGGGGCAAAGCCCTTGGACTCTCCTAATACCTCTTTTGCTACTTTTCGGATACAACTAGCCATGGAATCCCACATTTGGCTAGCTTCCCCCTCTCTATCCCACACACATTGGGTGATTACCTTCTCTTTGAAAATGACTTGTTTTTCTTCTTTTAGATTCCACCATCTAGTCCTTGGGCACTTCCAAGTCTTGTTCTTTTGTCTCCCTCTTTTGATATGTACATCCATCACCAACAAGCGATGTTGATTAGCCACGCTCTCTCCTGGTATAACTTTGCAATCCTTACAAGTTATACGATCCCCTTTCCTCATTAGAAGAAAATCTATTTGTGTTTTTGACGACCCACTCTTGTAGGTGATCACATGTTCTTCTCTCTTCTTAAAGAAGGTGTTGGCTAAGAAGAGATCATATGCCATTGCAAAATCCAAGATAGCTTCCCCATCCTCGTTTCTCTCCCCAAAACCATGGCCACCATGAAAACCTCCATAGTTGCCTGTCTCCCTGCCCACGTGTCCATTTAGATCTCCTCCTATAAATAACTTCTCCGTCTGAGCAATTCCTTGCACCAAGTCTCCAAGGTCTTCCCAAAATTTCTCCTTCGAACTCGTATCCAACCCTACTTGAGGTGCGTACGCACTAATCACATTGATAAGTTCTTGTCCTATTACAATCTTGATTGCCATGATTCTATCTCCTACCCTCTTGACATCTACAACATCTTGTGTCAAGGTCTTGTCCACGATGATGCCAACACCGTTTCTCGTTCTATTTGTGCCCGAATACCAAAGTTTAAACCCTGAGTTTTCTAGATCCTTTGCCTTACTACCAACCCACTTAGTTTCTTGTAGGCACATAATATTTATCCTTCTCCTCACCATAACTTCCACTACTTCCATAGATTTTCCCGTTAAGGTTCCTATATTCCACGTTCCTAAACGCATTTTGCTCTCTTGAACTCTACCCTTATGTCCTAGCTTCTTTACCCTCCCCCGTCTAATAGGATCAAAGTACTTCTTTTGTGTGTCCCGTGTAAAGTTGATAGGAGCATATGCTCCCAAACAACTTTGAGTGGAGTCGTTCGAAAAGAAGTTTCTACGGCCCCCTTGCTCATTTAACACTGCATCCGGGTGCCGATGGAGATACAGCGACCCTTGCTCACTTATCACTGTGCTCGGGCCACACAGCGCGCCACTTACGGGTGACGCCCTAGCTTTAGCGCGATTTTGTTCTGGATTCATTTTCATAAGGATTCGACGTGATCATGGAGTGCCGGCTGTCGACTACCTGACGCCCTCCCCCTCCTCCTTTATCCGGGCTTGGGACCGGCAATGTAAAATTACATAGGCGGAGTTTCCAGACCTAAACCTATGCTATAAAATATCATACTATGGATCCTATAAAATCACTGATTCATACGATAATGCTCTCGTTTTAGGGAATTCAACAATCATGTTCTAGTGGCATACAGTAATTGTGTGAGCTCACCTGTTTGAGGTCCAATCAATAAAATGAATGCATCAGTTCAGGCATCTTGGTTTCGTTTTCTCTTTGGCCTGGAAAAACAAAGGGAAACTATTAATATTCAAAATCGGGTATCTTGATTAATAATATTCAAACTCACTATCATGATTAATAATATTTGAAGAGAAGTATTATCACTAGGGATGGGCAATGGTTATGCGGGCGGGTAACCGCGGTTAATTTACCCATAACCGTTTATGCTCATACCCGCATAACCGTTTACTCGTTGGGTAATTGCCTAAACGGTTATACCCATACCCATAACCGTTTATAAACGGTTAACCATACCCATAACCGCATACCCATTTAACCGTAACCGTTTAATACCCGTTTATCCATTTATCTTTTATAACCCGTTTATCTTTTTTTTTTTTACCATTACCCTTTTTTCACCCGTCTACATGTTTTTTAACAACTTGAAAATTAAAAAAAAAATTGTCATAATTTTTTTTTTGACAATTAAACACTGTTATAGGCATAATTTTTTTTTTGACAATTAAACACTGTTATAGGCATAATTTTTTTTTTGACAATTAAACACCGTTATAGGTACATTCATCATACATTTTCCATATTTTAATTTTTGAAGTCCTTATACCATTCCAATAATTGAAATAATAGTTTACGGACAATATTTTTAACTGTTACCAATGAAGGTAAATATAATATTTGCTAAGTATTATTGGGTTACAAAAATTGTTTAGAAGACATTTCTGTCAATTTCACGGTTACCCGCAAGGAATTTAAATTAATTTGACCAATTCCTTGATGATGAGAATCATCATTCCTGTAGTAGTGTTATTGAGAGAATGACCAATGAATTCCTTGCTAATTTATTGGGTGCTAAGTATTATTGGATCGAGAAAATGGTTTGTGTTAGTTTTACATATATAAAATAAATGGGTAAACGGTTACCCGTTTATAACCGTGGTTAATATCCATAACCGCCCATTTAAATTTCGCGGGTAAACGGTTATACCCATAACCGTTTATTTATCTAAACGGTTACCCATAACCGTAACCGTTTAATTTAAATGGGCGGGTAACAGCGATTACCTATAACCAATGGGTATTTGCCCATCTCTAATCATCACTCGTACTTTGGAGTGTATGTATACGCGATATAAAGTGCAACGTTGTTTAATTTTGGTAGTATGTTGTTGACGCAGCAGAAATATAAATATATAATAAAATATATATCAATAGAAGTATGAAGTGAAGTGAAGTGATGTTTTAGGGATTTGGATCCTCTCTTGAGTTAATGGAGAGGACCCTCCTAACCAAACATTATGGGTCGTTGGATTTTCATCTAACGACTATAGTTATTATAACTTTAAAGGGACCTCCCTGTTTGTAGCCATTGGATGAAAATCCAACGGCCCACAATACTTGGTCAGGAGGATCATCTCCATTGGCTTAGGAGAGGATCCAAATCCATGTTTTAGTAGGATTTGATGATTTATATACTAGTTTTCGGGTTAAAATGAACACTTATACACGTGGCTTGCTCTACATCGTTTAGTGTTAGCAGTCCTACATCGGTGGGGGTAAAGAAAAAGAATGACTTTAAATAGGATTACTCCACATTAATTAATACTGAGGCATTTTGTGGTAAAACCCTACATCTGATGGATTGGATGGTAAAGTTGGGGACAATATCAATGTTGTTAGAGTGGGGCTCCCGGGCTTGTTGATCTAAAAAAAAAGTTGGGGACAATAGCGGTGTCACTAAAGTGGGGCTCCCCTGGGCCCGTCGATCTAAAAAAAAATAATTCAACATGGTATCAGAGTCCACGGTTACGGGCCTGTGCAAGCCAACGTGGTTGTCACCATAAAGTTTGGGCTTGGAAACAGCTTGGACTCTTAACATAAAACCGGCCTTTAAGTTCTTAAGAGTTATTTTCTGAAAAGATTGAAAACAAGTTTGGACTCTATATGGAGTCGATATCTGAGTTTCAATTGCCAATGTGTGGACCTCCACGTGTGAACCACTAAATGGGGTTACATGTGAGAGGGTGTGTTAATAGTCCCACATCGGTGGGGGTAAAGAAAAGTAATGACTTTAAATAGGATTATCCCACTCTAACCAATACCGAGGTCTTTTGTGATAAAACCTCACACCTAATGAATTGGGCAGGTGGTAAAGTTGGGGCAGTATCAGTGTCATTAAAGTAAGGATCCTGGACCATTGATCTAAAAGAAAAAAAAAAAAAATTTCAACACCAAGTGGATTAATAAAAGTGCACTTGAAGATGTTCTGCGCAAGTTGCTAGCAAGCCAAGAAGAGAATGCGATTGAGGACAATCTGGAGAAAGAGCTGCAACGGGACTCGCTGTGGATGGATTTTGGAGATGAAATAGACGTAATAGGTAGGGAAGTAGAGAGGAAGTTGAAAGATGAGCTAGTAGAAGAGGTAGTGGTAGTGGTTATGTAGTGTAGAAGGCCAAGAATTTCACCTGAAGTTTTTCGTCTGTTCGTTTTTTTTGTCGACAAGTTTAAATAGAATATGTAATGAAGACTTGAAATTGTAGTTTCATGAGAAGATGAATAAATGGGATGGCTGGTATTGAGTTTCTATAGATCCATGTGAGTCGAATCTAATACTATTGCAATCAAATAAGACTACTTATAGCCGGAGACTTGCAGGTCCTTGCCTTGCCACTGCTTGAGTGGTAGCTCTCACTCGAAACTCCTGTGACATGTGAACGCTCAGCACAAACTAATGTGAACTGCTATACCAATGAAAGCAAAAACACTATGCCGTATTTACCGCTGGCCACCAGAATTTAATATTGTGATTTGAAGTGATGTTGTCGATTGATGATATGAATTTGACAGGAAAAATAAAAACTAATTCGTTATAATATTTTTATTTATACGCTGCAATTCAAGTGAGTTGAAGCTTGTACCTATAAACTAAAGGCTAGTTAGTTATATTATTTCTTATACGCCACAAATTCAAGTGAGTCGAATCTGGTACAAATAAATTAAAAGCTAGTTGGTTGCAATATTTCCTCCAATCCTTCCATAAGTTGTATATGGTTGGTGAAATTCCATAGTTGGTAAACTTCAAAAGGGAAATTTTTTTATTGCCTTCATATGAATATATAGACCAAATACAACATAACACAAATTTATATACCACAAATCTAACATGGATTCAACGTGCTCATAAATAGCAAAAAAACCGTATAAGTCACAACAATATAGCATAACTTTCACTCAGAAACAACAAAAACAAAGAGAAAGAAAGAGAAGCATATCATGGGAGTCTCACTGGCCTTGCTCCTTTTGCTAGCCTTAGGCTTTGCCTCTTCGTCCTCAGACGGCACCAAAGATAAGCACAATCAGTTGCTTGGAAGATGGGCTATACCTAGACACATCCTATCGAACGGCTTACCAATCCCACCATCTGGTCCTAGCGAGGGTTACCCTCCACCTGATCCATTTCCATCAAGTTTTGGTGAAATATCAAAAGAACCTCCAGTTCAACCATCTGGTGCAGCAGCTACAGAGCATGGAGTTGGAGTGAGTCAAACCCCTTTTCCCAAAATATCATCGGGAGAATTTCATTTTGTTATGAAGCCGAAGGGTACTATAATCCCACCATCTGCTCCTTGGAAAAGACATAATGCATTTCAAGGTTCTAAAAGACGCTAGGTTCTAGTCAGGCGGCGAGCTGGGACCTAGCGCCTAGGCAGCTAGGCGGGGCATAGGTGGACTAGGCGGATTTAAGCAAATCTATTATATTTTGTGTAAATAAGTGTCTATTTATACTTAAAATATATATAATTTGATTATAAACTACAAAATAGAATGACATATATATTAGGAAGTATTGGAACATAATGAAAACATGAGGAACATGCATATAATGTGTATTCATTTAAGTATTCAACAAGTATCTTACAATTTATTGAAAAAAATAAAATGCAAAATGAAAGTTATCTATTTTCTGTCTAACTGAGTCGCAACCTAGACGGGTGTCTAGGGGATCTGGATGGGCTAGGAGGGTGCCTAAGCGGTCTAGGTGGGCGCTTCAGCAGGTCTAGGTAACATTTCTTAATTTTTAAACGCTTAGGCATTAATCGGGGCGGTGACCAACCTGAGACATAAATATTAGACAATTAAACTGTTTTATGTTACAAGACAACTCCTACCATTTTGTAGCTGTTAACCCTAAAAACTACTAAGCTTAGGTGGCGCGCAAGCCAAGTAACTAATGAGCTAACTACGTCATTCGGTTGTATACAGGTGTGCCAACTTGTCGGCCAAGCTCAGCCGAGGAGTAAAATATGCTAATGTTGCATTGGGTGCGTTACTGACTTCTTGATCTTATGATTGCAGTCGAGGAAGGAACACTCTCAGCCTTCGGGTTCTAGAGCCTGAAGACGAGGCTGCTAGTCCTGCGAAGTTCACAGATCGTTGGCACCGGGTTTGGTCATGGTGATTATATTCGTGAGAGTATAAGCACGTTGAACTGGCCCCAAATTGTACGGACACAAGTACTCAAAGGAAATATATGTCTTGATGGTAAACATGGTTTGGCCATCAGAATGCAGAACTTTAAACCCTACTTGTGAGTAACCAATCATAAACAACTCCGCATTTAATGTGCCGAGCCCAGTAATTTGTAACTCCTCACTTCGTCGAGAAGGCTAATGAGATGACCTCTATCAATAAGGATTCGAAAATCTTTCTCTGCCGAGACTTGGATAGATAACCAGTCGGCCTCGACGCAGTGTTGTTTATCCAAATTGAAGATGTGTTGGCGAAAAAGAAAATAAAAATATCAAGATTGTTGAGAGGTTTCGCGTAGAGCGAGGGTTTGCGCAGGGCAGTTTGTGTGTTGAATTGGAGGGGGCTATTTCGTTGTTTGCTGTTTTGTATTTATAGCAGTCAATCTCTTATTGGCCGTATCAGAACTATACTCGGATTAGGATTCTTTATCCTAATCCAACCAGGCCTCAATCAATCCTAACGTCGCTAGGACTCTGAACCAAACTCCTTATCCGGCCATCTTTACTTCTCAAATCTTAGCATCCTTATCCTACTAAGACTCCTTATCATACTAGGACTCGATCCATTCGCTCTTATCCAGATTAATCCTTCTTGCAATATGACTCGACCGCCCTGACTGGGTAACCTATGACCCTTGGCCGACCCACAATATTTTTGAAAAAGCTTTGGACCGAACTTAAACCTATGCTCAACCCAATAGTATTATTTTGGGCCCAAACATTGCCCCCTCACTTCTGAGGTTTTCGGCTTAGAACTCCTTAGTCGAGTTTCGACCTTGAAGAAGTGAACCCTAGGTATTTGAAAAGTTCCCAATATTCCATCCATCAGGTGCATTCATGAAACACAATTGCACGGTCCTAATTTTGTCAGTCATCCTGCCACGTGGTGTCTTCTAGGCAGGTCTGTCCTCTAATGATGACACTTGAAATGTGCATGCATACGCTAAACATCACTTCGTCATTAATTTTGCCACTACACATACCCACGCCACATTGAACCACAAGCTGCTAGGTCACCGAATCGTCCCTTCATCATCAAAACCGTCGCCACACGTTACCATGTTGCCTCAATCCCCGAGTTCTCTGGTCCCTTCACACGGGTTTCCGAATCTCCATAACGATTGAGGAAATTGACTGCTTGATTTTACCATTTCTTTTCAAAATCGAACGATTAACCTCCTTCTAAAACTCTTATAAATTCCCAAAATCCTTTATTTTACCATTTACGCTCTCAGAACTCTTAAACCTTTTATTCCCAGATTAACCTGCAAAAACTCTTTTCCAACTAGAAAATTTCCTCCAAGTCCAAAACTTCTTCAAGCTCTCAACAATGGCTTCCAACACCTTCATCTCCAAACTTTCAGATGAATGCGCTAAGTGAAGGGACTTCATCAACCGGAGCGCCATAAAAACCTGCGATTCTTACTAGATCCTGAGACCACTCTTTAAAGACAATGTCCCAGTGTCCATTACGAACCTCCTCAAAGAAAACTGCCTGAAACCTTTGTTTCAAGGATATGACTGGTCGAAATGGGAATTGACCAAACCCCAAGGAACTTGGCCTTCCACTACCGCGACTTGGGTAGTATGGGTCGAGAGGATGGAGAAGTTCTTCAACAAAGAATGGAAAGTTGTTGGAATTTATGATGCCATCAAGCTCTCGACCATCAAGATTACCATGGACAAAGAACTTCTCATGGCAGCTCTGGGTTTTTGGTGCTCGACCACCAATACTATGGTCCTTCCACTAGGTCTTATTGGCCCTACTGTTCTCGACATCTCAGCCATCATCAGGACCTCCCTTTTAGGTTTCCCAATTAACATCTCCCTCTCTGGATGTCCCTCCAACCTCGACCTCAAGATACTCTTCGACGAACGTGCGGTCGAGTCGCTAAGGAATAAAAATCAAAAGCCCTTGAAAGAAGAAGTTCAGAAGTTGCATAAGAACTTCTTCAACTACAACACCCTCACTCAACATTTCGCTGGCCGAGGGGAAGAGAGTCTTAGGAAGGGAGAACACGAAGCTTTTCTTTTCTATTGGCACAACAAATTCATTTGCTGTACCAAATCATATAAAAGTTTGGTCGAGAACATGCTGGTCGCTGAAGAGTTAGCCAATGGTCATGTCCTCGCTCTTGGCTCGGCTATCCTTACCAACCTCACACGCTGTCTAGTCGAGGCGACGGTTAACAAGATTGACCTCCACCAGACGGGCCCACTTTGGGTCCTTTAACTCTGGTTACAAGTTTATTTTGCCACCATCTGGTCATAAATCCCTAACTTCATACCCACCGAAGCATTGGGTCTGCAATTGGGCTCTAGACCCGTTCCTCCTCACTCGACTGAAAAAGTTTTTAAATACTTTTTTGTCCTAAAAGATCTTTCTGATGACGAGTTTTTGATATGCCGTTGTCAAAAATATCCCCCTTCCATCAAGCTTCCATCTTCGTCTTGGACTGAAGTCGAAGACGCTGTCCTCCGAAAGAGCTGGGGACCGTTTGTGTTGACGTTCGACCTTCCCCTCGGCTGCAATGCCAAATGTGCAAGTTGGGAAGTCTACCATCCCCATTTCACTGCGTGGTAACTTGGCTACCTCCAAGGCTGCCCACTGCCTCTACTTACCTCCCGTTCTCTCCTGAGCCGACGATGCTTCTCTGGTTATTCAGAAAGGGAATGTAGGGAGGTCGAGCAAGAATTTCAAGAAAGATGTAAAAAATTCCGCCTTCGGCCGAACGTCCCCGAGACACTCAATACCGCCACCTTTGTTGAATGGTAAGCCGCCTATACTTAAGACTTTTTCGATGCACCAGTCGAAAACGTTATCAAGAAAATTTTTGGTGACCATTCAAAGAAAACTTCTGCCCCGACCCCTAAAGAAATGGCTTAAGGTATTTGTCTGTGTCTATCATTTTATTTTGGCCATTTGTTTAAGCTTGCTGTTTTAATTTTAGCTTTTTCAGGTAGTCATGCAAATGCAGTAGCGACGGCCGTGAGCAAGAAAAGCTGGCCCCCTCGCTAAAGAAAACTGCGACCGCCTCGTCGATTTTACCGAGCAAACGGTCTCGCCCAGAGGCTGAAACGGTTGGCGACACTCCCCTTCCTAAAACATGTGTCAAGAAGTTGGCGAAAAAAGGGGAGTGGGAGATTCATGTCATCTTTAGCTAGACTACAAGAGCCACTGCTGAATCTCCTCGCGTTCCTTCCATTTGAGTCTCGACGGAAATGCAAACGAAACATTCCACCGATCAAGCTCCTGAGGTTTGCCCCGTTGAACAAGTCGTGGTCGAGCTGACCGTTGATCTGGTGGTTGAGGAATCTGCAGCTCCAGGGTCGGCCGTTGTTTCTGTCTCGAAGGAAGCGGCCACCTTGGTCGAGAAAATTCTCTCCTTGAATCCAAAACAAAAAACAACGGTCATTTTGGAGGAAGAGGTATGACTATGTTGCTAGTAACTTTTCCTTCCACTAGATTCTGAATCCTAAACAATTCTTATTTCAGGACGATGACAGTGAAGAACTCCTGCTAACGAGTCGCCCTCGACCAACTAGACTTCCTACTAACAATCCTCCACCTGTGGTTGAGGCGACTGACCAGGTTGATCCTCCTGCAGCCGACCGTGGAAAAATGCTCCTTATCGAGTCTGAAGTGACGACGAAGACAACAATCCACCCGCAAGATTAGGATCTTGGCATTCCTCCTCAAGAAGTTACTTCGGCTTTTGTAAGGCTCGATCCATTTCTTTGATTGATTTTACTCTAACAAGTAACCGAGAATAATACTAAATGTCAAGTGCCCGATTATTCATTTCACCGACAATTCTATGTGCCGAAAGATGTTATCTATATTTCCTGGCCACCTCAGTGGCCGTCGAACGTAGATAACCTTCATCAACCGCATGAGTTGAGAAGCAGTCTTAAATACTGGGCTTGGCCATTAAGCTCTCTAGGTTCGAGCAATGAACCAGAGGACCTGGCCGAAGTCTCATCCCAGCAGGTTTAAAGCAAATTCTCTCTATTATATTCTTTACGATTTTCTTTTCAACTAACACATTTTCATGTGCAGCCTTCTTGGGAAGGCGAGTTCGACATTCTCCTTTTGAAAACTGCTGGAATAGCCGGATCATTCACTATGTCGACCGAGCCTTCGGTAATCGAGGCCGAATCCAATGCCCTCGCCAAGTTGTAAGAACTCCTATCCTTCTCTACTTCGCAAATCCTTCAATGCAAAGGCATTGACTTCGTAAGATAGTGCCTCAACGCTCTTGTCGCTGGTGGTTTGCTGAGTACCGAGAATGTTGTCCACCTTTTCGATATCTTGGAGCAGACTTGGCAATTCTTTATTATTTTTGAACGGGCTCCCCGGGCTGATGTCTACCTAAAGGCTGCCAAGACCACTCACGAAGCCAGTAGGTCGGAGGTTGAGGCCATTAAAGCAAAGAAAACGCAGTTGGCTGACTTTGATCATCAAATCACCAAGCTGCAATGTCGAATCGCCGAACTTTAACGACAAAGGTTAGCCGTTGCTTCGAAATTCGAACAAAATTTTGAAGCAAATAAGGCTCGGTTAATGGACTTCGCGGTTGGCACAAGGTAGATCCAGCAACTTCAGCTTAATCTAAGGACGAGGCAAGTTGAAGTCACCATGGGTGAAGTAAGGTGGTTAGAATTGAAGGCTGCTCTTAAATCCTTCCTTTCTCCGACCCCTTAAGATTTTGGTCTAGGAATCATTTGTAACTTCGCTTGTACATTTCTTTGCAAAATCAATAAAATGATCTTTATTCTTGCATTTTCAAAGTGACTGGATAGTATTTCTTTAAAAATTTCCCGTTGAGTGGTAACTTGTGAATTAAACCAGTTCGATCCTTGAGGTGGTATGCCCCATTGCCGAGAACTTTATGAACGATGAACGGTCATTCCTAATTCGGCGACCATTTTTCGAACCTGGGGTCTTTAATTCCTACGGGCAGCACAGTTTGCCAAACTAACTCGCCCTCTCCGAATGTTTTTTGTCTGATTCGCTGATTATAAGCTCGTTTGGCAATCTTTTTCTGTGCCATCAATAAATTATAAGCGTTAAGTCGATTTTCTTCCAAATCATCTAACTCTTGCTGCATGGCCTGACTGTACTCGGCACTGAACAAGCTACTTTGTTCAATCACTCGCAATGAGTTTATACTTTGCTCGAGTAACATAGCGTCGTGGCCATAGGTTAATGCGTATGGAGTCATTTTGGTTGCCGATCGGAGTGAAGTTCGATAAGCCCACAATGCTTCGTTTAACTTTTTAAATGCAACATACCAGGCTTTTCTTTTACCATTTTCTTGAGAATACCGATCAAAACCTTATTACTTGCTTCGGCCTGTCCATTCGCCTGCGCTGCTTGAGTCGAATTTTTAGATTTACCATGTACTCTTGAAACCTGCCAGATGTAAAGATCGTACCATTATCTGTTATGATTGTTTTTGGTACATCGAATCTAGTCACAATGTTTTCTTCTATAAAATTACAAATTTCTTTAGACGTTAACTCGACATATGACTTGGCTTCGACCCATTTGGTGAAGTAATCTGTTGCAACAAGTATCCATGCATGTTTTCCTATCCCGGAAGATGGTGCAATTTTATAGATTACACCCATGGCCCATCCTCTGAACGGCCATGGTTTGGTGATCGAATGAAGTGACTTGGCCGGAACCCTCTGTATAGGCCCATGAATTTGACACTACACACATCCCTTTGCGTACTCGATATAATCCTTCAGAATGCTTGGCCATAAATAACCGTGTCACCGAAGCAGCCAGCGCATCTTTCGTCCAGATTGATGAGCCTTGCAAATTCCTTCGTGTACTTCTGCCATCACTTGAGCGGCTTCTTATGGGCCGAGGCATAACAACAATAGCCCATCCTTACCTTTTCGATACAACTCATTTTGGTATGATACGTAGTTTGTGGAATGAACCCTTGTCCTTCAGTTGTGTTTTTCGCCTGGGTTATTGAGATATCGCATAATCAACATTCTCCAATCGTCTGGTAATGCCTTGACAGTACAAACCTTTATAGGGTTCTTCCGCTCTAACAACGACGGTAAAGACATGACTCGTGTACGGATGACGAATCGCGTTTGAGAACTTGCTGATTAACCAAGGTCGAGTGTGCTTGTCATGACACATGTATTTCTCGGCCTAGTTTGTCCCCCATGGGTTGTGCTCCGGAGGCTATTTGAGCTAATTCGTCGGCGTCGGTGTTGTGGACTCGTGAAATGTGTTTGAAACTAATGCCGTCGAAAGATCCATCCAAATAGCTAGCAACCATGTGATAGGGTGCCAGAGTACAACTCATGCAACAAAAGGTCTGATTAAGTTAATTAATCATAAGTTCGAAATCACCAAGAATAAGGACACGAGTGGCCCGTAAATCGTGTAAGACATCGATATCGATGACAAGGGCTTCGTATTTGGCCTGATTATTCGTACAATCAAAATCGACCTTGAGAGAAAAATACCAGCGGCCATGATTTGGGGATTGAATAATGATCCCATCAAAATACATCGTCCAGTAATTATCACGTGTGTCCACCATGCCAATTTCAACGTCATGCCCCTAAACTCGTATGACGAGGGATGTTGGGCCAAGAAATCAGCAAACATTTGGCCTTTAACAGCTTTTTGGGGCACATATTGCAAACTAAATTCGGACAGTGCCATTGTCCACTTGCCGATTCAGCCCCTTACTATCGGTTGAGTAAGCATGTAATGAATGACATTGGTCTGGGCGATGACCTGAGTGACCAACGGGAGCATGTAATGTCTGAGTTTTGATGCAGCGAAAAATAAGGTGAGGCAAAGCTTCTTGACGTCGGAATAATTAATTTCTGGTGGGTTAAGATTTCGGCTAAGGTAAAAAATGGCTTGTTCTCACCTAGCATCATTGTCTTGTGCAAGAAGGCATCTGATGGATTCTTTGGTTGTCGAGATGTACAGCTTAAGAGGTCTGCCACGTCATGGTGGAACCAAGACGAGTGGAGTTATGAAGGAAACCTTGATATGCGTAAATGCTTCCTGGTGTTCTGCACGCCATTGAAGGTGTTAGAATCCTTAAGTTTCAATAGCGTGGATAAGGCTTTCATTTTCCCTACCGAATTGGTAATGAATTGACGGAGAAAGTTAATCTTGCCAAGCAATGACTCTAGTTGTTTCTTAGTCGTCGGGGGTGGAGCGTTGATGATTGCTCGAGCCTTATTTTCATCTATCTCAATACCATGACAATGTACAAGGAATCCTAAAAAATTGCCGGCTGATACGCCAAAAGCACATTTGGCGGGATTCATCTTAAGGTTATGCTGGCGCATATGCAGGAAAGCCTGATGGAGGTCATCTAGATGTGTCCGCCGATGTTCTGATTTGATTACAACATCGTCGGTGTAAACATCGACGATGGTACCAATCAAATCATGGAAATAGTATTCATGGCTCGTTAATATGTGGGATTGGCGTTCTTGAGGCCGAATGGCATGACGACCCATTCGTATGTGCCGAGTGCCCCTGGGTAACGAAAAACGGTTTTATGAACATCATCCTCGGCGATGAAAATCTAGTTATAACCAGCATGTCCATCCATAAAGGATAAGATCTTAACAAATCTGAAATTGGCATTGGATACTCGTCTTTAGGAGTTGCCAAGGTTAAATTTCAAAAATCTATACAGATGCGCAAGGCACCACTTTTCTTAAAAACGGGGACAATGTTAGCCAGCCATTCGACATATCAAGCTGTTCGAATAAACCCAACTTTTAAAAGTCAAATGAGTTCGTCTTTTATGCCAAGTTGTACTTCCGTTGAGAATCGTCGAGGTGGTTGGTGGAATAGTTTACACCCAGGTTTGATGCGTAATTCATGTTCAACTAGTGTGCGATTTAAACTAGGCATCTCATGGTAATTCCAAGCAAAACAATCTTTAAATTCTGTGAGCAAGTTACAAAGCTTGATTTTTACATATTGGGGTAATAACGAACTAATGAACAAAGGCCGTCGGTCTTCAACCGTTCCAAAGTTGATTTCCTCCAAAGGATCATTAACCTGAGGTTGATTATCCTCAAGCTCGGCTGGTGCAGCCTGAAACTAAGTTGACACCCGAATTTGGTTGTTTGAAGATAACATACCAATGGGCCAGCAGTCATTCCATGGTAGATGAAACCGCAGCCTGTCGTCTGTCTTGGCAGTCTTCAAACATCAGTATCTGTGATCAGATCGGCCAATCCAAGCTTCACCAAATCTGATGGATAGTCTCAGCGTCTACCTCGATTGCTTTCTATATCGAAATTCGAGTCGGTCATCCTTCCTCGTTCAAACATTGTAATACCATGCTTGAATCATATTGGCTTCAAAAGGTTGATTATCGACCGAATGCACCACAACGGTTTTACCGTCCCAAAAAATGAGAACCTGATATAGTGAAGAGGGAATGCAGTTTGTTTGATGGATCTAATCCCAACCGAGCAATGCATTATACTTGGTCTTGGAGTCGACGATAAAGAATGCGGTCATGTGATTGCGACATGCCATGCTTACTTCCAAAGGAATCACTCATTTAGTCTGAGACTTGTTACCGACGAAGTTGCTAATAGTTATTCCTGATGAGATGAGTTCATCGTTGGATCGTCGTAGTGCTTTCATGACAGATACTGGCATGATATTAACCGTAGCCCCATAATCAACAAAGATTTTGGAGATTGGATAACCTTTAATGTAAGCTGTGACATACAACGGCTTCAAATGTTGAAGATTAATCGAAGAAGAGCGGGGAAACAATGTGGCCAGAGTTGCTTTAAGTTTGTCGCCTTCACTCGCTTGCTCATCGTCTTCGGTAGCGATGAAATCAACTTGTGTTGCTTCCTCGGCAACCACATCCCCATCCAAGGAATTTGGTTGGGGTGTAGTTGGTTGAAATTCAGCCGGTAGGACATGGACCATGCAAATTTCCATATTGTCGAGGACTAAAGGGCCCATCAAGTCTTGGTCGTCGTCCGTTGGGTTATCGAGTACAGTATCATGCTTTGGGTACCTGCTTTTGTGATGTGTCAACTGAACATGTTTCATTCTGGCTGTCATATTCGAGCTCGGTCGTTGCTGGGGCTTGGTTTTGTCTTTGCAGTGCTTTATGGGCTCGTTCTTCATAGACAATTCGAGCGTCCCTTATGTCTAGGTAGGTATCTAAACGCGCCATACGATCCTTCTCATCGGCTGTAAGGCGGAAAAGAGATACGGTCGAGAAGACTTCAAAATGATGTCCTAAGTACTAAAGGTCTTCGAAAGAGAAAGGGAGCTCGGCGGTCTCTATGTCCGTATATGGGTCGACCTCGAAACCGAGGACTCGAGCCTTTCGTATATGCTGGAACCTGGCCTTCATTGCTGGGTTGGTAGTTTTCTGAATAATCTGTTCACCATTAAGGCAAGTGTGTGCCAGGTTGAGGGCTTCTTGTGATGCCTTGGGTAGGTCGTACAAGTCATTGGCAGATGTGTCTTGTGAAATTCTCGCGTGTACTCCAATAATTCTCCAAGGAATGAAGGATGTAAATTCCATCGGACTCTTATTAACGGCTCTCGTTGGGGTAGTGGGGGAAGCTTGCTTTTGGCTTCTTATCTGAAATGCTAAAAATAAGCTTTCATCTTCCTGGGCTGAATGAGGAGTTTGATGCACTTTTCGAATTCTTCAATGGTGGTTTCAAAGTCGCGATCAATTACCTTTTTCCCTTGAAGTAATTTGGCCATGATTGCTGGGGTTTTTTGATCATTTCCGTTGCCTGCTGCTTCTTTCAGCTGCCATTTGGTAGTCGAAATAGCTTGTGCTACCTGCCATCGAGCCATGCAGTCTCTCCGTTGGCGTCGACGTTTATGAGATTTGGATAATGCAGTATACACGCCAGTAGGAGAATTGTAACTATACCAACGTTAGTCGTGTGGCTCACGTGGCTTGAAGGTTTTCTGATTCACCGATGAACTAGAGCTACTAGAGTTATGTGAGTAATAATCCTCATTATAAAATGGCGTGTCGAAATCAAGACGCCGTCTGGATGAGGAAGGGCCGTCCGTTTGTGTTTAAGGGCCGAGCCTATCGAACACCTTTTGGCACTGGCCTTCGCTGAGTTCTTTTGAAGGTGTTGCTGCAGCCTTGGACGATTGTCGTGGTGTCGAAACCTGAGGTAGTTTCTCCTTTGGCTCAGTTAGGACGATGCATGCTTTACAACTGCTACACAAAACCATCGATCCCTCAGTTTCCTCTACACTGGTGTTTGAGATGGATTCGATTATGGCCGATCCCGAAAACTCTGTAGGTGGCTCATTTGAAAATAGATCAATCTTGAGTCGTGGCCGAGAATTTTTCTTTGGGACGTGTCGTATTAGAACAAACTCGACCTTCCCTTTCCTTTTGTTTTTGGGCAAATAAGCATCTACCATGCGAACTGTTGCCAAAGGAAAAGGATCAACGTCGACAATCATCTTTTTCTTAGGAAATTTTAACTTTCCTTTATCGATCTAACTTTGAATATCATCACAAAACATAACGCAATTGTTTGTGGTATGCTTATTCGAATTATGGTATTTGCAATACGTCTTTCCTTTCAACTCTTCGGCCTTAGGAATGTTGTGTTTTGGCCGAAGTTTGATGATCTTTGTCATCGGCAATTAGTTGAAGATTACATCGGCCTTGGTGATATCGAAAGTGTAAACTTTTGATGTTTTAACCGTCTCTTTAGAAACCAAACGGGTTTTAGCATCCTTGGAGTTAATGTGAGCCAATGCCTTGCAAACGTACTGTTTATCTAACACTATCTCGGCCACGTCTATACTGACATATTGGGGATCCTTGCCTTCGGCCAATGCGTAGCTCACTGTGGGATTTTTATAAATCATTCCCTGAGATGGGGGCTTCAAGATCTTTTCCTCTTGGAGCAAATAATCATATTGCTCAACGTGTTGGGCCAGTTCATACATATCTCAGAAGTTTGCTCCTAGGAATTTCTTTTTGTACTCCACGTCTAGCCCATTTAAGGCAAGCCTAACAAATTCAACTTCGAGTGGAGGGACTCGGCACCAATTCCTGGCCGATTTAAACCTTGTAAGGTAATCCATTGGTGACTCATCAGAGGCTTGAGCCATCCTAACCAATGAAGAAACTGACATTTCCATCCTCGATTGATAGAATTGCTCATCGAATTGCTCGACCAGTTCCTCCTAACTTTGGATAGAATTAGGTGGGAGGTTGATGTACCATGTGCATGCCGAGCCCGTCAATGAAAAGTTGAATAATCGTAGTTTATGAAAGTCACTATTGACATTTCCGCATTACGCAGTGAACCGGGCCACATATTCCAACGAGGACATGGGCGATTCTCCAGCAAAAAGGCTGAAATATGGGATATTGAAGCCTTTAGGATATTCAAACTTTTCTACATAAGCTGGGTATGGATGGATGAATTTTGGGAACTTCAGCCCCTTTTTCAAGGCCGAATCGATCATTCTTTGGACCTCGATCATATCGACCAATGTTGCTTCCACTTTATGGTTGGATCTGTCTGATCTACTGCTTGATCCTCATTTTTTTCCAAGTCAATCGTTTTAAGCCAAGTAGATCCTGTTTTGACCTGTAGTGGATTACTTTTGGGTGGAAGTTAGCGGGACTAATCAGCAGGCCCCCCCATTCGAAAACTCTGCTCACTAATAATTCGAGTAATTTGGTGTGTGTGTATCACCATTACTTCGTATTACCTCAAGCAAATTGTTCATTTTTTGGATAACTGTTTGTTCAATCTGCCGAGATTGCTCATCAAGTTGTCTTCGAAGAAACGATCTAGTTGGAGGGTCAGAGCCTTCATCACTATCTTCGTTGCAGTCCTCCATTATCCATTCAATGAAAACACATGCGGTTCTGTTGGGGACTTCTGTGTTCCGAGGCTGGGTACCAAGACAAACTTCATTTTCTCGATATGTCACACTTGTAGCCTCATGTGTCACAGCAACAAGAGGATTTCGTGCATGTGACACTTCTTGTCCAGGACTCTGAACTGGCAGATTAGTCGTTGACTTTCCCATGATCATTTTCTTTTTAACCGATCGTGTCTCGACTGTCATGAACTTTATAGTTTTAGCACTCGGTCCCACTAGGTGTGCCAAAATGTTGACCTTAAAGCTTACCAAGCCTACATGGCGCGCACGCCTAGTAACTAATGAGTTAACTACGTCATTCGGTTGTATGCGGCGTGCCAACTTGTCGACCGATCTCGGCTGAGAAGTAAAATATACTGATGTTGTGCTAGGTGCGCTGCCGACTTCTCGATCTTACGATTGCAGCCGAGGAAGGAACACTCTCGGCTTTCGGGTTTTAGAGCCTAAAGACAAGGCTGCTAGTCCTGCGAAGTTCACAGATCGTTGGCACCGGGTTCGGTCACGGTGATTATATTCGTGAGAGTATAAGCATGCCAAACTGGCTCCAAATTGTATGGACACAAGTACTCAAAGGAAATATATGTCTTGATGGTAAATGTGGTTTGGCCGTCATAATGCCGAACTCTAAACCCTATTTGTGAGTAACCAATCATAAACAACTCGACGTTCAATGTGCCAAGCCTAGTAATTTGTAACACCTCACTTCGCCGAGAAGGTGAATTAGATGACCTTTACCAATAAGGATTCAAAAATCTTTCTCGGCCGAGACTTAGATAATCAGTCGGCCTCGACGTAATGCTGTTTATCCAAACTGAAGGTGATTCGGGGTCGGCTGATTCTACGGCGGCAGTGCTGTTTATCCAAATTGAAGATGTTCGCCGGTTGCCTTCACAATGCTATTTATCCAAACTGAAGATGTGTTGGCGAAAAAGAAAATAAAAATCTTAAGGCTGTTGAAAGGTTTTACGTAGAGTGAGGGTTTGTACAAGGCAATTTGTGTGTTGAATTGGAAGGGGCTATTTCATTGTTTGCCACTTTGTATTTATAGCAGTCAATCTCCTCTTGGCCGTATCAGAACTATACTCGGATTAGGATTCTTTATCCTAATCCAACCAGGCCTCAGTCAATCCTAACATCATTAGGACTCTGAACCAAACTCTTTATCAGGCCATCTTTACTTCTCAAATCTTAGCATCCTTATCCCATTAAAACTCCTTATCATACTAGGACTCGACCCATTCACTCTTATCCAGATTAATCCTTCTTGCAATAAGACTTGACCGCCCTGACTGGGTAGCCCATGACCCCTGTCCGACCCACAATATTTTCGAAAAAGCTTTGGACCGAACCTAAACCTATGCTCGGCCCAATAGTATTATTTTGGGCCCAAATAGTAGCATAAAATATTATGTTAGATGTTCGAGACATTATCAATAAAAATGAATGCATCAATTTTAGCATCTCTGATATATATGACTGCTCTGATATATGTGAATGCACTAACTGCACTAAAATGAATGCATCAGTTTTAGAATATAATAGAAGATGCAAAATTTCTTGAAATGTGCATTTTACGTTTTTGGATGGCCGGAAAATTCCAACGGAGCGATGTAAATATCCATCTTGGCTAGAAAATGTAAACAAAAAACCTAAATTTACATCTTTCTTTTACATCCTTTGGTGGTGCTGATCTTGCCAATCAAAGAGAGAAATAGAATTGGATCTTAAATTTGCATTTCTGCTATTGGCGTAGAACTCCTATCTTCACCTTCGAGAAATGTAATAAAATGGGAAGTAATATAATTTGTGCATCTCAAATTTGTATCGTCACATTGAAGATGCTCTAATATATTATAAGTGTACAAAATGAGGGGGAAAAGACATATGAGTGGCTAACAGTGCAGGTAAAGGCATACCCACGCCCTTAGCCATTGATAAAGGTTTTACTCATCACATTCTATCACTGGCAGATCCATTAAGGGGCAAGGGGGGTCAGCAGACGCCCCGAAACCCCCCCAACTTCGATGAACATCTATAGATACCTTAGGTGCTGACCCTCCGAATTTCGGTGAATGTCCATGGATACCTTGAGTGTTGCCATTTTAAAGATTAGAGTTGGCTTTATACTTGCCCTCCAACCGACTTCAGGCCTACCAAAACCCGATGAATGTCCATGAATACCTTGGGTGCTGCCCCTTGCATACATTAACATGTCTGTAGAATGCATTTTCAAATGACTTGAGGCCTACCAAGACTCGATGAAATGGCGATATGCATGCTATTTTTGGTATAAAAAAATTTACACGCTGCGCGCGCTATTTTTATTGACCCTTCTTAATATTATTTCCTGGATCTGCCACTGCATTCTATATAACTAATATTAGGGCAAGATTTATTCATTCATGAGTTTGAATTTATATTCTAGAGATAATATACTATGAATGAGTTGTTAGGATTTAAGGTATGGAAGCAATGTCCTAAAAAAATTTCCTAGCTGTTTGAAAGTTAAATGAACATTGACTATCCAAAAATGCTGCATTAAGGTTAGCATGGTCTTATGCTGCACATGTTGGACACGTGGTGGATACGCATATGCTTGTTTGTTGAACAAGTTTATTGAACACTGACTCCTCAAGAATCTTAAACGTATGGATGCTAACCACATGTCAAACTTTACAAAGCTTTAGGTTATAGTATGCAAATAGTTCTCAAATTTGAGGCTCAAAGGTATCTTATGTTTATAAATATGAACTTTGATTTCACTTCAAAGCCTTCACTGCTTCGTAGGGCCCGATAGTGTGATACATGGGTTGATATGTCTGAGTATGAAGATACCCATGTATGGCCTTATGGTAACTGTTCTACAAAAGCAGATACTCTCGAAGTCACTTGAAGATCGATCTAGGAAATCTTTAGCCAGAATAATTGGATGAAGCTATGTTTGTAAGATTTGCTTCAACATGAGAAGCATTACGGGGATCATAGATTTCTATATGTGATTTGACATTATTTCATATCACATAAATCTTGATCACTAATACAGGGATGATAAAAGATACGTTGTGGTGAAAGTATACCAAATTTCAGTCATTTTTAGGCTGACAAATTGATATTTTAAGTAAGTACAAAGTAAGAGAAGCGAATAATTTTAGCCATTTTGACACTAACAAATTGATCTTTTTAGGTAACTAGAGAGACACGCTATTGTTAGAGAAGTAGATAAGGTTTTATCCATTTTCAATGCCAACAAAATTTATCATTTAGGCAAGTACAAAGATGCGTTGTTGTCAGAGAAGTGAATCAAATTGTAGCAATTTTTGATGTAGACAAATTGATCTTTTTAGGTAAGTAGAGAGAAACATTGTTGCTAGAGAAGTAGATTAGGTTTTTGCCATTTTTTTTACACTTACAAAATTGTATCATTTAGGTAAGTACAAAGATACACTATTGTCAGAGAAGTGAATCAAATTTTAGCCATCTTCGAACTCGACAAATTGATCTTTTAGGTAAGCAGAGAGATGCTCTGTTGTTGGAGAAGTGGATCAAGTTTTTGCCATTTTTGACGTTGACAAATTAATTATTTAGACAAATACAAAGATGTGTTGTTGCAAAATAGACCAAATTTTAGTAATTTTCAATGCTAACAATGTTATCTTTTAGGCAAGTTGAGAGATACGATGTTGTTGGAAATTTTTTATGGCCACGATGTTGACAAATGATCACTTAAGTAAGTACATAGGTCTCTTAGTTGAGTAGACTCAATTTTGGCCATTTTCGAGGACGACAATTCAATGTCAGAAACGTAGCAAATTTTGGCTATTTCTGGCGCTGACAAGTCAAGATTTGGGCAAATTTAGAGTTCATTGTAAATAAGTCATCATGCAAATGACAAACATGATCCGAACAAGCCAAACGTCTATATCGTCGATTCATACACATGGTTACATTAATAACCGTAAGCCAATTGTAAATATGCAAATCCAAACTACCAAAAAAATGCTCTCCAATTTTCTCAATGAAATGTAAGACACAAGGAGAGAAACACCACTAAATTGTAAAAAAAAAAAAAAAAAAAAAAGAAAAGAAAGTAAACAAATAGTCACGCCAAGAGGCTCCCAAATAGAACCAAGCAGGACAGTGACGTGGCCACATCCCAGGAACGATACCTGGAAAATGGGGAGAGTCATAGTCTGTTTCACCTCACACCATCCTTATTGTAGTCCATCCACAACACTCACACACCTTTTCCAGTGACCAATCCCAACAATAGGGCAAGATTTATTCATTCATGAGTTTGACTTTATATTCTGGAGATAATATACTATGAATGAGTTAGAATGATCTAAGGTATGAAAGTAATGTCCTAAACTAACTTAGGACACAATGAGTAATATGCAACATATGTAAACGTGAGTTATTTTGTAAAAAGGGTATGTATAGATTATGTGAATATTTGGTGTCCTTTATTAGGAAGCATGTCTTTTGTGTCCTTTCTTGTTTCCTTGTAGTACAAGGACTTTGTATGTATATATCTTTGATTATGTAATACAATGAAAATTAAGCCATAAAAGTTCTATTTGGCATTCGAGCTTGGTTTGCCGTAACCGTAACTGTAAAAAATATTTTTTCCGCTGCTACTGCTATGATCTTTCTGCAGGAGACATACTTGGTCTAGCTGTGTATCGTGAAGAGGTTGCAGAGGCTGTTCTTGGTTCCTGCCGTACTACTACGTGGTGTCCTTGAGTCAAGATGGCGACTGCTGAAGAAAACCCGAGACTGAAGTTGGAGGGTGGTGCGCAAGGTCCAACCAACAACTCAGTTTTAAGTCCAGTAGTTATTCATAATAATGCTTCAGCCGTACCTAATACCGTGACACTTAATGGATCAAACTGCCTGCTTTGGTCCAAGGTCTTGGAGATGCATATAGTTGGACGTGGTAAAAAAAGGTTCGTGACTGGAAGCATCAAGTAACCTAGTGAAGGTAGTGCCGAATATGAAACATAGGAGACAGGGAATGCAATCGTGAAGGGGTGGCTGATCAACTCTATGGATCCTACTATCATGGGTTTTTTCATCCACCTTCGCACGACAAAAGAAGTATGGGAAGAGATTGCTCGCACATATTATGATGGGTCTGATATTTCATAGATTTATGAGTTAAAGGTGAAATCGTTCCGACTTCGTCATGATGGATGTCTTATTGGTGTATACTATGTTGATCTCAAATTTGTTTAGCAAGAGTTGGATCAACGCCGGCCAATCAAGATGGAATGTGTTATTTATTTAAACACTTCAAGAAGAAATCCAATTGGACTGTGTGTATGCCTTCCTGGCAGGTTTGGATGATATATTTGATAATGGACGTAGTGATATTTTACAAACTCAACCCTTTTCATTTGTCGATGAGGTGTTTTCTATTGTTAGGCGTGAAGCACAATGGCATGCCATGTACCATGATGGGTAGGAGTACCGTGAGCAACCAAGGAGGGGCGTCATCTGTGACCATGGTGTCTCAACCACCTACAGTTTCCCGTCCACCATTCTCCTCCAATTCATCTTTGAATTATTGTCCCTTTACCTGAGAAAACAAAGATGATTTGAAGTATAAATTATGTGGTGAAACCTATCATACTGAAGATACATGTTTTTCGAAGCATGGGGTACCTGAGTGGTTTCTGGAGTTGAAGAAATGCTTGCGTGCTTAGGAGTGAGTAAATAATAGAACCAATGGAGGTTGTGCCTCCCTTGCTGTTGCCACACCACCCACCAAGGAAGCGGGGCCTAATTCTACGGATCTAAGTCAAATGTTGTTCACTTGTACTGATTCTAGTGACTCGTCATCCAACACAGGTACTATAGGGCATGTTCTTTTAGCTTCAGACACTGAGCATCATACAGGTTTGATTCTGGACTCTGGTGCAACCAATCATTATGACATATGATAAGAATTTATTCCAATGCATGACAACATCTCATCGAAAATGTGTAGTAACTGCTAATGGTTCCACTGCCTCAGTTCTTGGAGCAGGAACTGTGTATCTCACCCCTACCTTGTCTCTACACCATTGCTTACTTGTTCCCTCTTTATTACATCTACTCTATATATCGCAGGTTATTGAACAACTTGATTGTGTTGTACTAATGTATCTGTCCTTTTGTCTACTTCAAGATATTCAAACCAAGGAGATAATTGGGCGTGACACTAAGAGAGAGGGGTTGTACTAAGTGGATGACGTTGTTCCTGGCAAAGCTAATTCTATTCAAGCGTCTCGTGCTAGTGATTTACAAAAAGTATGGTTATTGCATCGTCGGTTAGGTCATGCATCTTTTAGATATTTAAGTCGTATGTTGCCCAGTTTATTTCACGAAATAAAAGAATCAAACTTACATTGTGAAGTATGTATTCTTGCTAAAAGCCATCATGCTTCGTTTCTTCCTAGTATGAATAAAAATATCTTTACCGTTTGATCCTGTGTACTCTGATGTTTGAGGTCATCTCCAGTTGTTACTTCTTCTAAAATTAAATGGTTTGTTGAGTTCGTGGATGATTGCACTCGTATGACTTGATTATATGTGTTAAAAAATAAAAGTGATGTTATGGTGTTCCGTTCTTTCTCTCAGATGATTAAAACACAATACTTTTCTATTGTTAAAGTTTTTCACTCTAACAATGGAGGTGAATATATTAATTTGGAGTTATTTGAGTTTCTTTGTGATCAAAGAATTTCACACCCCACAACAAAATGGGGCTACTGAGAGAAAGAATCGTCACCTTTTAGAAATTGGCCGTGCCTTACTCCTTGGTGCGGCCATGCCTAAATTTTTTTGGCCTAAAGTAGTCACTTATGTTGTGTATGAGATTAACCGTATGCCGTCCTATGTTGTTGGGTTTCAAACACCTTTACAAGTTCTTACTCAACATGCTCCAGTGATGTCTACTAACACCCTTACCCCTCAAGTATTTGGGTGTGTTACTTATGTTCATATTTAGAGCATTCATCGTAGTAAGCTTGATCCGTGTGCTCTTCGATGTGTATTTGTTAGTTATGCATCTCACCTAAAAAGGTATATGAGCTTTCATCCTGAAACTCGGCACATATATGTGACAATGGATGTTACTTTTTTCGAATCTGAATATTTCTATGGTCCGTCCCTTCCGACATTAGATCATTAGGGGAGAACACTATTGGTGACCTTGGTTGGTTGGACATGAGAGGAGGTGTGATTCTCGAACCAAGTGTTTAAGGGGGAGAGGAACGAGAAAACCCAATTGCTGCCACCGAGAACCTTGCAGCAGGCATTCAGCCTGCAACTACAGAGAATAACATTGCAAGGCTTCTGCCAACTCCTGTCGAGAACAGGGCAAATACTCGACCAACTCCTGCTGCGAATAGTATTAATCTTCGACTAGTCCTTGCCGAGAATATCGATGACCAGCAGCCATCTGCTGTTGGACCAAGTAATGCCCAACCATGGCAGAGTCTTGCCAAGCTTATTAGTACATTGCCCCCTCTCTTAAGCTCCACAGTGCCGTCTAATACATCTCCTTTAAGTATACCTGAGGTAAGTATAGTAGATGATTATGCAACTAATCTAAATAATGTTTTAAGTACATATAAGTTGCCACTAAGGCAAAATTGAGGTGTGCTTCCTGACAGGTTTTCTTCGGAAGGAAAAGTAAAGTACCCCATAACCAACTATGTATCATGTCAGAATTTGGTAGAACTTGACTTCCACTTGGTAGAACTTGACTTCCACTTGGTAAAACTTGACTTCCACTTCCCATTTGTTGATAGGGGTTAACCATATGGGGGTTCCCTTGGTATGTCCTTGCTTTAGTAGAGGCGTGGTTGTAAGCCTATGCCTTCACCTCAGAGTAAGTCTTCCAAGTGTTGGCATTGATCATGTACTTGAAGAAACAATAACGTAGGCCTGCCGTGAAGGCCTTGAGGGCGGTCTTATCATCTGCCTCAGCGCAGCGAGAATACTCATGGCTGAAGCGACCGGCATACTCTCGTAGTGACTCGTCCGGCTTCTGGCGAATAGTATACAAGTCATTTGCAGAATGCAAGTGATCGATCTGGAAGATGTGTTGAGAGACAAACAGTTTCCTCAATTCCTCAAATGAGTCTACTGTCTCAGGTGGAAGACGGCAATACCAGTTTAGAGCTCCGCCAGAGAAGGTGGAGGGGAAAAAAAGACATCGCTCTTCGTCGGTGTGCATCCGATATGCCATGGTGGACTCAAACAGGTTAAGATGTTCAATTGGGTCCTCTATTCCAGTATAGAGTTGTAAACCAAGCTTTTGTTTTGTCTTCGCTTGAAGGGGGTGTCGAGGATCCTTCTTGTGAGAGGGCCAGGCCTGGGTTAGTTTCAGTCAGGTATCTCAGCCTGACGTTCAGCCTTCAACTTGTTTACTTCCTCAAAGAGTTGTAGGACAAGGGGGTCATGAGTGGAGTTATGTACCACTGAAAATTTTTTTCGTAAGTTTCCATCGTCTTTTGGAAGTAGGAAAGTTTGAGTATAGGCGTGTGGTTTTTTCTTGGACTTGCTCTACTGACTTTTAGAGTGAGTCTGTCAAAATACCTCAGAGTCCCCGGTACCTTCATGTTCCTTCCCTAGATTGGCAGCTGGCCTCGGTCGTGGGAGGGGACCGAGTCTTTCAGAAACCCTTGGGTCATTAATCTTAGAGCATATGTGGAGGGGATTCTCTGGAAGTTGCTTTAGGAAGTCTCGGCAGTCACGATAAACAACTTTCGATCCTTCCAACCCTTCTGTAAGGAGGGGTCTTCCTCCATTTCTTCTACTTCGGGTCGAAGCATCTGGGTTAAGAGAAGTCTCATGTTGATCAATGTTTTGATGATTAGCTCGCTCCTCATCAGGGATACCTATGTCAAAGGGAGGTGACCCTCCGTGTTGGGGGGCACCCAGATGATGGTTGATGTCCACAGGGGCAACGAGCTCGCGTGTTTGAGTACGCCTAGTTTTGTGGAATGTCTCAAAGAGCTTCTCATACTGTTCCTGGAGGACCTCATTCTTCATTGCTATCTTGTTGTTCTGAGCTTCTAGCTCATCGAATTTAGCTTGAAGAGCAACCCTCTTTCCTTCATTGCTTCGCATTAGGTGCAAGAGGGGTGTCATTCTGTGTGATGTGGCTTCCTTCGCTCTTCATGTTGGAAAGGGATGCCTGGTCAAAAGAGAGTGTACGAATGGTGGAAACCAGCTTGGCAAAGCTGAAGAGAGTGGGAATAAGTGTCGTTCCCACAGACGGCGCCAAATCTTGATGCACAAAATCAGCAAGGACTTTGGTACAACAGAAAGTGTCAAGTTTGTGACCTTCGCTAGATTGCTCCGGTCGCTAGTGTGGATAAGTATGCAAATGGGTAGAGACAGGGAAGCAAACACAAGATGTATGTGGTTCATCCAGATTGGCTACATCCACGGAGTAGAGGAGTTCTCATTAATTATGAATGGTTTACACAAGTACATAGGTTCAAGCTCTCCTTTAGTGAGTACTAGTGAATGATTTAGTACAAATGACATTAGGAAATATTGTGAGAGAATCTCTATTTATAGAAGAGAGTTTCTAGTTTCATTATGACATTGACAAATGTCGTGTTGTGATTGGCTTCTAATGTCGACACGTGTCGCGCTATGATTGGCTTCTGATGTCGACATGTGTCGCGCTGTGATTGGCCTCCTGGTTGGAGGGAAACTCTTCTGGGTCCTTGACGGTATAATGTTGACTGGTGCTCAGTAGTTTCGGGATTGGTCAAGTGTGGTACAAACATAGGTAAATGTGGAACATGAGGCAAACCCCAGACAGAGCAAAACCACAAAGGCTGCCGGTGAAAACTTTTGATATGTCATTGCCCTACTATTCATGCTTCTCTTCCTCTTCGGTTATGAATGAAAGACCAATCCCTGCTATATGATATTTATATAAGGACTAGATGATGTTTTCTTAAGAAATTATTTAGAATCCGATTTTTTTCATAGATGTTTCCGAGAGCTGCAGATTATTTAGAATCCAATCCGTTCCACCTTTTTGTTTTGGTTCACGCCTATAGTTTGTATTGATTTTGTATCCATATATAGTTGATTATAATTGTATAATTTGTAACATAAATCACTCAGTAATGAAGGAAAATCATTCTTTACACATTGGAACTACTTGAAACGTATAAATGTTGGTCGATTCTTGTTAGCTTTTCTGCCAAGTCATTTGTATCTGGTTTCTATTCATGTAGAGCAAATAAGATAGTGTTATGTATTCCTATTTGAATACAAAAGGAGTATTCTGGCCATCTGATAAAGTTATAAAATAGTATATTATACTATGTGAAATAAATATATGTTCCAAGTTTGTAACATAGACTAAATATGACAGAGACCAAAATAAATAGAATACAATATTTACTAGGTTAAACGAGAGTACCTACGGCCGTCCTTGCAGCATAAATAGTTCATTTCATCATTTAAAACAATAGGAGTACATCCATTTAGTATTGCGGTATAGTGATATTCCTCTTCACTTGTAACTGAGAGGTCTTAGATTCGATTTTCGCCAAAGACGAATTTGAACCACATTATTGCTAGCTCATTGTGAGGCTAAGACCCCCCCTAATATAGATAATATCATTTGTTCAAAAAAAAAAAAAACAATAGGAGTACAAAGTATAGTGTATATACTCTCCCTATTTTTCTTTCATCTCTAGGTTCAGGCGTAGCTCTCTTGCTCTCACGTAGAGAAACTCATTTGTAATTGGTGTGTATAAATCGTTATAACATGTCATCTATTATTACGGTCTAGTTTTCACTTGTAAGTAAAAGATGTTAAGTTCGAATCATGTAGATGTCAAGTTTAAAAATATTTTATTTCTCCACCCTATTGCAAATTTATTGTTGTATATACATATATGGACACACCAAGTGGTAATATTGTGCTGAGAAATAAAGACCACTGTGTGCACATATGTAGAGTAATAATACTTACTCTGCTTTGCAACTTTCACAGCCTTCATCTTTCAGTGTTTGGGCTTCCACGTATAACACTTTTCGTTAGATGTCTACATATCTCATTGCAATTTTGTCATGAGAAACCCAATTAATTGACAAAATAGAAGTATTGCAATTTTTTCCTATTCATGCTTCTCCTTTTTGGCTTATGAATGAAAGGCTAGTTGAAACATAAAATCGAGCACGTTGTGAACACAAATTATATATTCTAAAACTCAGTTGAATACGGCACTGTTCAGAAATAGTAAAAATGCGGAAATGCCCCTCTGTTTTTGCTCTGTTTCTCTTGCTGTTTCCACATCTGTACAGTCGAATGACTGTTTTACCCATTCACTCCACGCGTCCATCACCCAGTCAACCTCGATTTGGGCTGTGTCTTCTGGAATTTTCTGTTTGTTTCCTAATTTTGCGTGTTGTGTTTTGTAGAAAAGATGTTGGATGCATGTTTTGGTTGGTTTCGGTCAGAAGTGGCATAAAAAAAAAGTGAGATATATTGGCCAGGACAGAAAAGAAGTGATAGGTCATGATGTGACAACTGTTCATAAACAGTAGCCTTCCTCCTTTTTTTAATTTTTTTGGCACAACTAACAATAAAAATTTATATCTTCTTAATTTTTTAAACCTATATATATCTGTTGGGAAAACAAAAAAAATATTAAAAAATTGTGATTAAAACAGGGCCAGTTTGTGGCACAACTAACAATAAAAATTTATACTTTCTTTATTTTTTCAACCCAGGTATAGCAGGTGAGAAGACAGAAAAAAATATTAAAAAATGTGATGCACAATGAATTTAACGGGCCTCTCTCATACCACGTGTTGGTCATCGTGAGATTTGCTTCTCACCCTATACCCACCCTGCTTTTTGTTTCGTTTCCCATACCCATTTCTGCTTTTATATTGTTTTCCGATACAGTGGAAGGACGAGATTGTCCCATCCACGTGTTGATGATCGTCGATTGGTTCTTTTGGCTTCTCTGTTTATCTTTTCTTTTCGTCTTTTATTTCCTGTTTGGTCTTCTCTGTCTCTCTCAAACCTTTTTTTCTTTCACTTTCCATTTTCTGCTTTCCCTTTGGTCTTCTCTGTACCTCGCAAACCTTTTTTTCTTTCACTCTCCGTTTTCTGCTTTCGTTGTTGAGGAATCTGTGTTTTGTCGCTGGCCGCCGTCGCCTCAAGTTGTTCTGAAAATTTAGCTTCCTGAAAGATATAAAACGGTGTGAGTTTTTTCAAATTTTTACTTTTTCTGCTGTTATGGGTTTTTTGTGACGGATTGAATAAGACAGAGTTTGGTTTATGTGCAGTCTTAGTGTCTGCAATTTTGTTGTTGCCATTTCTTTTTTGTGGTCGTTAGCTTTGTGATTTCATTGTTGTAGCTATTGCTATTAGTAATGGTGGCCGAGTTGTTCGTTTCTTAGTGTTAAAGTCTCCATGTCTTCCTTTCAGACCATGGGTGAATAAATTGTGGATCGTTTATAGGTTTTGTCATTTTTTTCTTTTTGTAGTTTTGTGTGAGTTTATGATTTGTCGTTGAATCCCTTTTGATAGGCTAAATGGAAAGCGTGCGCCCAACTCCTGTTAATCAATTAAGAGGATACACAAAGGAGGACAAAATCAGAATTCGAATATGCAGGATTTGGAAATCGACGATTCCAGGAACTGTTCAAAAGTACACAAACCTGCACTGTATATTGGTTGACGAAATGGTGAGAAATAACTGTTTAATTATTTTACCCAAAACTCGAATCAACAACTATTAACTCACTGGATAATGTTTATGCTGGCATGGTTTTTTACATGTTAGAAGGTTAGAGTTAGATATGTTATGATCAGCAAAATGTGTGCATCCCCTATGTTTTCCTCAATTTTTGCCTTTCTTTCCTTATATTTGCCATGTGGTGTTTTCTGTTGTAAACTTTTATGTGTTGATGGAATTTTTTTTTAGATTTTGTTTGAAATAATTTAATTGCGTTCATTCGTTGTATTTACTCATGGTAACAATTTGATTCATCTCATATTGTATGTGTTGTCAAGTGTATAATTTGTGTTTTCATTTATTTCTTAATTGATTTTTTGACTTTTTTTTCCTCTTTTTTAATACGATGTGAAGCAACATGCAGTTGAGGCCTCTACATTCGATGTTGATTATGATGTCATGGCTTCAAAAATTGAAGCTGGTGCATGCTATGAAATCACAGAATTTCGAACTATTAAAATTAGGGGACATTACAGGGTGGTGCCGCATGAAACTCAGGTTTTGTTCACCTCGAAGACAGCTTTCCGAAAATTAACAAGTGTGTTTCCACCCATCCCTCGCCATCGATTTTTCCTGCAAGACTATAACAAGCTGTACCCTCGCTTAAACAAAGTTGACATCCTCACAGGTACTGTTAATGTCTATTTGCATATGCGTGGCTTAAAGTGTGTGTTTACTTCCTAAAATGGAGTTTAATAATGTGCCTGTGTTTCTTTTTTAAATGATAAGATGTCATTGGTCGTATAAGCAGTCTGCAGCAGCTGGAACCTAAACAGATTAATCAAAGGGTTGTGTACAAGTGTGATGTGGTTATCCAAAATATTAGGTTATTTTTCACTTCTTATCCCTATTCTTACAGAGTGTTTTCAATATTTCTTGCTTTGTTGGTATAAAAAGGTCAAAAATTTATTTGTCGTTTCTTTATCTGCAGAAAAGAGGAACTAACAGTAACGTTGTGGGCAGACGTTGCTGAAGCTTTTTCTTCTTTGTCAGCAGAGGAATTTTCTTTGCCAATCATTGTTGTTTTCACAAGTTTGAAAGTCAAGATCTACATCGGTATTCCGTTTTGTTAAAAACTTATTTTTACTCTGTTTATTTTGGCATGTGCACATGTTGTTTCGTTCACATTATTTTGATCTTTTGTCATCCTAAACTTTTGTTATCTTTCTTTCATCCAATTTCCCATTATATGTTTCCTTCCTTCTTGGCCAGTTAATTTACAAATGTCTCAATCTATCACTGGTTGGTCACTGTTATTAGTCGTTTTCTTACTTTATTTCTGTTTTTATTCAGTTCTGTGTGCTAGATTGATTTAAACATGTTTAGTTTTTCATTAATAGTTATAAAGTAATTCATATTCTGTTATGAGCCAATTGTTTCGTCTCTTTTGTATTGTCTTTTGTTTTTTAACCGTAATGTCATTAATATTGTTCATTAATCTTTTTTTCTGTGGTGTGGTTGCAACACACAGAAAAAATTTATTTGAGCAGTACTGCTTCGTCTCTGTTTTTTATTGACCCAGACATCCCCGAACTGAATACGTATAAGTCAGTGTGAGTATATTTTCCGTTTTTAAAACTAAATAACACTATTTTTTTTGTCTAAGTACGAAACATTTGCTGTCTTTATTTTTTTGTTTATGATTGTTAAACTAATAAAATGTTTTGAATCCTACAGGTTTTCTGATTGTAAAGAAGCTCTGGAAATACTTCCCCCCTCTGCAATCCAAGGAAACGAAGCTCAGATTTTGCAAAGTGCTAAAAAGGTTACAATTGATGAATTGGCTTTTTTGGATCCAGATTTGCATAAGGTATAAAACATACTTTTATTTTTGTCTTTTCTTAAAATCTTACCATTGGATTTTAACCTTTTTAATGAAACTAAATTATTTTCTTCTCACTCTTACGACTATGTGACAAAACATATCACAGGACGATACATTTGTGTGTAGAGCATCTATCAAGCGTTTTGACACACGGTTCAACTGGTGGTACAGTGCTTGCCCAAACTGTGTCAAACAGATGCAAAAGGATCCAACCACTGGGCAGTTTATTTGTCAAAAACATCCAAACCAAATTCCAATGCCATGGTATTTGGAGCAACACTAACAAAAAATTTACTCTTTCTTCATACCGTGTTGTTTGTTCTCATTAACCAATTGAAACAAATAAATACAGATAGGGTTATTCACACTGCAAAATTTACAATTTTGGTGTAATAATTTATGCGATCACACTTAATTTTTTTTATTTAATTCCAGATCATGAAAGCATTTTTATAATAGATATACGTGGTTGCCAAACATGGTGTTCTTTAAAAAAAGAAAAAAATTTGTTTTTTTTTTCAACTTGAGTTGTACAAACCTAAATCTTATTATTGTTTTCCTGTTCTGACAAAAATATTTCTTTCTTTGTTTCCTTTTTTTTTTTTTTTTTTTTTGGTCTTCCCATATTTGGTCACACATGATAACCATATGATTATGTAACATTACTCCACATTTGTGAAAACCTACGATTCTCAAAAATCTCATTAGCTTGAGTTTCTAAATGTAGGTACAAGGTCAATCTCATTCTTGAAGATGAAACAAATGAATTGAATGCTTTGATAATCGGTAAATTTGGTGAAAAGTTTTTTGGGATGCCTTGCAAAGACTTGGTATTAAATCAAAGACTGGTGGAACAACAACAGTTGCCAGATGAATTTCTCAGGCTTATTGGACAGAAAAAAAATTTTCACTTGCGATTTAGCAACAGGAGGAATGCTTTTAATTCAAATGATGTCCTCATTCATAACGTAACTGAGGATACAGCTATGCAGCCAGCAACTCCACAACCTTTATCAAGAGAAATCACAATCTCTTCCACCACTGTTTCATCTTTGACTTCAATGGTTGAACCCACCGAACAATCATTTAAACGAAAAAGGGAATCAATTAGGCGAGCTCTTTTCACCAGCGGTGAACAAAGGTTTGTCCCATAGCTACCTTTGTAAGTATAAATTTCAAATTTGTCTGTAGTTATGTTGTTTAACATTAATTCCTCATTTAAAACAGTGGAGTAGACCAAATTTCAGACACGGATCCAAGAGAGTTCGATGAAGTCCCCATCAAATTGCTCAAGAAGAAGGCATCCCCAACTGCTGGAAAAGCGGATGGTACCACTCCAAAAAATACCTAGGTCGTTATATTTTAACCTTCGTTTTTTATTTTTTTGCTAAAAAATTTTTACAACACGGATTTAACTGCCATCTAACTCTTAATATCATTTTTTTTCTCCCTAGGTTGGTTTCTTGAAAGGGAACAATACACCAACAGAAGTTGGCCTCCACCGCTAAAAAATGATGATGGTTTTTTGTTAACATGTATGAAACAATATCTATGTTATATCCCTGTTATGTAAATATGTTTCTGATATGAACTTCATAACATTTTTTGCCTGTACATAAACCAGCATTTCCCCATTTTTTGTATCCCAATGCTGGTTATGGTTGAAAAGTAGTTCCAGGTACTAAGATCCAACATATGCTAGGAATATTTTTTGTGCATGTAAACAACCAACTGGTAACCTTTTTTTATCTACATTGTACAAAATAAAGATTTCGTTTGTAAGCCTATTGGAACCTGTGTTTTCAATGGTGTTTATATTTTATGATGTTATTTTTACATCTTCTGGTCATGCTGCCAACTATTCTTTGAGTTGAGACCTACAATCTTTTTCGATTGGCATACAACCGAACTTCTGGTAAGCCTTTTTATCTCCGTGTGGCCCATTTATTTATTTATTCTTCTTCTTATTTCAGTGTTCGATTTATAGATAAACTTTATGTTTAAATTTTCTTTTTTGACTGCACATTTTGTCTCCACAATCAGATGCTACATGTCACTGTCTCACCTCATTCTTCTTCGCTTTTAGCAACTGCCAGCATTCCAATTTCCTCTTTTGTTCAAGGTATATAATCTATTTAAACATTTAGTTTTTAATATATTAACCATTTTGCAATATCTATATTATGTTAGTTTTCTTACTGCCTACCTTTTTCTTCCTATTTTTTTCATTTTCCATCCATTTCTATTTGACTTTTATACAACCCATAATCCTCAGTTTCTAATCTTTCATTGCATATATTTGATTACCCAATGTATATCTAACCGGTTTAATCTTTAAATTGTTTAATGTTAACTCCAACATTTTATTTTCATTCTGTAATCGTTTTGATTTTACTTTTGGCTTCCAATCTGCATTCATTCACATTAAGTTTTTGTAATAACTTTGTCTCAACCACTTTCTTGAAAGGTTCCCTTTGGAGACATTAAATGCTAATTTTTCTCAAGTGGATGCATTAGGAACAGACTTAATTACTGTTGAAACATATAAAACCTTTAACCATACCATAAGTATCATGTTAGACAATAAATGTTTATAAAGATTGAAATCACATAATCTTTCATATAGTTTTCAATCCCGCAGCAACGCGCGGGTACAAATCCTAGTAAAAGCTAAAAACCAATACTTGAAGATATCAAACAAAAGCTTACAAATCAAGCAACCAAAATCCCACCAATAACAGAGTTGCATAATCTTAAAAATTAAATAAAAACCATAAACTCAATTAAAAAGCTAATTAATTGCTGCCCACAAATCTTAAATCTCAAAGGGTCCATAGGGATCAAGCTGTTTGCAAAGTCCCAAATAAGTGAGATACAAGACTCGATCTTTAGCGCCGGTCCTGTGATTCTTTGTGTGCTTACAAAAATACTTCAACTCAGAAAGCTTGCAGCACCCAAGCATTTGCCCCAGCAACAAAAACAACCAATTGATCGAACGCTTCTTCGAAATCACTGGCTTCATACAGTTGTTCTGATCACAAAACTTGCAATTGGGTAAGGTGGGATTCATCCAATCAGCTAGTGCCCTGTCATGCATGTCGCATTTGTGTTTCGATACGTAGCCCGCAATTTCCATGAATTTTTGGCGCAAATCGTACTGGATTTCGTAGCTTTGGTTGCATTTCTTGCACTGCATGAGGCCGTTGATCGTGTTCATGCCATTGGAGAGGAGATAATCGAGGTTGTGGACCATGGCACGTTTCGTTGTGGCCCAAGGGAATGGAGCTGGAATGTCTTCTGTCTTGCCTTGCTTGAGGGTTTGGACAGGGGATCTTCTGGCACGGGTAGGGCGGGATGGGCCGGAGGTTTCGTGGTGGGAGGCGGGAGGAGGGTTGTGTGGGAGATGTGAGAGATGATATTGGATAAGTGGCGGCGGTGGCGCTTGTGGGACGGCTTGTGCAAAGAGAGACAAGGGTTGTGATGGTGTTGTTACCAAGAGAGGAGGCTGGTGGAAGTTTGTAAGTGGAGGAGGCTAGTGGGGGTTTGTAGGCGTTGGTGGATTGTGGCCCGTTGAGAGTGAAAGTTTTAGGAAATCATCGTGTTCTTCATCAACTTTAGGGGGTTTTGTGGGGGTTTTCTCTGAGGATTTCAGTGTTTCTTTCGCAGCTGTTTTTGTCGGGGTTTTTGCCATGGCGGTTTATTCTACAATTTTTGGTGGAGACAAAGAAGGAGTGTGGCAAAGAAACGTGGAGAGAATGCAAGGCGGAGGAAAATTGAGGAAGACGAGAAGAAGGAAAACAAGTATTTTTTTTTTTTTTTTAAGAAAACCTCTTCTCAAGAAATATTACAGACTCAAAGATAGTAGGAAGTAGTGCTGAATGGTTTAGGAATAAAAATATTTCAAATTTTGAGAAGAGATAATTGTGTAAGATATTGTTGTAGAAATCTAGATTCTAACAACTTTGGATTAGTGAAACTCGGATTTGGGAACTAAGATGAGATTAGTTACTAAAAAATCGAGTTTTGCAAAATACTAAATTTATAGATAATTACTGTGGTACATATTTGTCTCATCACTTTTTGTACACATTTGTTTCAGGTTTTTCTTTATTTGCATTTTAACGTATAACATATAAAAAGGTACTCATACCATGTAAAAATTGCAACTGTCATTAATATGATGGTAGTGTAAGGGTTTAGGGTTTTCTTGTGAAAAGGGTTACGGTTGCACGACGGTGCAGGGTGTGCTAGGGTTTCATAGGGGTTTAGCGTGGGAAAGAGTGGTGATGCTCATAGTTTTCTATGATGTTTCGACTGATAGTAGTGGTATCGTGTGGGGACTTACGGTTGTGTGGCGGTGCTGGAGTCACGTATCACGTAGGCAGTTCGAGATTGGTGTGTTGTTGTAGGATTCATGGTGGGATATTGCTGGAGGGATCCACTGATACTAGGGAGCAATGGAGAGGGGAGCGAGACAGAATATGGAGTTGTTGGCAAGAAAGTTTGGGTCCAATTTATCATTGTTAGAGAAGGAGAGGGGTGGAATCAAAATTGAGAAGAAGGATACTGAGGGTGCCTTGCTGGGCTTCCATCACAGTATGGTGACGGAGGTGTTGTCGACTAAGGCTGTCAATGAGAATGGTTTTATTGATCAATTTACTAGTCTATGGGGAGGGAATGAGGGAGTCTCGATTAGGGCCTTGGGTGGGGCTCTGTTTATGGCTCGCTTTGTTGGACGTCTGGATATGAGCAGGGTTCTAGAGGCGGACAAACCATGGTTATTTCAAGATGACTTGGTATTGGTTGTAGATGGTGCTCACCATGCTAGGTGAGCGAAGCTTCTTGTCCTTGCTACAATGTGGGTGCAACTACATAATGTGCCTCTTTTACAATGGAGGCTGTAACATTTGCAATTGGTGGTTTGATTGGTACAGTTATCAAGGCGGGCAAAGATGATGGTCGAGACTACATTGGAAGATTTCTACAGGTGAAGATTTCCTTTGATGTTCGAGAGCCTCTTATGCGGGGAGCGATTGTAGAGTTCCCAGATGATGGAAAGATGTGGATTGATTTTCTTTATGAGGGGTTGCTTAATAATTGTCTTATTTGTGGAAAAATGGGGCATGTTACTCGGTGGTGTAAGGAGAAAACTCTTGGAGAGAGGGCATCGACAGAGGATGTGGAGGCTATGTATGCGTTTAAGGGACTTGATACGGAGTTTGATTTACGGGGAAATTGGCTAGCGAGAAGAGGTCAGCATGTGAGGTCAAGGTTGGGTGAGATGCATATGGGAGCAAAAGGGAGCAATGGGTCGGCTTCTTCCTCATCTTGGAGGCGGCAATTTTACGGTGCTGGGGTAATTCAACAAGAACTTCAAGCTCGGAAGGCGGAGGAAAGGGAGCAGCAAAGGTTGACGTGTGAGAGGGCATTTGATGCGGGGCTTATTGGACCCGAGGTTGTCATAGCACCTGAGGCGGGGCCGATAGTGTTGGAGGATCATCCATAAGAGGGTATGGTTGAGGGAGGGAGGAGTGAGGTTGTTCAGCCTAGCCATGTCATAGATTTGAACATTCTCGTGGTGATGGAGCAAGAGGGCCAATCGACTACATTGGCAGAGATGGATGTGGTGGGTTCGGGTGTAGGGAATTGGTTGTTGTCTCAGGACTCTGACCCTTTTAACCTGTTACCCATAATTAAGGCGGTTACGAGAGGCAAAGCTAAGAGGAGCCGTGAGAATGATGATGAGCATGTGGTGATTGTTGAGGAAGGTTTGTCTCGTGTGAAGAAGAATCCAAGGTCTGGGAAGGATCAAGCGAAGGCCACCTACGAGGGGTCTCTGCGATCGCAATGAATATCCTATGTTGGAACTGTCAAGGTATCGGGTGGGACCTGACAGTTGACGATCTCCTGGAGCAGAATCAGCTTCACTCCCCTGAGGTAGTGGCTCTAATGGAAACTAAGAATCAAAGTAGAAGATACCGTTAGTAGGCTCGAAATGGCGTGTATGCATGATATTGAACCTAGGGGAATTGTAATTAGTATGTGTGTATTTTGGAAAGATGCAAAAGATGTGGTGTTGGTTAAATATGGAGATTTTTTTATTGAAGTTTTGATTGAAGGTGTGGTTCGCCATTATAAGTGGCGGCTTGTAATTGTTTATTCAAGAGAGAATTGACCAGGCACTAGCTACAAATGAATGGGTGAATTGTTATCCAAATTCCGTTGTAAAACATGTGGTGCTGGAAGGGTCTGACCATGTGATGCTAATTCTTTTGACGGAGGTGGTACAACCCAAGAGGAAGAGACAATTTATGTATGATCCGCGATGGAACTAGGATGAACAGTGTAGTGAAGTGGTGTGACAGGGGTAGGGGAGTGTTCATGGTAGGTCTCCTCCCCATATGTTGGTGACTAATTTGAGAAAGGTCAAACGTGGTTTATTAATGTGGCGCATATGAACAAAAGGAAATTTGTTGTTTGAAGGAGGAGCTTCGAATTGCTTATCAGCAACCCTTTTTTAATGGTCTACGGATTCGGGAGATGGAAGCGGAGCTTACAAAGGCAATTAAAAACGAAGAAACCTATTGGCTTACGATGTCTAGAGTGTAGTGGTTGAAGGAAGGTGATAAAAATATGAGATTTTTTCATGCTTAAACTATGAAACGGAGGCTGCAAAATACTATCTGAGGGTTAGAGAATGAGGAAGAAAATTGTTGTACAGACTGGATGAGTATTCAAGGTATTGCAGTTCAATACTTTCAATCTTAGTTCACTATGGCCAGGGCATCTAATTTTATGGAAATTATACCATGTGTGCTGAGTAGGGTGGGAGGGTTGGAAAATAATCTATTGATTGCTCCAGTGATCAATGCGGAGATTGAGCATGCTATCTATCAAATACACCCAACAAAATCACCAGGTCCAGATGGGTTTAATGCCGGGTTTTTTCATCATCATTGGGAAACGGTGGGTGGTGTGGTGCTAGGCATGGTTAAAAATTTCTTTCAAACTGGCCGAATGCTAAAAGAGTTAAATCATACAAATTTGTGCTTATTCCAAAGGCCAATCTAAGGAAAATGTCCCAATTTCGGCCAATATCCTTATGTAATATGGTGCATAAGATTATTTCAAAAGAGATCCCTAAGGTAATTAGTCTGAATCAGTCAGCGTTTATGGCAGGGAGACAAATTTCAGATAATATACCGGTGGTTCATGAATTGCTTCACTCTTTGAAGCAAGGGAATGAAGACGAGATCAATTTCGTGACATTGAAACTAGATATGGCTAAGGCTTATTATTGTGTTGAGTGGCTGTTTTTGAATGATATGTTGCATAAATTGGGATTTGATGGGATTTTTTTTCAGTGGGTGATGGAGTGTGTACAAACTGTCTTTTTTAGTGTGGTGGTAAATGGGGAAGCTTCAGGGAACATCACACCATGTAGAGCAGTTCGCAAAGGGGATCCTTGTGCCGAAGGTCTCTCTGCCCTACTACAAAATGAAGAAAAAGTGGGGTGCATTCGGGGCATGACTGTTAGCCATGTTGCCAAGCCTCTTTCTCATGTATTCCTTGCGGATGAATTGGTGCTATTTTGTCAAGCTACGGAAACAGAGGCGTTAAATGTTAATGGTGTACTCCAAAAATATGCTGAAGGGTCGGGCCAATTCGTGAATTTGGAGAAATGCTCGGCATACTTTAGTTCTAGTTGTTTGTAAGCATTAAGGATTCATGTGACAACCCGTCCCTAATTTTAAGTTTTATAAATTTTAAAATAGTGATTTTATGAAAATGACCCTAGAGGCAAAGATTTTGACAATTGTTGATCATTGGTTAGGGAGGCGTAGGACTTATTCTTTTACCGTATCCTCGAAGCACTCAACGGTACGAACGTATTGGCGAAAGACGTTTGCGAGTTCGGATTATAACGGTATAGTTACAGACATTTGAAGTTATTTTACTAAACTATAGTTTTTAAATTAATTAAAACTCCCACTATGTGCGAATGGTAACCAATCAAAGGTGAAGGCCGACCCAATCAGGTACAAGTTTAAGGGCACCAATCAGCTACAAGGACAAGTGACTAATCAAATTAAAGGAACTAAGGACCAATCAGAAAATAGAGGGAGAGAGAGAGAGAGAGCCAATCAGGAGAAAAAAAAAAGTGTACCCCTCCTCTTCCCATCTATCCATCCCCGCGACCTCTCATTTTCCGGTGGAATTTTTTGATGCCACCACCACCTTCTTGAAGCTCTCACTCCCCTCTACAAAATCCAGTAAGAACCACCTTGATTAACCTCTGTACGTGGCGGTGCGAGGCCACAAAACCTGATGAAAACCAATGGTGCTCCAGCCACCCTTTTCATTTTTCTAGTGAATCAGCAAAGCGAAAGCCGACACCACTACTTGGGTTTTGTATCCCATCATCCTAGGAGTAAATCTCGACCAGCCTTGACCCTGTTGGACCATCATAGGCGACAAATCGACGTCGGGAAGCTTTAGACACCCGCCGGCTTTATTGGTGAAATCGACCATCTTCCGTCCCTTTTTCGACTTCATGACAGGTATAAAACTTGTTCCTCTTGTTGAGATCTATCTTCCTAAAAAATTTCGTAGAATTTGAAGTTAGTCGAAAAGGTAGGTTTTCGGTCGTCAAAAACCACCGCATGGCGGCAGCGAGTTGGTCGAGACCTGACCTACCCATTCTAGGTTAATTTGGATGCCCTGATTCCATATTTGACACCTGATTGACAGAATTCCAATGTTTGAGTATAATTTTGTTAAGGTCCGCCACTCGAATATTATAACAATCGACAATCCGACCGTTAGATCGTCGATCGTTATTATAATTAACTTATAAAATGTTGTGTGTCACTTTACTTATTTTCTCATATTTTTCTTATCATCATAGGGTTTGAACTCCTTCAAATTAATGGCATTTGTGTTTTTTTGGACTAATTATTTTCTTAGGTTTGATCAGATTTCTCTAATTGTTTTTCACATTTGTATGCAAGCTTTACCCTATGTTAAAATTGCAAAGGTTTCTGTTTATTTTTTTATTTTAATTAATTAATTAATAGTTATAGCATAAAAACTCCTTTAAATCCACAAAAATCTTAACTGAATTCACTGCCTGACTTGCACAGATTGATGTCGAAGTCAGCAATAGCAGTGGTAACTATGTTGCAACACTCATGTCTCTGTTATAGCTAAAGCAATTCCATAATTTAATATGAATTAAGGTGGAATTTTCCTTTTTACCAGCAATGGTCTTTCAGAATGCTCCAAAACTTGTGCCACAGCTATCATTTAGCATCTCGACCATACAAAGGATAACCCAACAAAGAAACTTCAAGACAAAGTAGAAATTATACCTTGACAATAAGAAGACAACCTGAAAGAGTTCAAAAACCCGATGATCTTTCATAATGCTCCTTCAAATTATACCAGTCATAGCTCGGATGCCCTATAAATTATACAATTATATCAGATCAGAGTCTCCTCATGTAACAATTGTACATAAATCAATAGGGTTTGGTTCCCTTCCAATTAAAGTTATAAATTGCAGGAGACCATACTAATAGAATTGAATCAACTTGTGGTGAGGCAAAAAGGTCCCCGCAAATAACTGCAGTTAGCACTCCATCCCCCACAAATCCAGCGTGTGTAGGCTCATGCCCACTTCTACCTCCTTGTATCATCAAGGTATTTAAATTAGAAAGCCTATCTCTGTTACATAGTTTACAATTCCATTTCATTCTAAAAGCCATCAACGAGGAAAGATTCATTTTTACAACAGAAAATAAAATTCAAAGCTTTCAATTTCTACATGTTCCTCGAGTCTTATCTAAAAAAAAACTAAACAAATACACTAAATCAAAAGAAAAAGAAGTCATAAAAAAATAAATGAAAATTTGAAAAGTAGCAAAATTGTGGGGGAAAGAAAGCTCTCACCTTTGGTACGTTTTAATGGTTCTTCTGGCAATTGGGTTTTCTCAGTTTTGAGTGAAGTGTTAGAATTGGAGTGATGAGGGTGATCAGGGTGGCTATGGAGGTCTGCAGGTGAGGGAGAGAGTTGGGATGTCTATATTTTTCCCTATTTTGTTCTGGCTTTTGACTTGTGTTAGAATAAATGACAGAAGGACAATAATTTCTGGTTTCACTTTGCGCGACGCGGGTGGGTCTTCGACATCAAAACTGCTTTGCGAGACGCAGATGGGCAGTCATTGCACAAAACTGCTTTGTGTGACGAATGCTGGCGTCGCGCAAAGCTGTTTTAGGCAATGACTGCCCATCTGCGTCGCGCAAAGCAGTTTTGCGCGACGAAGGCCCACCTGCGTCGCTCAAAGTTAGGAAAAAAGTGGTAAAGATCCTTCCTTTGGGGCCAAAATCTTGCGCGACGCACAAGAGCGTCGTGCAATTGGCTTTTGTGCAACGAAACTTTGTGCGACGAAGGCTGGCGTTACGCAAAACTGTTTTGAGCGACACCACCTTCGTCGCGCAAAGTTCCATTGTGCAAAAGCCATTTGCGTGATGTTTTGTGTTTAGCGTCGCGCAAACACACTTTGCACGACGAAATTTGCTCCATCACGCAAATTGATTTTTGTACTAGTGTTATTACGCGTGCTCGGGCGTGAAATAGGGTTTAGGAGGAGGGATATATAGTATGTGGGCGTGATTGGAAACCCTTCCTGTTCCTGAATACTAGTTAGGAGCTTCTTTAGGGAAGATGCTCTAAATTCCATATGATACTCTTTCAAATACTCTAATTCCAAGATAGAAGTTAAAAGGTATGATTTTGCTCGATGAATTTACAAAGAAAGAGTTTTAACCACAATAGAACTCTTTTAAACAACCTGATAATTACTAGATAATTACATAAAATAGATTCACAAAATTAAAACTCGATTCTTCACAGGATGAGGATCGGCTTTGGAACGAGTCTCACAATGCTGTGCTTCCAGCTGCAACAGCTTTGAAGCTGAAGGTTTTGAATTTAAATTTGGTGGGAGATTATGTTTATCACCATCTATCATCCACCCATGACACGATATGGCTATAGCTCCTACCAATCACAAGTAAGCATTATGGATTTTTTTTTTCTTTTTCTCTCTTTCCTCTTAGTTGCTACTAATCACAAGCGGAGGCAACGCCACTAAAATTGTGCATTGAAACACCAGAATTATCTGCCCTTCAACACCATTGCTGAAAGGAGTGATTTTCACAATTTTATTTTCTTACATTCCTCCTTTTTGTTCCTCAGTCTTTAACATAAATAAGGATGAATCAAGGAGAAAAAAACAATAAAGTGAAAAAGGAGAAAAATAAAGCGTGTAAATGACTACATTGTTGCAAACTAAAGCTTTTGAGTTCCCTCTAAAAAACTCAAATTATTTTCCAGGATTCTAATGTTTGACATGAATAACCAAAACATGTAAAGCAAAGTGTTCTGTGAGAGATATTTTTATGCGTAACACTACGTAACATTACAAAGATTGCATAGCCTAATTGTTGTGGCGTGCAACATATAATTTGTGGCCATCTGATTTTAAATTACTGAGAGCCTTTGGAAATCACTTTTAACCCAGCGTACAACAATACTGAGCGCATACTGTTGTTGTGTTGTTATATGATTTGGTGCATGGACCATGTATTTGATTGGACATATCAAGCCATAAATATCTGTTAGCAGTAAAGTTCATATAAGCTACCAAGTAAATATATCGATACTAGCCAAGTAATATACACCAATAGAAGTAACAGTTTTCCCCTGTCTGTCTCTTTCTCTACTCACTCCATCCAGTTCTCTGAGTTCTAATTTTTTCACCTTTACTTGGATCATTTGACTGAAAACTATGTTAAAGTCCCACATCAGTGGTGGGAAAGAAAACCAATGGGTTTAAATCTGATTATCCCACTCTAACTAATACTGAGGTTTTTTGTGGTAAAATCTCACACCTGACGGATTTGGCAGATGGTAAAGTTGGAGACAGTATTGTTGTAGTTAGAGTTGGGCCCCCTGGGTCCGTCGATCTAAAAATATTTCAACATGGTATCAGAGCTCCTAGTTACGGGCACTTACAAGCCATAGGCTTGTCATAGGAAGTGTGGGCTTTGAAACAAGCTTGGACTCTTAACATAGGGTCAGCCTCTGAGTTCTAAGAGTCACTTCCTGAAAAAGATTGAAAACAAGTTTGGACTCCATTGGAGCCAACCTCTGAGTTTCAATTGCCGATGTATGGATTTTCACATGTGAACCACTAAATAGGGTTACACATGAGGGGGAGTGTTAAAGTCCCACATCGGTGATGGGAAGGAAAACCAATGAGTTTAAATACAATACCCCACTCCAACTAATACCGAAGTCTTTTGTGGTAAAACCTTACACCTGACAGATTGGGCAGGTGGTAAAATTGAGGATAGTATCGGTATCGTTAGAGTAGGATTCCCTGAGCCCATCGATCTAAAAATATTTCAACAAATTAATATGATTTTGGAATGGTAAGTTGGTACTGAATGGTAAGTTGCCCTCTTGAACATGTATTTTCTGTCATGTCCATGTGAATCTGCAACCTCTTTTATGAGTCAACTCAAGATCAATTAATTGGTGCCACAAGTGAGAAATTCTCATGTCCGGCAGCCTATATTGAGCACCGCCCTCACAAGAATTCTTCCATATAAGGGCGGCTGGACACACGTATATGTCTTTCCTCTCTAGAGGGGGCTTCTAGTTTTTCCTGACCTTAAAGTAGCAGCACCTCTTTCCAGCCTAGTGATGAGTGCGCTTCAAAACTATTTTTGACGTAAGAGTTGTGTAATACAAATTAAGACCCATTTAGATCTGTTGTTTACTTCTTTTCAAATACAAAAAGTAATTTGGTAACATGGTTCAATGAAATATGGGGTGTCTTATGTTGGTGTAAATTTGATAATTCCTAACTAAGTGTATGAGTTTATAATGTCTTAGACTAATTCATGTTTTCAGTTGTAATTATTTAATTCCAAGTTTGTCTCTCATGCTCTCAATCACAAAAATAACAAGCATTTCAAAAACATCCATTCACGTAAATTTGTCATGCATAATGCACTCATATAGTGCCGGTTTTGGTTGGTTCAAATACAATTAGTTTGGGGTTTTAGGTTTACGAACTGGCTGATTAGGTTAAGTTTGGACTTAACTATTGTTTTTGGATTTGGTGAAAGATTAATGGATCAGACCAATTCTGTTATTTTGCTGTTGTTGTACGAGATGTATCGAGAGCAAAAAATTCTGATAAGCAGCCCGTGAGCATAGGGAGGAAATTTCCAGAAGAAAACCAGTTTTATAGCCGTGTGATTTTAGAGAGAGATTTAGTTTTTAATCACTGAAATCAATCAAAAGATGGTCCATGGGCTTTTCTCGGTTGGTCTACTACAGTCGATATTAGATAATTTATTTCATACATCCTGCATGATCGCCTTAATTAGTATTCTGCAACTTCGAGATGAAGGTGATGGCCACGTTAGTGTCTTGCCTCTTCAACTCGAAGGCTGAAGAGATGTAAAGTAGCAATGAGTGGAGATAAAACTACCTACTAGTATGTGTGTCTAGTTCCTGAGTTTTGTAAGTCTTTGTGCACTCATTTCTCTTAGTGTTTGTCTTGACTTGGAAGCACGAAGATTTTTCTAATGATAGATTTTGCCTCATTAAATCCTACACCTTGTGTTCACATTATTGCTGTGTAGAATATTTTCGTATGTGATGTGGATGTGAAAATTTAAGAATTGAAATTGAAATTGAATTTTTAAGTTGGAACCTATTCACCCCATCTAAGTTAACTAGTATCCATCCTAAAACCAAGGGCAGCTCTAAGATTTCAAGGACTGTGTGCGAAAATTAAACTAAGGCCCTTTCAGGTACATGACCTTTTTTTTGGGTGTTTAAAACCTTTTTTTTTCCTTTGTGGTACATGTATGAGTACGAAATATAATATAAAAGTCAACTTTGTAATACAATATAGTCTGCTGAACAATAAACATAGAAGAATTTTAAGAAAAGTATATGTCAAAGAAATGAATTTTTTTAACCAAGATATAAGAAAGTATATAAAAAAATCCAGTAATCTCCAAAACAAAAAATAACTTAGAAATAGTTATATGCATATATAACTTAATTAGTTATATGCATATATAAATCTTTTTGAATATATAGAACTGAAATATATATAATTAAAAGTTGGGGGCCCCTTGTAGAGCTGCTCCGACACTCTTCCAAAACCTCCACTGCCTAAAACTTTCATCTTATTTATTATTTTTACCAGTTTACTGATCTTTACAGCTTCCAAATGACATTCTAAAAAGAAACGAGTTGTTGGTTTTACCCGGCTGCGGATGTCAGATTCTAATCCGAAACACCAAGAACCCAAAAATATGGCCCCTGAGCCAGCAACCCAACACTCAGGATCTTACAGTTTCCTAAGCACTATTTAACTTAGCATAAACTATGGTAAAAAAGAAAACGAAATAAAATAGCTTTTACGAAGCACAGATTAAACAAAAACATGAGGACTTGTAAAATAAAATTGAATGGGGGCCATAGATAGTTAAGAGCATCTCCTGTCAAAAGAAAATTATCAAATGTTAATTTGATGACCGATATGGTTGTTCATCTGGAGGAATTTTCGATGGGGACGTTTCCTGGCCTACGAGCACACAGCTGTAGAGCCAAAAATAATCACAAGGTGACACGTGGATTTTTGACAAAAGAAGACAAAATTACCCTTGAGGCATACCGGGATTCCTACGTGCAAGCAGCAGGCAATTATCCCTCAACCAAGTCAAAAGTGCCCAAACTAGGTATCAACTTAAAACCTAATTTATTCATATATTTCCCATTTCATTATTTAGCTAATCAATTAGCTAAATAATATACTTATTCCTTTCATATTTCCTAAAATCATAATAATTGACTAATTAAGGGATTAATTACCTAATCAATCCCTTAATTATCAATTGAAACACCCATCCAAACCTAAAACTACTAAAGTGGCCGGCCAATCCCATCAAGAAAAGTAAACCATCTTATTCTCCACCTTTTCCACTATTTTGCTTTTTTAATTACCCTAATTAACTAGCCAATTAATTCCAAAAACCACCAAAACATTCATTTTATGTTTAATAGCCAAATAAATGGGCTAATTAAACCTAAATCAAACACAAAAACCCTAGCTAGGCCGGCCACCCCTATCCCTATAAATAGATTCCCATTTTCACCAAAAGATCATTCCAATTCTCTAACAAAAAATCCCAAATACTCTAAACAATATTTCTCTCTAAAATTCTAACTTTGGCATCGGACGTTCTTCGGCCAAAGCCCCCCCCCCCATTCATCGTGGGCGCGTGAGGCTTTTGGCCTTAACCTAAGGTGCTAGTTGTTTTGTAGGTGCAAAATTGTCCAAAATCGAGGAAGAGAAAATTTGCATCCACAAATTGGTGTTTTCATTGAGAGTTGAAATCCATACTCGTAGAAGACTCTCGCACAAAAAGGTTTTTTTCTTTATTTTCTAGTTCATTTGAATATTTTTCATACGTTCTTATTGTTAGAATTTTTTACTTGCAAAGGTTCTTTGATAAAACGTATAAGCAAAATATAATGGGTAGAAATTTAGAAAATTCCATAAGTGAAAATTCTAATGTTCAAGAAATGGGATTGCGGAGATCCGTGAGGCTAAATGCGACAATAAGTGGAGCCGCACCACCACCACGAGTTTCCACCATGGGAACCACCACGGTGGCTACCTCGGTAGCCACCCGTGGCGAGGTCCATGGTGCCTTCACCACGGCCCAAGTCGTGCCATCCAAGTTTGCACGGGCCCGGGCCCAAGCCTCGCATTCGCATGCATCACATACTAAGCAGCCTGCTCCCACCAAGCAACCTGGTCCCGCGGCCCAGCCTACTCCCGGCAAGCAACCTGCTCTTGCGGCCCAGCCTGCTCCTGCCAAGTAGCCTGCTCTCGTGACCCAGCCTACTCCCGACGAGCAGCCCACTCCCGTGGTCCAGCCTGCTTCCGTCGAGCAGCCCACTCCCGTGGCCCAGCCTGTTCCCGTCAAGCAACCCACTCTCACAGCCCAACATGCTCCTGCCGAGCAGCCTGCTCTCGTGACCCAGCCTGTTCCAGACGAGTAGCCCACTCCCGTGGCCCAGTCGAGCAGCCCACTCTCACGGCCCAGCATGCTCTCGTGGCCTAGCCTGCTCTCGTGGCTTTCTAAGCAGCCCAAGACTATCTCAACCATCCGGACCTACCATCGAGCTGGGGGCATTCTCACCACATTTTTTCGCGGATTTGACATTTCCCAACTCAAATTTCGCTCCCGGAGTCTACCACCCTTCCACTGCCCAAGGAGGCGCATTCATTCCAAGCTCTTCCAATCCAAATGGCGAACAACACTTGTCTCGACAAGTCATAGAGTTGACGAGCGCCCTTGCACAACACGCAACTTTGGTGAATCAACTTTTGTAACGCATCGGGATCCAACGTGCCCCGGACGAGGTATCCCGAAGTAGGACAAGGGCAGACGGACCTTTCCAGCAGTGTCCCGGCAAGCAGCCACTCGACCAGCCACGAGCCGAACGTTTGGGCAGTGTACATTCCTGTTTTAGCGCGCGAAGGAGCATGCACTCTCGACTAGGCTCACGGATGAGCATACATTCACGGTTGGGGTCATACTCCGATAGTCAACATGAGCAACCTTCCGGGCAAAGTGTCCATTCGCGACTAAGCCTACAAGGAGCATCATTCACCTCACATCAGAGTAGGCAGCACGACGGACAGAGAGAAGCAGTCACTCAATCCAGCTCAAGTTCAACCAGCAGCCTACGAAGAACTCGCTCGCCTGCTAGAAACGCACCACATGCACTGCATCTGCGGCATAGACGATTTAAACACATGGAAGAGCAGCCTAGACCAGCAAGTTATGGCTGAGGGCAGCCGAGAGCTCCGCTACCCCAACAAAGGTAAATTCAGGAAGAAGTAGAGAGACTTTTGACCAAGCGATTGCATGATTTCCAACGCAACGAGGTCACCGACGAGGCACTACAACGGAACATGACCAACATAAGCAGGTCACCATTCACCGACGAGATCGAGTAGGCAGAGCCTCCACGCGAGTTCAACATGCCACATTTCATATCTTTCAAAGGGGATGAAGACCCGGAGAGACACTTAAAGCGCTACCGAAACACAATGATCGTTTATCGAAACAACGATGATCTCATGTGCAAGATATTTGCCACCACTCTACAAGGCGAGGCGCAAGATTGGTTCTACACCCTGCCGCCACAATCCGTCCGAAATTTCTACGAACTTTCTTTGGTTTTCACCAAAGAATATTCATCCTATCGCTCGATCAAAAAGAAGTCTGACCATTTGTTCGACGTCAAGAAGAACCCAAAAGAGTCGTTTCACGACTATGAGATGAGGTTCAAAGTAGAAAAGGCAAAAATAGTCGGAAGCAACGACTCGATAGCTAGAGCAGCATTCCAAAAAGGACTTCCAGCAGACCACCCGCTATTCGGAAAATTGATCATGAAAGAAGATCTAACTCTGGCAAACTCTTTTGCTTTGGCAGAGAAGCATGCACTTTGGGATGAGGCTCGCCAATGCACATTCAAGGACTTGAAGAAGTACCCGACATCACCTCCCTAGAAGCAACAGAGGACTTATTCGCATGTTTGACGGTATCTAAAGTAGCAATAAGCTCTACCATCATGCGAGAAGAGCTGGGGGCCCGACTACCTGTATTCTACAGTTCAAAAGCTCTCCTCGATGCTATTAAAAATTCAAAAGCTAACTTTGGCGATAATTGTTGTAACCCAAAAGCTTAAGTTTTACCTTCAAACGCAAGCAGTCATCATCATGACGCACTATTCCGCCGAATCCAAACCAGCGACGATAAAGGCGTAAACCCTGGCAGATGCAAATTTTTTTACGAACGCAACAACTCGGTCCAACAACGCCCCGAAGGAAGCTGAGCACACTTTAGCCACATCTGCTCCCTCAGTGGAGATTTCTGGCTTTTGCATGTCGACGGCGCATCCAACTACGAAGGCTCGTGAGCAGCCGTGGTTCTTGCCACCCCAGACGTTTCAATGCTCAAGCAGGCGATCACTCTAAGCTTCAAAGCATCTAACAACGAAGCAGAGTACGAAGCCTCACTAGCAGGCCTTCGAATGACAAAAGACTTGGTAGTGAAAAAGCTTCAATTCATTCCGAGTCCTAGCTAATCACCAGCCAGACTACTAGGGGCAAAGGCATGATGATCGTGGCAACCGACTACTTCACGAATAAAGGTCGTACCCAGTGCACAAGGCTCCTGCTTTACGCAGGGTCTGGGAGAGGTGAATGTCGGCTAGCCTTACCCCCATTTATGGAGAGGCTGCTCCCAAGTCTCAAACCCGAGACCTACTGCTCATGGGTGAATGCACTTGCCATCGCACCAAGTGCGACCTCTACAAGAAAATGGCCAGACGAACTCCAAGGATGTCTATGGGCATATCACACAACCAAAAGACAAGCAACCGAAAAGAGATGGCCACAAGCTTAGATCTGGCAGAAAAGAGGCACGAACAGACTATCACTCGCATCGCAGCCTACCAGCATCAGCTCTTCTCCAGCTACAATAAAAGGGCCAAGATCCGGCAGTTCCAGCCTGGAGATCTGGTCATAAGAAAAACCTTCATCACTGCCAGCAGAAAAGGCTCCAAAAATATGGATCTCATCTAGGAAAGTCCGTACAAGATCAGCAGAGTAGGTGGCAAGATCCGGCAGCATCAGCTCCTCTCCAGCTACAACAAAAGGGCCAAGATCCGGTAGTTCCAGCATGGAGATCTGGTTGTAAGAAAAAAGCTTCATCATTGCCAGCAGAAAATGCTCCAAAAATATGGATCCTATCTGGGAAAGTCCGTACAAGATCAGCAGAGTAGGTGGCAAGGACAATTACACCCTCGCCACCATAAAACGACAAAAAGATTGAAAAACAGTGGAACACCTACAATCTGAAGAAGTACCATGTGTGACCTCTCGCTACATCAAAGCCCGAAGACTCAAGCAGCTCGACGGGCACTACCTCACCAGCCGAGGATTATCCAGTTGTTATGCAGTTCTTACCTTACATCTAAGTTCTCGTTCGTTTAACTTGTTTTTCAATGAGGAATTCAGAAGTAATCACGACTTGGCTTGGCTGCATGCTTACAACAACTGATCACTCCTGCACTTTAAAAGAAGACCGCGCCCTTCTTAGGGACTTACCGCAGGAATTGCGCCCCTCGAGGGACCAACCATGCTCTCCAGTGCTAGAGGGTAAACTAATTGCTCTCCAACGCGAGAGGGTAAACCAATTCCCCGACACCCACATGGGTCAGCTCTCCAAGAACGGGAGGATAAACTCTACATTCCGAATATCCAAATGTGGATGAGTCGGGCTGCCCTAGTATAACTAGATGCACGATGGCTTACGCCGGGATCCCTAGAAGTAACCGCAATGGTCTTTTTCAAGGCTTAGCTAACTGAAGGATTTTGGGTCTCTTGGCTTAATCCGTGTGGAATCGGGCCCTAGAGACGGAGATGGCACATTACGCAGTACATCCAATGGATGGCTACCCTAGAATCCTAAAGCTGCTACCGAGTGCACTAAGGTAGCCTACAGATTCCGGAAGACTGCCTACGGCTTGCCCTTCGAGCAGTAAAGCCGCACTAGACTTATACAACCGCACATTCTTGTGAAAGGTTAAACAAGCTAGCACACATATACAAAGTTTTATCCATTGCCGACATGCTACGTAGTCGATAAGCTTCACCTCTGCCAAGCGCGGAACAACCTACACCAAGTCCTAAAGTGTTGTGATACTTGCTACGCAACCTACAGAATTGGAGAAAGTCAAGGTTAACAGCCTAGTGGTTACGCGGACTTGTCTGTTTCTGTAAGTAAGGCATCCGGCTGCCAACCCAATGGCTAACAACTTTACAAAGTTCTACACCAACACCTATGGCTACATAGGCTACGCGAGCTTGTCTGCTTATAAAAAAATAGCATGCTTGCCACTGGTCTATCAAGTCTAAAGGTTAGGGCATGAACAAAAGAAGCAAAAATGAAGAAAAGCTAAGGAAAACATGTTTATAAACAACTAGCAAAGGCCGAAGAAGTTCAAGCAAAAAAAAGAGTTACAAGGAAAAACAAAGAAAATCTTAAATGCTACCTAGATGACTACACTTTAGCAGCCTGGACATCCCACAACTATTCGGTCGCCACACCTTCAGTAGCCGCGAAGCTCTTAGCAACGGCATCACCCCCAACTGCTCCAGCCTGGGCACCAACTTCTCCAACTACTTCACCAATACCAACATGGACGCGCTGCAGCTCATCCACTTCTTTCTTCAAACTTTCGTTGATCTTCAATACACCTTGAAGTTCCAACACTTGGGGTTCAAGCCTATCGACGATTCTCTTGAAGTGGATCACTTGATTATAAGCAGCAATCAACTTTTCATCCTTTGCATAAGCAGCGAAAGAAGTCTTTGGTTTTTTCTCAGCCGGCATCTCTTGAGCAGGCAGGGAAGATCCTTTTTCCCACCTTCACTTGCAGCAGGATCCACAACGGTGATTGGACTAACCAATGCATCCGCCTTGATCCTATTCACCTCTTATTTTGGGAGCAGCCCACGTTTCTCTTGACGAAGAGAGTTAAAGTAGCCAACGCCATTCGTGGTACCCAGCAGAGGAGTTCAACCCAACATTCCAGCAGCCCATGAGATCCACAATCTCCTCATTTCTCTCAATCGCCAGCCTAGTCTGAGTCAGGTCCAAGAGCCCAAAGGACATAAGCCATGCGGCTCGCCTAGCACTGCGCCCCAACGTCACAATCCGCGACCCCAGCCGTACAAGCTGCCCTTGGCTCAAGCCAAGCCAAGCTGCCCAAGCAGTGGTCCCTGCCATGACATCTCCTCGACCTATGCCGAGCAAACTCCTGGCCCCTGCCAACCGACATGCCACACCACCCTGACGGCTGCCTTGCAATAGCACTATCCAAGAAGAAGGCAAGAAAAATTAAAGTTTTCTTACATCGGTGCGGCACGGAGAAGACGAAGAAATCAACGAAAGACGGTCCTTTGCACGGGCAAGATATAGAAGATTGCTAAAGAAGGGGGAACAAATATCCTCTAACTTTCTCTCTCTTGTTGGGTAGAATAAATCGCTCTCTAAAGTTGATTTAATAACCCACTTAAGGTGGACTTAAATAGGCTTTGAGAGAAATTTATTTCCCTTTCCTAGAAGGATCTAATTTCCATTTACAGAGAGAATCAACATCAAAATAGGAAGCAATCTTAAGTTTCCTAAAGCAAGAAAATCTCTACACATGTTGCCCTTTCCTACAAGCAGCCCAACAGGTGTGGGGGCATTTGTGGAGTCAAAAATAATCACAAGACGACACGTGGATTTTTGACAAAAGAAGACAAAACTACCCTTGAGGCATACCGGGATTCCTACGCGCAAGCAGCAGGCAATTATCCCTCAACCAAGTCAAAAGTGTCTAAAATAAGTATCAACTTAAAACCTAATTTATTCATATATTTCCCATTTCATTATTTAGCTAATCAATTAGCTAAATAATATACTTATTCCTTTCATATTTCCTAAAATCATAATAATTGACTAATTAAGGGATTAATTACCTAATCAATCCCTTAATTATCAATTGAAACACTCATCCAAACCTAAAACTACTAAAGTGGCTGGCCAATCCCATCAAGAAAAGTAAACCACCTTATTCTCCACCTTTTCCACTATTTTCCCTTTTTAATTACCCTAATTAACTAGCCAATTAATTCCAAAAACCACCAAAACATTCATTTTATGTTTAATAGCCAAATAAATGGGCTAATTAAACCTAAATCAAACACAAAAACCCTAGCTAGGCCGGCCACCCTATCCCTATAAATAGATTCCCATTTTCACCAAAAGATCATTCCAATTCTCTTACAAAAAATCCCAAATACTCTAAACACTATTTCTCTCTAAAATTCTAACTTTGGCATCAGAGGTTCTTCGGCCAAAGCCGCCCCCATTCATCGTGGGCGCGTGAGGCTTTTGGCCTTAACCTAAGGTGCTAGTTGTTTTGTAGGTGCAAAATCGTCCAAGATTGAGGAGGAGAAAATTTGCATCCACAACAGCTTCCTAAGAGGTTGGCGCCAGTTAATATTGTCTGTCAGGCTTCTGCTTATTGGCGGGCTGTAAGAGAAGGACAAAGTTAATTCTGAATTGTGCCTTTGTGTGGCCTTAGGTGTAGGCCTTGAGGCTCATAATCAAAATTAACTTTAGGTGTTCAAGCGTGCCACTGCCATCTTTAGCATGACAGATGTAAAATAGATGTTTAGTTTAATTGTATATGCGCGAGAGACCAAGTTAGCTATGAAAGGTGCCTTTGTAGGGCCTTAGGTGCAGGCCTTGAGGCTCGCAATCAAAACTAACCATGTACTTGAACATATAGTGGTTGTTTCATTGTTGCAAAAGTATTACAACTATTATACTTTAATCACCCGAGCCCGCAGAGCAAAACAAACCCAGATAAGTGCCTTTGTAGGGCCTTAGGTATAGGCCTTGAGGCTTCCCATCAGAATTAATTCTATACTCAGGCGTTCTATGGCAATCATAATAAAACAAAAGTAAAACTAAGAAATAGGCTGATTACTTGCGCCCCAAGTAACGTCGGACTTCTTGTTATCAACGATTGTCGTGGATAGGTTAAGTCCACATAAAGTTCTTTTTTTTATGCCTTGAGACCAAGGGCTTTTGATTGATAAATCTTGCATGCCCGAAAGGTTAGAACTTAGATCTAGTCAAACATGGTTGGGCACCATTAAACCGACCAGATCCAAGAACAAAGAAGCCTTTTAATCATAAACTTGCTAGAAATAACTTGGATACAGATGGAAATATATATCATATTACTAGATTTATGAATGAAAAGACAGAACAAAGAAGGTCCGGTAAGGCTGATCGTCTTACAACTTCCTCTCTTTGTGATTTACAAAGGGTTTGAGTGCTAGAATGAGAGATTGAGAGATGAGTTTACAGGAGGGAATCGACACTACAGCAAGATTTAGACAAGGTAGCAGAGCTTTTACAAAGGCTTTTGGTGAAGGTTGATCCTGAAAATGATGAAGGCTTAGTGCTAACTACAGCTTCGTATGCAAATCTGGCTTGAGCAGAGTTTGTGTGTTTGTTTGTTTGATTTACTGTGTCTATCTCTTATTTCTCTTTTCCTTTTTATAGATGATTTGGCTTGGCTACCTGCAGCATCGATTTTGCCCGAATGCAGCTGAAGGGTAGTGACTCATCAACTTTTTACTTGTACTGCCATTGTAAAGTACTTTTGGGGCTGATTAGCTAGCTAGTCTACACCACTTGATTTCTAGGTAGGTGAGCAAGTGGCTCAAGTGATCTGCACTTAGTCGAGAAAAGAGCCTCTTCCTCCTTCTGGGCTTCGGCTAAGCCTTGGGCTTCCTTCCTTCTGGACCTTCTTCTGGGCTAACTCCCTTTCGAGCCCAAAGTTCCAGTTTTAACCCAAACAATGGTAATGTTAGATTTTTTTCTTTTTCCAACTAATATGCTTTTTTGTTATAAATGATATTTGTATGACCCATTTTTAAAAGAAATCAATTAAAATAAATTTCAAGATTTTTAATTAGTGCAATAATGGGATCCAAGTAATAAAATAATTAAAAATTAATTTGACATATCAGTTGGAGTTTGCTCCTACCTTCAAATTTGAATACATGACATTCCACTTAGGATTTGACATCTCATTTCGAGATGATCTAAGCAGGCTTTTAATTTGTTGGGTACTCTTAAAGAGAACGAGAGAAATTTACCTACAACGAGAATGCTATTATATTTGTATCTCAAAATAATCATTTATTTTTATGCATTTTAAATTTCACATGACAATACATGACTGCTAATTAGGAGAAATTTTTCATTGTGACCGGACTACAGGTGGTACACCATGTGTTTTAATATAAGTGGTGAGAAATTTTATTTTTTAAGCTATTAACTTTTTAACACACATATCCTATCATTTAAACAATGACACAGTGTACCACTCAGTATTTCGGTCACACTGAAAAATCTCTCCGTTGTAAGAAAGTTTCCCTCCAAAAGGTACCGCCTTTTCTTATAAGAGTACAGAAAGCAAAGGTCCCAAACTAAAAGCAACTCATATGATAAGATGAGTTCTATTCTTGATTCTTCTACTACTCGCTCAACTTCTTCCTAGCTAGTTCCTGCCAAGCAATACAGAATCTGGTTCCTCCACTCACTCATGCTAACAGTGCATTTACACTAAGATTAAATTCTTCGTCTCTCCTGCTCTCTCTCTCTTCAGTTACCTGTTAAATTAGTGGAGAGGCACGTGATGCTGATGACACAGTAGGCCAAAACTGAGCGTTCTTCACCTTTGAGACACTGGCAAGGACACTCAATGGGGTTACATCTCCAGTGACTGTCACCTTCTTTGCTGCAAAGTCTATGTTGAATGATGTCACCCCTGCCAACAAAATTCACAACAATTAACCTTGAGTTTATATATTCATTGGTAAAACTAAAATTGCCATAAGTGGATGTTAAATTTACTGAATGAGCTCTTATTACAGTTGAGAAATGGAATTGATTTCCACACAACCTTTTCTCCTTTCTGCACACCTTTATTTATTGTTGTGTCTTAATTTTCTTATAGTTTATTCAATTTAAAAGCAAAAATAAACATGAGAGTGCATGAAAAAAAAAAGAATTGGTGGATATCACTTCTTTGAATGATACAATCTAGTAAAAAAGTTTTCAGCTTTAAGGATTTAAACAAATTACAAAATGGTAAAAAAGCAATTACCTTCCATTCTGGATAGATGTTTTCTCAGTTTTCCTACACACCCTTTGCAGTGGAGAGACACCATCAATACAACAACCTGCAAAAGAAAATCATTATCACAAGTAATCGTTAAAATAATTACTCAAGGCTTTGATTATTCCTCGACCTGGGATTCACACTCCCGACTATTTAAACCAAATTTGGAACCATCAACATTGTTTAGTATTACTCCTGTGCATATAAACTAACAATTTGAGCAAGAAAAAACAGAAGAATTTGGACATACCTGGTTGGAAGGGGGGGGCGGCAGAGGCGGTGGTTGTGAGTCTTTTGTCAGAGATGAGGAAGAGCTAATTGGAGAAGTAGTAGATTCATTTTCTTTGAGTATTTTTACTGCATTTTGGCTCTTTTTCTGCCCAACTGGAACCAATGCCGAAACCGGATCGTAATCGGATAACCCATCAAAGATCACAGTATCACTCAAAAGGTATCTGGTGGAGCCAGGAGGAGTGATGAGATCAGTAGGGTTTGCAGAGCTCTTCCTCACAACAACACTCTCACTTGGAACAGAAGAAAACTTCTTCACATTTTCATCCAACTTTCCTTGTAAAAGATTACTACTCTTCCTCTTCTGGTCGTTTTCTTTTGTGGAGCTCTTTTTCTTGTTTTGATGATCAGTGCTTGGTCTTGGTGATGAGGAGGTTTTTTTCTTGCTCTTTGGGATTTGGTGGTAGGCTTTGGGATTGATGGGAGATTGGGAAGAGCATGGAGCAATGGGAAGGGTTCTGGAGCTTGTGCTTCTTCTTGCATCTTGGATGATGGGGTTGTGGCGGTCGAGGGCTCGGCCTCCAAGTTGAATGACGGAGGAGGAAGAGGAGGATGCTTGATTATCCATGCTCATGCATATGGCTGTCGAAGCTTGGGATGCACAGAAGATGTCTATGCCCTTCATCTTCATATTTGATATTGATAACACAGAGTGGGAGCTAGTGGTTTAGAGAATCTGCATAAAAGAAGGAGAGAGAGAGAGAGAGAGAGAGAGAGAGAGAGAGGTTTAGAAAGATGGTCGGTAGTTTAATTTCTGCTTTTGAGCTTGAAGCTTCCTCTTGGAGATAAAGGAGATGTTGAAGAAACATAATGTGGTTGGAGATTCCAAGCAAGTTAAAAATATATATATGATTTTTTTAGTAAGAAAACTGATTTAATTGTATGATACACTGGAAAGATAATGTTGAAAGTTTTTCACAAAGTGATTTTCGCACTTTCGGTAGTTTTTCCGTTGCACTACTCATCTCTTTGCTTTTGTCTATTTTAATCTGTTCAAATTTATTACTGTTAGAATAAAAATTAGAGTAGGAGGAAAACAGAAAAAGAGCGCAAAAATCACTTCCATACAGTGCCAATATTAAATTAGACTATTCCAATACCAAAAAATGAAATGAAACTCCCACATCATGGGGCAGTACAAGTTGGACTTGGTGCTGAGACTCTGGTTAAAAATAAAAAAACAAAAAAAAAAAATTGAGGGGAGGAAGGAAAGCAAAAAAGTAGTAGAAGCATCCTTTATGATATACAGCTAACTTATCTGCGGAATCAATGGATGAAAATGATGTGTAGTAAGTGCCTAGTTTTATTTCATTTCCATGTATGTGTTACCATGTACCAGTTGTATTATAAGTCATATAATTTTCGCATTGTCTCATTATTATATTTAGAGGAAGACACATGCAATTTCGACCTAAAAGTGAGTCATATATTCTTAAAATTTTCAAAACAAAAGTATCCACTCAATTTTCACAAATCCACCTCAAACTCAATTTTGGTTTTCTCCAATCACATATCTACAGAATACAACAACACTTTCTCACTACAATGTGTCAGTTGTAACTAAATATTAAAGACACTAAAACGTCTAAAACTGGATCGAACTTGAGATCTCTTCCCCTTGGTAACAATCATTGTGAGATAAAAAACAAGCTAATTGATGAACCTATAGTTGCGGTACAGTTGTTTTTTTATTTTTTTTATTTTTTCTGAAGTAGAGCAGTGCCAGCCCTGAGGGTGTGCAATAGGTGTCACCGCATAGGGCCCCCAAATCAGAAGGGCCCCCGATTTTTCAAATTTGCATGCATTTACATATATATAGCAGCATGTGTAGAATGTTATAAACTCGAGTCTTAGCACAAGTGATATTATTGCTTCTTTACAATTGAAAACTAAAATTATTATTTTGAACAAAAAATAAATAAAATTCTTAGTGTTTTTTAGGACCTTCAATTCACTTTCGCATAAGACCCTTGAAATGTCAGGCCAGCCCTAAAGTAAAGTATGACATTCATTAATGGAGGTAAAAATGAATAGGAACAAAGAGAGTGAGTGTCCGCACCAAAATACAAACTAATTTACATCCTTTAATAACAAGTCGACGATCAAATCAGGCAGTTTTTTAAACTAAATGGTCTCTCGTTCTTCTCCGACTCCATTTCGAGTCAGTCTCTCTGCAATTAGATGAAGTAATTTATGAGTGTCGGTGTGCCATTACATAGGCAGTTGTATAAGGCAGTTGTATAACTCGTATTTTGAAATACTATTATCTTTTTGGTATTCCTTCATTTGGAATCATTTTTTTCTTTCAAGTAATTAAGGGATTGCATTAGGAGAGCATCAGATATTGCAGATGGTGCACTAGGACCAATATAAATACATAATTAATTAGGGCATTTGGTGTAATTACAGAGCTAAATATCCTAATTTTGGCTTGGATAAGAGTGGAGGACCCGTGACATTTTCCTTTGGATGCTTTAACCTTAAGATTTATATAATATTGGAAAGTGAAAGAAATTGTATCCTGCAAATACTAATTTATTGTATAGTCTGATAAACTGTTGGCCTGGGGCATACATGCCCTACAAATTTATATTCACTACTTATTCACACGCTCGGCAGCAACTTGTCCCCATGAGATTAGTCTTTGAAATGAAACAAACAAAAGATCAGAAGAGACAGACCAACGGCTTCCTCAGTTTCAGCGTGACTCTTAATTTTATATTATAAATTCACTTAAGTTATAAAACATGCGTATCTGCTTATTAAGATTGTATTTCAAATCCGTGATATATCAATCATGTTGCACTTCGTGTTATAACATATGGCGAGGCAGTCACACTCATAGCAACTTACATGTCGTGAGTTCAAATCATATTGAAATGGCTTTTTAATTAAAATAGTCCTTGAGATTTGCATAACACATAACTTTGGTTCTTAAGATTTAAAATCAATAGAAGTGGTCCCTGAGATTGTCCACCATCTATTATTTTGGTCATTTTGTTAAAAAAACTCTGTTAAGTTGAGGGTGTAACACATAACTTTGGTCCCTGAGATTTGCACAACACATAACTTTGGTCCCTGAGATTTGCATAATACATAACTTTAGTCTCTAAGATTGTCCATCATCCATCATTTTGGTCATTCCATTAAAAAGCTCAAGGACCACTTAATGGAGTTTCTTAATGGAATGACCAAAATAATGGATGGTGGATAATCTCAGTGACCATTTCTATTGATTTTAAATCTTAAGAACCAAAGTTATGTGTTATGAAAACCTTAGGGACCATTAGCCTATTGAAATTGCAGGATTTTGTAGCTCACTTAACTAAAACCATTTCCCTTTGCAAATGAGGTTACAAGTAAAATTGAGATTACGAGTTTAATTCCACTTCTCTCGTATCGCTTGTCTTAAACAATCATATTATATTTAAAATTGCAAAGAAAAATATAAGGGTTTGAAGAATTAAAGAACAAGAAGAAGAAGGCCCTACAAAAACGTTCTTAAGAAGCCAAGCATAACAGCAATGGAACAAAGATATGAAAGGAAAGAAGGAAAGCTTTCCAGATGATATTTATCATGCAATTATTTAGATTCCTATGGAATAAATGTTGCCAGCATATAAATTGAATAAATAAATAAAAGAAGGGAAAACCATTTGGAATTTTGCTTTCTTTTCTATGGATGGATGAGACACAAAGTTCTCACTGTGAGAGATATTTCTACTCCTCAAGGGTTGTGGAATCAGATGCTTATATAAATGGCTACCATCACTCATTAACTCCTTTCCTTTTCTTCCTTTATATCCCCCTGCCTACTCTCCACTTTCACCAATTCAGACTCCCAATTCCAAACGTTTCCATCCTTTTTTTCAAATATATATATTTATTTTTCCTGTTGTCTGATAATCTTGATTAAGTGTCTCTCCCTATCACTTTGTCATACGTAGCTTAAATCAATTGGTTAAGACAAGGTGTCTACTCTTATGCAATCAAGTTCAGTCTCTTTCCGTGTAAACCGTAGTTTAAGAGAACAACTTACGTGGAACAAGTTCATAGTTATCGTGGCACTTGGGTCTAATAATTATTATACATGTCAATGTGTTAATGGATGAAGACGTCATATAGTGGTGAATCATTTCCATGCAAGTCCAAATAAAATAGATAGACATTTCTCTTCATCTCAGGTCGTGATGGATCTTCTCAATTCAAAGATCTCTCGTAAGTCATTTAGGAGAGTAGTTTACATAAAATGAGTTTATCAATGATGTCCCGATCCAATAATGCATTAAACACATCTTAATGAATTATTGAATCAAGACACCCCATAACTCGGTAATCCCATGTCTTTTGTTTTTTGACTTAGTCTAGAACTTCAATTGGACTTGCATGGAGGTGGAAAATGGGGGGGTTGTTTAGAAGGTAAGCTTTCTTCTTTTTTGCTTTAAAGTTCGGTCAAAACTTTATTAGAAAATTATAGATGTGTTCGGTAAGTGAGAGGGCAGCTTTTTCGTGCCTTAGATGAGATGGTCCCAGGAAGGGACTCTGTGCAAACCATGCATGGCAATATGGCATGGAATTTGATCCCAAGTTCCAAACTTTTACCTACCAAGATTTCAAAAGGAAGAAAAAGGCCAAAAAACATAAAAACAAAACTTTATTGGATTTTAGTCGGCAGAACAAAGAGTTTGGGATTATAATTTAAAGGGGTTTTCCTGTATATAAAAAATTATCTGAAGTTTGAAGGATTTTTGTCATTCTTGCTAAGCAAGTAAAATAGTTATCATTCTTTACCTTCATACCAAATGTTATCTCACTTATCACCCACTAATAGCACCCAATTCTAAAAGCACTTGTAACTTGGAGAAATTTGTGTCACTGGATGAATACTTCTCTATGCCTATACATCTCGTTATGTGATCAGAAATACAAAGAGAACAGCTCTATAGATCCAGTGACACAACAGAATCTCTCATTAGTGCGGCACAAACCGAAGCCAATGCCAGACATCAGTGGCGAGCATGGACTTGATATGTTGGTCGATTTGCTGGCCAAGGTGACAGTACAATGACTTGGAGTGATTTATAGGCACTCTAATGTTATGATATTCGTTCTACACACCCACAACATTTGACAAATATACTAAAAGCAAACCTTAAATGGAAAAATCAAGGAGGGAGGACTGAGGAGCCAGCAAGTCTCCGTCTTCCCCACTCCAATGACCCATTTTCCTCAATTCCGGTCACCCCCTCCATATCATCTTTCAAGCTTCGACCAAGTTGAGAGGAACAGAGGAAGGGGTTCGCGGTGGTGACAAGAGAGGGGGAAGCACGGACCTAGAAAGGGTGGTCGAGGTGAAGCGGTTTCATTTTCTTCGTTCTAGTTTAGTTTTAAAAATGTCAAAAATAATTCAGACTGCCAACTCTTATCAGTATTAGAATTTTCTGCAAGGAGAATCAACTTTCGTTTCAAGATACCAAAAAAAATGTCAAAAAGAATAAAAGAAGATACATCCTGCCCCCAACACAATGTGTGCCAGAAAATGTTGTAAAAAAATTCATCAAAATCTAGTGACTGTAGACTCTCTGCTGATCAAGCACGGTCGTTAAACAGATACATTTCCTACAGTGGCATTTTGCTTGAATTGCCAAGTAATGTGAACTGAGGATGACAATAATAAACGAATCGATTTGATACAGTCATGCTTCACTATACATACCGGTTCTCCTCATTCTTAGTTAATCCCTTTTCCTTCATCTTCATTTAGAATGCGATTCTGGAAATCACTCACCATTAGGGGCAGTCCTTCCCTCAGTGAGACTTTCGGCTCCCAGTTCAATAACTCCTTGGCTTTGCTAATATCGGGCTTCCTCTTGTGTGGATCATCAGCAGTGTTTGATCTGAATTCTATTGTCGCACTAGAATCAATTGTTTCTTTGACAACCTGTTCATCAAGAAAAACAGAAAATTCAGAATGCCATAGTACATTCACTCAGTTGCGAGCATAAAAATTACTTGAGAATACCAAATATTGTAACAAACATACAGAAAAGAGCGCAAAATGCTAAAGGTGCTTTATAAGAATTACCTCCCAAGCATCTTAATATCTTATGGCATTTCTATGTCTAAATGGAGTGTCTAAAATACATTCAAACTATGGAAACATGATTAAGACAAACCTCGGCCAGCTCTAGCATAGTGAACTCCCCTGGATTACCCAGGTTGAAAGGTCCCACATGTTCTCCATCCATCAATGCCATCAGTCCATTGACCTGTCATTGTAAGAAGTGTTTTATAAGACCATCCATCACATCATTTCACTAATTTATTCACTGCCCTTAGGATTCAAAGTCAAGACAAAATGGATATTAAAGCTTTGCAAGCCTTCAGAATTCAGATCATGTCCTAAACTTTAACTGCTTCTAGAATTGCCTGGTGATCATGAGATCTATTGTTTCAGCCATACAATGTACATGTTTCTAAGTACAAAAATAAAATGCGGCAAACATGAAGAATATGCATAAGTAACGCGGCATGTGCAAAAGCTGCAAAGAAAGAACTATATAATGATACAAAAAGTCTGGCATACCAAATCAGAGACATATTGGAAGCTTCGTGTTTGTTTACCATCACCGTACACAGTCAATGGTTGTTTGCGGATAGCCTGCACAGACAGCCAAAGTAGTTAATAAAACAATGAGAATCACATTGCAAAACATTTAGTCCTCATGAGTTATTTCATTGAACAAATTTCAAAATCACTTTAAAAGAAAAGGGTTGTATTAACCTGAGCAACAAAATTGCTAACCACACGCCCATCATCTAAACACATACGCGGCCCATAAGTGTTGAAAATTCGAGCAATACGCACCTGAAAACAGAAATCTTTATGTGAGTTTGACAAGTCAATTGTGGAAAATAAGTCGATGAATATCCTTACTTTTAACCACATTAGTTAAAACTTCTGCATGATAGAAAAGGATTTCAAAAGGATTTGGATGAGAGAAAAGGTTTAGAAATGGAAAGATGACTTGTATGCTTCACTCAAGGATAAATTAAAATTGAAACCGGTGCAGGGTGAAAATTTGCATCAAACAACCCATACATGGAAAAAACCCATATAACAAAATTCACTTGGCTAGGGTTAAAGTTGGCATTATCATATAGTTCAAGATACCGTAAAAGGAAAGCCCATGTAACACTTGACTACTTGCAACCCTTAATTTTACAAAATCCTAATGCGTGTGCAGTTTTTGGTAGCTTTAAAAATATGGCATATTTCAAAAAGTCCACCGAATCAACATTTAAAATGACAATTAAAGTATAGAACAGAACAGTTTTCAAAGGGAAAGAATATGTATAAAGTAGAATATGTGGAATGAATTAAAAGAACAAACAAGGTCACCCAAAGTCGAATTTCACTATAAAAGCTCCCAATGCAAGGGGGGTAATGGCGGGCGGGTACCACTAAAGTGAAAAGGCATGCAGTTTCTCAAGAATAAACTGGTTATGGAATACCAGATCGGAGATATCAATACAAAAATCCAACATAATCCTACTCAAATGTAAAAGAATGACATTAACATTCAACATCCGCATGCCTAACAATCCAGACACCAAGTAATGGATTTCAAAACAACTCATTTACAGGTAAACATCAGAACCATAATTTCAGTTACCTCAACATCTGCACCTCGATGATAATCCATTGCCAATGTCTCTGCTGTCCTCTTTCCTTCATCGTAACAGCTCCTCTCACCTACTCTTTCCAACCACACATGTGCATAATCATATTAAGCAACAGAAATGCATTGTGGACACAAACATCTAACATACAAAAAGAAACTAACAACACACCTATAGGATTCACATTTCCCCAGTAAGTCTCCTTCTGAGGATGCTCCAGCGGGTCGCCATAAACCTCACTGGTACTAGTAAGCAAAAACCGTGCCCCAATTCGCTTGGCAAGTCCCAGCATATTAAGGGTACCCATCACATTGGTCTTGTAATCACAGTCAAGGACCCGAAATTTCAGAATTCAACCCAAAAAATCAAGCAAACAACAACAATCCAAATGCCAAAATTCAATAAAAACTACGATAAAAGCATAACTAGTTCAAAAGGATATAATTGTCTTGACTGGGTTATACTTGTAATGAACAGGGGAGGCAGGGCAAGCCAAATGGTAGATCTGATCCACCTCCAACAGAATCGGCTCGACGACGTCATGCCGAATGAGCTCGAACCTCGGGTTCCCGAAATGATGCACCACATTGTTCTTCCTCCCAGTGAAGAAATTATCAATCACAATCACATCATTACCTCTGTCAAGAAGCTTGTCAACGAGGTGGGACCCGACGAACCCAGCTCCGCCGGTGACGACGATGCGGAGCCTCCGCTTGCCGAGGCCAACAGGGACGCGACCGACCTTGGCATGAGTGGGCTTGGAGACGAGGTCGTGGGCAGTGGAGAAGGATCTGGAGACGGTGTTCATGGCGGAGTTGGGATCGGAGGGGCCGAAGCGGGAGAGGGTGGGCTGGAGGATGAAGAAGGTGGAGCCGATGAGAATGCCGACGAGGATGAAGAGGAGGCGCTGCTCCTTGAAGAGGTAGTTGATGGATCTGGGGAGGGATCGGGGGTGCTTGAGAGCTTTGGGGGAGTAGGGGGAGCTTAGGGTCGATGGGGTCTCTTCGTCCCGCCGGTGGTTCACGCTCGATTGCTTGTGCAGTTGCTTCATCATTACAATTTAGGGATTTGGGGATTTGGGGGTTTGAGGATTGGGGATTGAGATTTTTTCTCTGTCTCTTCTGGTTTTCTGGGTTTGGGGAGAAAGACAGAGACTTTCTGGTCCAGGTGAAAAGGATTGGTTGGGGACTGCGTGTGTGTGTTTTGGTATTTGGGCGAGGAAGGTGAAGGGTCTGTTTCTGAGAGGTGGTTATGGTGATGGCGATGGAATACGATGAAATCTTTGGGGTTGCTTTGAGTAATTAGGAAGGGATTTGCATTTTGATTGGACCCAGATTTGATGATGAAGCGCGCGGGTGGCAGTTGCCAGTTGGTGTGTGGGAAATTATGCTACGATAAAGGGCATGAGTTACCTTAGAGCAACTCCAGCGTATCGAGGGTCTAGGGCAACTTCCTATTGTATAACTTTAAGTAAACAATAATTGTTTTTAATTAACAGTAATTGTATTTTGCATCTTCATCCCTAAGAGTAGCTCCAGCGTGTAGGAGCCCAAGGGAAAAGGGGGTGAACAGGGCCAGAGAGCCCAACAGATTTGGTCCAGTATGTGGCAACCCGAGGGACAGGCTCAACCTGAGGGAAAGGTCTGGCACGAGTTGTTAGCTTGAGAGCCCGAAGGCATTTTGACGCAAGGCTGACGTCGTCCAGACGTCAGGCACATTTTTTATTTTTTTTCCTGACGTTAGCCACATTTTTTATTTATTTTGTTCTATCATGAGTGTGGCACTCAAGCGAGCATATGCGTGGGTCATCCAACAAGATTTCAGAAATTGGGGCCCGCGGCCCATTGAGAAATGTTACCGTTGGGAAGCCACATGGCTTCCCCTTGTTCGTTGGATTTCAATGACAACAATTTTTGGATCGTTGGATTTCCAACGGTAAAAAAAATTTAAAAAAAAAAACCTTATTTAATATCATCCGTTGGATCTGAGATCAACAGTTCACGTTATTCGCCTTTATAAATTAAAAAAAAACAGTTTTAAAAATCAGAAATGTTACCGTTGTACCACGTGGCACAATCAAGAGTATTGGAATTCAAATTTTTTTTAATCCAACGGCAGAGATTAATTAGTTGAATAAAAAAATTTAAAAATGTCAAAAAAATGAATAAAAATCAGAAAAAAAAATTGATTTTACTTTTCTACAAATACCTTTTCATTATCTTCTACCTTACACCACAATTTCATATTTTATCAACTACTTTCAACCACATTCCTATCTTTCTCTCAAAGTTTCAATCCAATTTTTTTCCAACAAAATGACTAATGATGCAGGTACGCATTGGACGCTTCATGAAGATGTTGCGTCGTGTACCAACTGGGTTGAAGTTACTCATAATTCGTTTATGGGTAATGAGATGCAGTTGCAAGAAATGTGGAGTCTTATTCATACCAATTATCTTGAGAAAATGGGTGGGCAAAGAACCAAAGAATCGATGTACAGTCGTTGAAAATTACTTGGCCAATCGTTTAGACGTGGAGATACGCCTTGGCACAAGCTAGTGCTAATCTTCGAAGTGGGGAAAATTTAGCGAATCATGTAACAATATATTATTTATTTGTTTGTATTATTCAATTGTTAGCTACTTTCATTATAATTATTTGTTTGGATTATTTATTTGTTACCTACTTCATTATAATTATTTGTTTGTATTATTTAATTGTTAGCTACTTTCATTATAATTATTTGTTTGTATTATTTATTTGTTACCTACTTTGATTATAATTATTTGTTTGTATTATTTATTTTTTACCTACTTTCATTATAATTATTTATTCTCCTACATTGTGTGGGAACTTCAAGCACAAGCTTGGTATAATGCCAAAACCAAAAGCAAAAACAAATCATTCACCCGGTGGAAATGTTGGAATATTGTCAAAGATTGTCCTAAATTTAGAGTTGTGCCTATCGGTCTAGAAGTTTTCATGAACAGCACCCCTCTACACTCTACACTCAATCATGCCTCGCATTCATGAAGATGGCGTAGAAGAAAGAATGACTCAATGAGATCGTGACATGAACACGCCTTTAGAAGGGAAGTCTCCAAATTCTAAATATTTTTGGAAGTTGGAGAAAGCAGAAGTGGTGCGAAGGGGTGTGCAAGAGAAGCGAGAGCAAAAAGAGATGGTCCTAGCACGACAAGAGAAGATCATCCTAGCATGACAAGAGAAGATCATCCTAGCACCACAAATTGGTTAAGTGATGATGAATAAAGTACTTTTTGTAATCGGAGCCCATAATTTTCCAATCATTTTGGGTTGTAATTTATTATTTATTGAATAGAGTACTTTATGTTGTTTCCAATTTATTGAATTTAGTACTTTATTTAAAGTGAGAGTAAATTTATTTCAAATGACATAAACACACCAAATAAAATTACATAAACATACCAAATAATAAAAGACTCACTAAATGAACTAAAAAAAAAAACACCAAATAAAATTAAATAAACACACCAAATAAAAACAAACACACTAAATGAACTTAAGTATCTTGAGCTTGTTTCAATTCCCACTGGTGCTCTATCAAGTCAATTTGTCGAGCATTGTGCATATATGGCCTTTGAAGTGCAGTATATCGTTGAACAATCAATTCATTGTAACGTCCATCCCTTTCTAATGGCTCACGTTGCACGGGTTCTTAGGTGGCGTCATGAGCACAATATATACATGTTCTTGAATTGTTCATCGTGTTTGGCTCATATTCATCAATGGCATCATAATCGTACTCATCTTCCACAATCATGTTGTGAAGAGTGATACACATCATCATGATGGATCCAAGCAACTCTACATCAAACATTCTTGCAGCACCCCTAACAATCGCCCAGCTAGCTTGGAGGGTACCAAAACAATGCTCAACATCCTTCCTGCATCCCTTTTGATAGCCTGCAAAGTGTTTTCCTTTGCACTTCGCGGAGACCTTAGGTAAATGTCGTCTGCTAGGTAGTATAGGTCGTCGTACATATGTCTGTTGACGTAGTACGTCACTTTTGGTGCCTTTCTTTGGAGGATATCGTTGAACACTGGGGATTAGGCAAGGACGTTGAGGTCATTTTGAGCTCCCGGAACCCCGAAAAAGGCATGCCAAATCCATGTATCAAAATATGCCACCACCTCCAAAATGATACTTTTTGCTCATTTTCTATCCCCGTAAGCGCCTTGCCATGCACTTGGACAATTTTTCCATGTCCAGTGCATACAATCGATGCTTCCAATCATCCCAGGAAAACCTCGCATCTCCGCCTTCTTCAGAAGCCTTTGCAAGTCTATGTTAGTAGGTTTTCGAATGTACTATGCGGTGTAGATAGATTCGATTGCTCCGCAAAACCTCATCAGGGACTCAAGAATAGTTGATTTCCCCATCCTCGTTATCTCATCCACTTGGTTTGCAGATGCTCCATACGCAAGCTTTCGCATTGCAGCAGTAATTTTTTGCTCAGAAAGGTGACCCATGGCACCAAAAGCATCATTCTTTTGCACAAATTTCATTCCATTCTAAAACGACATCTGAAGTACGTATCAGGGAATGCATTGTTATGGACAAAATAATTGTCCAAGAGCTCCTCACCTCGTCGTTGCCTGTTTCTATCAAGGTTTTCGGAACGGCTGGGCCTGGAGATCTGAGCCACAGCTTGGATGACTTGACGGGAATGTGAGGCTCTAGCGATTCTTGCTTCATCATCTCTCCTTTTACGCTCCTCATCCTTTTCCATCTCATTTTGGGCCACCTGGAGATTGAACATTCATTCTGATTAGTTAAACAATTCTTCCTCTTACTGATCGATTTCCCACATCATCCTTGAGGAAGAAGACATTGTAAGAAGGAAACAGAAACTATGAATAATGATAGAGATCTTGAGAAAATTGGTGTGAGATTTCAGATGATGGATTATATGGAGGATTCAGAAAGGATTAGGTTGTAGATAATGTCACGTGGCATGCCGTCATTCGTTTAAAATCTGATCAAAATATATCCTCAAAGATTATGAAAAGGTAACGACACGTGGCATGACGGCATTGGATAAAAATCTTATCGAAATCTATCACCAATAATTATCTTTTCAGATAATGACATGTAGGGCAACAAGAACGATTTAAAATTTGATTGAAATCTATTCTCAAAGATTCTGAAAAGGTAATTACACGTGGCACGACGGCATTGGATAAAAATCTCATCGAAATACATCACCAATAATTGTCTTTTCAGATAATGACACGTGATGCAATGAGAACGATTAAAAATCTTATCCGAAATTACAAATAAAATTATTTTGTATTCTTTAAAAAATAATAATAATAATATTTTATTGCCTATTGCTAGGGCTATTCAAGTGCAACGGTGGAGATGTAAAAGGTAATTAATTAGGGGTGGTTACTATTCACTGGGTGGATTAAATATTGAATAGCCTGGGGGGTTTCCCACGGTGGAGTTGCTCTAACTAAATAGTCATGGCAATAGACAATAAAATATTAGTATTTTTTATTTTATCAAATAATACAAAATAATTTTATTTGTAATTTCGGATAAGATTTTTAAGCGTTCTCGTTGCGTCAGATGTCATTATCTGAAAAGACAATTTTGGGTGATAGATTCCGATAAGATTTTTATCCAATGTTGTTGTGCCACATGTCGTTACCTTTTCAGAATCGTTGAAGATAGATTTCCGATAAGATTTTTAACCAATCACGTCGCGCCACGTGTCACAATCTGTTTACAATCTTTGAGGATAGATTTCAATCAGATTTTTAACGAATGACGGTATGCCACGTGGCATTATCTACAACCTAATCCTTTCTTTTTCCCCCATATAACCCATCATCCATCCTAAGAAATCACACACCAAAATCAAAATCTCTATCATTATTCATAGTTTCTGCTTCCTTCTTGCAATGTTTTCTTCAAGGATGTTGTGGGAAATCAATGAGCAAGAGAAAAAATTGTTTAAGCAAGGGGAAGAAATATTCAATCTTCAGGTGGGCGAAAATGAGATGGAAAAGGAAAATGATGAGAAGCATAAAAGTAGAGATAACGAAGCAAGAAGCCAAAGAGCCTCACATTCCCGTCGAATCATCCAAGCTATGGCTTAGATCTTCAGGCCCAACTGTTACGCAAACATTGATAGAAGCAGGCAAAGACGAGGTACAAATCTCTTGGACGATTATTTTCTCCGTAACAGTGCATTCCATGATATGCACTTTAGACGTCGTTTTAAAATGGAACGACATTTGTTCAACAAAATCATGATTGTTGTTTGCAACAATGATTCTTACTTGTTGTAAAAGAAGGATGTTTTCGGTGTTATGGGTCTCCTTCCTAAATAAAAAATTACTGATGCCTTATTGATGCTTGCATATGGAGCATTGTAGACCAAGTGGATGAGATAACGAAGATGGGGAAATCAACCATTCTTGAGGACTAACGAGGTTTTGCTCCACAATCGAATCTATCTACACCACAGAGTACCTCCGGAGACCTACTAAGATAGACTTGCAAAGGCTTCTGAAGAAAGGCGAGATGTGAGGTTTTCCTAGGATGATTAGAAGCATCGATTGTATGCACTAGACCTAGAAATAAGAAATTACAAGCCAAAGTCTTTATTCAATATGTTTGTACAATACTTGACCAATCCCGAAACTACTAAGCACCGGTCAACGTTATACCGTCAAGGACCCAGAAGAGTTTCCCTCCAACCAGGAGGCCAATTACAGCGCGACACGTGTCAACATCAGAAGCCAATCATAGCACGACACGTGTTAACATCAGAAGCCAATCACAGCATGACACGTGTCAATGTCAGAATGAAACTAGAAACTCTCTTCTATAAATAGAGATCATTCTCTCAAAATATTTCCTAATGTCATTGTACTAAATCATTCACTTGTACTCACTAAATGAGAGCTTGAACCTATGTACTTGTGTAAACCCTTCACAATTAATGAGAACTCCTTTACTCCGTGGACGTAGCCAATCCGAGTGAACCACGTACATCTTATGTTTGCTTCCCTGTCTCTATCCATTTACATACTTATCCACACTGATGATCGGAGCAATCTAGCGAATGTCACAAACTTAACACTTTCTGTTGTACCAAAGTCCTCACTGATTTTGTGCATCAACATTTGGCGCCATCTGTGGGAACGACACTTATTCCCACTCTCTTCAGCTTTGTCAAGCTGGTTTCCACCATTCGTACACTCTCTTTTGACCAGGCATCCCTCTCCAACATGGGGAGCGAAGGAAGTCACAACACACAGAATGACACCCCTCTTGCACCTAGTGCGAAGTAACGAAAGAAGGAAGGAAAGAAGGTTGCTCTTCAAGCTAAAGTCGATGAGCTAGAAGCTTAGAACAACAAGATAGCAATGAAGAATGAGGTCATCCAGGAGCAGTATGAGAAGCTCTTTTAGACGCTCCATGAAACTAGCCGTACTCAAACACACGAGCTCATTGCCCCTGTGGACATCAACCGTCATCTGGGTGCCCCCCAACACGGAGGGTCACCTTCCTTCGACATGGGTGTCCCTGATAAGGAGCGAGCTAATCATCAAAACATTAATCAACATGAGACTTTTCTCAACCCAGCTACTTCGACCCGAAGCAGGAGAAGTGGAGGAAGACACCTCCTTGCATAAGGGTTGGAATGATCGAAAGCCGTTTATCGTGACTGCCGAGACTTCCTAAAGCAACGTCGAGAGAATCCCCTCCACATATGCTCGAATATCAATGACCCAAGGGTTTCTGAAAGACTCGGTCCCCTCCCACAACCCAGGCTAGCTGCCAATCTAGGGAAGGAACGACATGTCCTAGAGGAACGTAAAGGTACAGGGGACTTTGAGGTATTCCGACAGACTCGCCCTAGAAGTCAGTATGGCAAGTCCAAGGAAAAATCACACGCCCTTGCTCAAACTTTCCTACTTCCAAGAGGCGATGGAGACTTACGAAAGAAAATCCCAGTGGTACATGACTCCACTCAAGATCTCCTTGTCCTACAGCTCCCTGAGGAAGTAAACAAGTTGAAGGCCGAACGTCAGGCTGAGATACTTGACTGGAACCAACCCAGGCCTGGCTCTCTCACAAAGAGGATCCTCGACACCCCCCTTCAAGCGAAGATAAAACAAAAGCTTGGTTTACAACTCTATACTGGAAGGGAGGACCCAATTGAACACCTTAACCTCTTTAAGTCCACCATGGCATATCGGATGCACACCAACGAAGAGCGATGTCTTCTCTTCCCCTCTACCCTCTCTAGCGGAGCTCTAAACTAGTATTGCCATCTTTCACCTGAGACAGTAGACTCATTTGAGGAACTGAGGAAACTGTTTGTCTCTCAACACATCTTCCAGACCGATCGCTTGTATTCTACAGATGACTTGTACACTATTTGCCAGAAGTCGGACGAGTCACTACGAGAGTATGCTGGTCGTTTTAGCCATGAGTATTCTCGCTGCACTGAGGCAGATGACAAGACCGTCCTCAAGGCCTTCACGGCAGACCTACGTGATTGTTTCTTCAAGTACATGATCAAAGCCAACACTTGGAAGACTTACTTTGAGGTGATGGCACAGGCTTACAACTATGCCTCCGCCGAGGCAAGGACATATCAAGGGAAACCCCTCACAACCACCCCTTATCAGCAAGTAGGGAGTGGAAGCAAGATCCAACCAAATGAGAAGACATCGACCTTCCAAACAACAGCAGTGCCTCCCCCTGCCTTACTTAATACTTTGCCAAGTTAACAGACGTATCAATCTCAAGGCAAAAGGAAAGATTTCCATCCTCACCAATCTCATTTTAGTAAAAGGAGTAAAGGACACTGCCGCGATAACCAAGGGTATTGCCATGATAATCCCCGACCCCGGGCAGTTAACATAGTGGGTCAAACACATGTCAAGACAACCCCTACCCCGAGGTATGAGGCATACACACCTTTGAACGCCACATGCGTGGCCATTTACCCCAGCATAGCACACCTGATACCAAAGCCAAATCCAAGGCACTCGGATTACAAGCCCACGAAGAACATGGGCACGTTTTGCTGCTACCACGAGCATAACGGCCATGGCGGCAAGAAGTGTATCACCCTTCATGATCATATTGAAGCTTTGGCACGTGAAGGAAAAATTAATCAATTCCTCCTTCACCCTCTAAAGGGTAACCATAACCAACGCCAGGTGAATGTGATATATTCCATAAGTGGTGGCATACCCATATCTAAATCTTCCAACAGGGCCATGTAAAATAGCGAACGTGCTTTAAGGTCTGGCCATCAAGTGTTTCACGTGGAAGACATCAGGCGAGGTAAGCATCAAAAGCCTAACTGGGATCCAATATGTTTCTACCCTAAAGAAGAAAGAGGTATCATCTACCCTCATAACGACGCACTCATCGTGGAAGCTCACATAGCCAACTTTGAAGTACGACGAATCCTGGTAGACACGGGGCTTTGGTCAATATCATGTTTGCTGAAGCTTTCAGGGCACTTAATGTAGCTGAACACTTGCTCGATTGCTCGATTTCCCCTCTAATAAGCTTCTCCGGTGATATCGTGCAACCTTTGGGGAGCATACATTTACCTTTCACCATTGGTACAGGCCCTTACACAACTACCATTACCACTAACTTCCTGGTGGTTGATTGCCCAACGGCATACAATGTCATCTTTAGACGCACAGGCATCAATGATCTCAAGGCTATGGTATCCACACATATGTTGTTGATGAAATTTCCAATCCCCTATGGCAATGGTTACATCAGAGGAGATCAACTTAGTGCACGATCATGTTACAATACTTCGGTCAAGCAACAACACATGTATGTGCCCAAGGAAACCCTTTCTATACATGACCAAGTCATAAAGATCAGCCCAGACGAAGCTAACTTGGATCTTCACGGTGGCAACAGTTAACCCGATGATCCTCGAGATGACTCTTTCACCCAGCAAGCACAACCCGCTGAAGAGTTAGAGAAGATCTCTATCTCAAAAGATTATCCGGATCGTGTGGTGAAGATTGGCACCACCTTGTCACCACACATTCGGTTGGCATTGATATCTTTTTTGCAAGAGAACACTGAGGTCTTCGCCCGGTCATACGAGGACATGCCAGGCATCTCTCCCAATATTATCTGTCATCACTTAAATATTGACCCCAAAACCAAGCCAGTGAGACAAAAGCGAAAATCTTATGACGTTGAACGGTACAAGGCAATGAAGGCAGAAGTTGAAAAACTCAAAGGCATAGGCTTCGTCCGCGAAGTTAATTATCCAACGTGGGTAGCAAATGTTGTCCTTGTTAAGAAGAATCTGACCAAGGAAAGTCTCATGCTCCAAAAGGTCTTGTGGAGAATGTGTGTCGATTACACTGACCTAAACAAAAGATGCCCGAAGGATAGTTTTCCTCTTCCTTTCATAGACAGACTTATAGACTCTACGGCAGGGTATGAACTTCTGAGCTTCATGGATGCTTACTCAGGATACAACCAAATCCTCATGAACCCTCCGGACCAAGAACACACAGCCTTCACTACTGATAGATGACTATATTGTTATAAAGTCATGCCTTTCGGCCTAAAGAATGTAAGAGCGACTTATCAGAGACTGGTCAATTCAATGTTCGCCGAACAGATTGGGAAGATGATGGAAGTTTATGTTGATGATATGCTAGTCAAGAGCAAACATACTGACCAACACATCACCAACCTATCTGAAACTTTCACCATTCTGAAGAGGTATCGAATGAGGTTGAATCCCAACAAATATGCCTTCAGCGTAGGCTCTGGCAAATTCTTAGGTTTCATGATAAGCCAACGAGGCATTGAGGCTAATCTCGAGAAGATCAAAGCAATCCTCGACATGAAGGAACCGATAACTTCAAAAGACATCCAGAGCCTTACTGGCAAGGTGGCAGCCTTAACTAGGTTTATCTCTAAGGCCATAGACAGATGTGCTCCTTTCTTCAAAGCACTTAAGGGAAGTAAGAAGTACATTACATGGACTGATGAATGTGTTGAGGCATTCAAGAACCTCAAAGACTACATGAGTAAAGCCCATTTGCTCTCCAAACCTGAGGTTGGTGACACTCTCATTATATATCTGTCGGTATCGGCTTCAGCAGTAAGTTTTGTTCTCATTCGAAATGATGGTAATGTTGAACGGCCTGTCTACTACGCTAGCAATGCCTTACAAGATGCGGAGACACGATACTCCAACATTGAGAAATTGGCTCTAACATTGGTCATGTCTGCTCGAAATCTTCGCCCTTACTTCCAAGCACACTCCATCATCGTGCTTACCAATCATTCTCTTCGACAGATACTCCAAAGTCTTGACACTTCTAGGTGAATGATCAAATGGGCGATAGCATTGGGTGAGTTTAACATCTCTTACCAACCAAAGCCAGCTGAGAAGGGCCAAGCAGTGGCAGACTTCATCACCGACTTCACATATCATGTTGACATTGTTTCTACTCTTAAAGAAGTGGTTTCATTACCCTCGGAAGCTTAGAAAATAGAACCAACAGCCTCAGCATGGAGTCTATATGTTGATGGCTCGTCCAACCAACAAGGTTGTGAAGCAAGAATAGTCCTTATGACCCTTGACAAAGTGGCAATGGAGTACGCTATTCGTTTCAAATTCAAGGCATCGAACAATAAGGCCGAATATGAAGCCCTCCTAGCAGGCTTACGTTTGGCCAAACACCTTGGGGTTAAACGAATTGATATCTTCAATGACTCCTAATTGGTGGTTAACCAGGTCACCAATAACTTTGACGCTAAGGATAGCTCTATAACAGCATATCTGGCACAAACACAATTGTTGCTCAAGCACTTCCACTACCATATCACCCAAATTCCTCAAGCGGCAAACAGTCATACAGATGCTTTGGCTCACCTCGCCTCAATGGTGGAAGACAAGATTGGGAGAAAATTTCAGATCGAATTGTTGGCAGCACCAAGCACCATGGTTGCGGAAGTATGCAACTTACAACAAGAAGATAGTTGGATTACCCCGATTTATAGATTCCTTGCTCATGGCACTCTTCCAAATGACAAAGTCCAAGCTAAGCAGATTCGATACAAGGCTACCCGTTACTTGATCATTAATGACCAACTCTACAAGCGGAGTTTTAAACTACCATACCTGAAATGCCTTACGCCAGCAGAGGCGGAAACTGTCCTTCGGGAAATACATGAAGAAGTCTGCGGAGATCATGTTGGATCTCGATCCCTAGCACACAAGGCTTTTCGCTAAGGATATTACTGGCCAACACTCCATCAAGATGCCATTAGAATATCCCGCTCATATGATAAGTGTCAACGCTACGTAACTATTCCTCACTCCCCTCTCGAGCCGCTCACTCCTATGATCAGCCCTTGGCCCTTCGCCCAATAGGGACTTGATTTGATCGGCCCAATGCTTGCAGGGAAGGGCAAGGTTCGCTATGTAATCATTACAGTTGACTACGTCACAAAGTGGGCCGAAGTAGAACCTTTGGCAACCATTACTGAGGCAAAAATAAAAGACTTCGTATGGAAGAACATCCTTTGCAGATTCGGTATTCCCAATGCGATAGTCACTGACAACGGGCGACAGTTCAACAACAATAAGTTTAGGATGTTCTGCTCTAAGTTAAACATCAACTTATGTTTTGCTTCCCCAGCTCATCCCCAATCTAATGGACAAGTTGAAGCCATCAATAAAACAATCAAGCGAACTTTGAAAACCTACTTGGACAAGGTTAAAGGTTGTTGGCCAGCATTTGTACCCCAAGTTCTTTGGTCATACCGTACTTCGTATCGGACATCAACAAGAGAAACCCCATTCTCACTTGCCTTCGATACAGAGACAGTTGTCCCAGTTGAGCTTGAGCAAGCAACGTTCCGAGTCCAGAACTATGTGCAAAGCGAAAATGACAAACAACTTACCCTCAACTTAGATCTAGTCGAGGAACACAGAAACCAGGCTCACTTGAGGAATGTCGCCTACAAGCAACGCATCTCCAAGTACTATGACTCAAGGGTCAAACCTCGTTCTTTCAAAGTGGAGGACTGGGTATTGAAGAAAAGATTACTCTACGACAGAGTCCCGAGTAAAGTAACACTTAGTCTAAACTGGGATGGACCGTTTGAAGTTGTTGGCATCAGTTGCCCTGGCTCCTACAAGCTTAGAAGCTCCGATGGCAAGACCCTTGGCAATCCATGGAACGCTGATCACTTGAAGTACTATTACAAGTAAACTCACATTGTACAAGTGTTAAGCTTCAGCCGTTCGGCATCCTATGTAACGAAGACTATTTGGCATGAATTCAATAAAGAGGTGATTTAGACAACTTGATCTTAATCCTCTTACATTCCTAACAATGAAACACTCGGTTTCAAAGCTTCAACATGAATGCTTCCAACATGAAACAAAGCCTAAGTATATGTCAACAAGACTATACAAATAAACGAACAGCTTCACAGTATATTTGTTCAATCATACATTCCAACATATTCATACATAAGCCAACTGTGCTTTGAAAGGGTTCAACATATTTTGTGTCATTCGACACTTGCTACAATGTGCCTAGACACCTTGCCTTTATTCTCACCAACCAGGTGATGAAATGTGAAGAAGGAACTAATCTTCATGCCACCAACCAGGTGATGAAATGTACAACTCGTACTCTAATATCATTTGGCAACTTGCCACTCATGCCACCAACCAGGTGAAGAATGAACTCATCTTCGTGCTACCAACCAGGTGATGAAATGTACAACCTGTACTCTCCTTTATGCCACCAACCAGGTGATGAAATGTGAAGAAGGAACTAATCTTCATGCCACCAACCAGGTGATAAAATGTACAACCCGTACTCTAATATCATTTGGCAACTTGCCACTCATGCCACCAACCAGGTGAAGAATGAACTCATCTTCGTGCTACCAACCAGGTGATGAAATGTACAACCTGTACTCTCCTTTATGCCACCAACCAGGTGATGAAATGTACAACTCGTACTCTAATATCATTTGACAACTTACCATTCATGCCACCAACCAGGGGAAGAAGGAACTCACATTCGTACCACCAACCAATTGATGAAAGCAACTCATCATTCATTCCACCTACCAGAAGACAAGTGGTACAACTTGTACATGTGAACTCCTAGCATTCACAAATAATCAAAAACCCCTAAGCTTGACAACTCAACTAGGGGAGCACTTATGCCCAACAAGAGTTATAGTCACCAACAAAGTCTTATTGCAAGCCAACAGCAACTTCAGTGCATGGCATACGAAGATCAAGCTATTCAGCTCTCTTGCATCTGCTTCAAACATTTCCCCTCTGTAACAATGCAAACACTACAACTCGTAGAAAGCTTCACACACTCTTGATCAAGACATTGTGAAGCAAAACCAATTTATGGTGCCAACAAGAGCTTCATCAATTGAGGGCAACCATAATTCTCAAAAGCTTCACACACTCTTGATCAAGACAGTGTGAAGCAAAACCAATTTCTGGTGCCAACAAGAGCTTCATCAAAGGAGTTCAACCACAATTCTCAAAAGCTTCACACACTCTTGATCAAGACAGTGTGAAGCAAAACCAATTTATGGTGCCAACAAAAGCTTCATCAATGGAGGGCAACTACAATTCTCAGACCTTCGAAGCAAATTCAATTTATATGGTTCATCCAAACCTTCGACTACTACAAGGTGTGGCTTGCATCACAATCTCTTGCTCAACAGTGTGGAAGTAAAATTTGTATAAGTTGTCTCTCCCACATTTTCAAATTTCTAGTTTCCAAAAAAAAAAAAAAAAAAGGAAATTCAACAAAGCTTCATCAATGGAGGACAACTACAAATTCTCAAAAGCTTCACACTATCTTGATCAAGATAGTGTGAAGCAAAATCAATTCATGGTACCCAACAAAAGATTCACCAACAAAAGCTTCAACTCCAAAGCTTCACCTACAAAGCTTCAACTCCAAAGCTTCACCAACAAAAGCTTCATCAATGGAGGACAACAAAAAATTCTCAAAAGCTTCACACTATCTTGATCAAGATAGTGTGAAGCAAAATCAATTCATGGTACCCAACAAAAGATTCACCAACAAAAGCTTCAACTCCAAAGCTTCACCTACAAAGCTTCAACTCCAAAGCTTCACCAACAAAAGCTTTATCAATGGAGGACAACTATAAATTCTCAAAAGCTTAACATTATCTTGATTAAGATAGTGTGAAGCAAAATCAATTCATGGTACCCAACAAAAGCTTGACCTGCAAAAGCTTGACCTGCAAAAGCTTAACCCACAAAAGCTTCACCTACAAAAGCTTGACCCACAAAAGTTTGACCCATAAAAGCTTCACCTACAAAAGCTTCACACTATCTTGATCAAGATAGTGTGAAGCAAAATCAATTCATGGTGCCCAACAAAGCTTGACCCACAAAAGCTTCACCTACAAAACTTCAACACAAAAGCTTCACCTACAAAAGCTTCACACTATCTTGATCAAGATAGTGTGAAGCAAATTCAATTCATGGTGCCCAACAAAGCTTCAACCTCAAAGCTTCACTTACAAAGCTTCAACACCAAAGCTTCACCTACAAAGCTTCACCTACAAAACTTTAAAATATATATAAAATATTTTTTTTTCGGAAATTCGAAAATTCAAAAATTCGGAAATTCAAAAATTCGGAAAAAAATAAAATAAAATAAAATTGCCTAGGCCTCCTCTTTTTTGGGCCTAACAACTTTCATAACAAATATATATGAAGAATGAGTTTTGGGCTACCACTTAGAAAGGAAATGCCATATTCGTCAACTCTCTTGACCGGAGACTTGAGAGACTCCTACCATATGCTACTACACCTTGATACTCGGAAGTCTCATGACCACTCAGTGACTTATATTTTTTAAGTCTCTAAACGAGAAGTTTTCCTCACTCGGGAAATTAAGGGAGCACTACCTCAACCTACATGCTTCACTCACAAAGCTTCAACATACAAGCTTCAACAAAAGGAAAAATTCAAAGAACTTAGTGAATAAGGCCTTGGTGTATTTAACACAATACGTTGAAATGAAGTAAAACTTGTTTATTGATATCTCCCATAAGTTACAAATATGTACATATACATGAATCAAAATAAACAAACAAGAGGGAGCCTTCATAAAGGTTGCTCAAGAGAAGTCTCAGCAGTCGGCAGAGCCCCAGATCGAGGAGGCACCAGAGGGTGATTATTCGGAGCCTCAGTACTAGGCAGAACCCCAGAAGGAGGAGGCACCGAAGGTTGATCATTTGGAGCTTCATTACGCGGTACATTCCTAGAAGACGAAGGTAATAAATGCTTTTGGAACAAACCCATAAACCTCTGATGATCAAGTAAAATCTGACCATCAGATTCCTGCAGCTGGTCGAGCTTCTTCTTCATGTTTGTAGCATAGTCATGTGCGAGCCTGTGCAACTGTTTATTCTCATGCTTGAGCCCTCTGATCTCTTGTTTGAGACTTATCACTTCAGCCGCCAATGATTCAACTTGGCGGGTTCGAGCAAATAGGCGTTGGGCCATATTAGACACAGAACCTGCACACTGAACATTGAGAGCTAGAGAATCCTTAACAGTCAACTCATCAGACCGTTTGGAAAGTAGTCTGTTATCTTTGGGAGTGAAAAGGTTCCTAGCCACCACCGCAGCGGTCATATCATTCTTCATCACAGAGTTCCCAACGGTAAGAGGACCAGTAGGGGATAAGAAGGATGGGCGACATATGTTGTCTTGAGAAGGCATGGCTGCCTCTTTACCAAAGTTCAAGTCAAAACAACGGTTGGATGGGCCAGACATTCTCAGAAATGATGAAGGAGAAATGAGGTGCAATAAATCTCTGAAGTAAAGGGAAAATTTCTACAAGCAATAACTCTCTGAATGTACTCCTTGCACACAGTTGGTGCCCTTATAAAAGAAAGGGCAACAGGGCCGTTGATTCAAAAATTGAAGTGGCACCACTTTCCGGATTCCAAAAAGGCACCACTCTCCGGATTTCGAAGAGGCACCACTTTCCACACGCAACATCAGCTCCTCGGGTACCACAAATAACTTTGCCAAAGATCTCTGACAAAGTTTAGACACATAAATTTTGAAGGTCCAGCTACCCTACTATTGCCCACAAGGGTAAAGGAACAACACCACTGCTTGATAACTAAAAAATCCCAATGTGTGTCAACTTCCGTGCTCCGTGGCAAGGCAGACTGGCAAAAATGCCCAACCTTTACTCACATTCAAGAAAACACTCCCAACAAGATTGCTTGCTCAAAAATCGAAGAGGAACCACTCTCCAAATCTCGAGATCCAAACTCCCAACAGGATTACTTTCTCAAAAATCGAAGAAACAGTACTCTCCGAATCTCAAGAGTCAGACTCCCAATAAGATTGCTTTCTCAAAAATCGAAGAGGCACCATTCTCTGAATCTCGAGAGCCAGATCCCCGACAGGATTGCTTGTTTGAAAACTGAAGAGGCACCGCTCTCCGAACTTCGAGAACCAGATTTCCTTGGATAAAGCTTGTCTGCAATCTTCACACGTAACATTAGCTTTCCAGATACCACATACCACTTTTTCAAAGCGCTCTGACAAAGTTAAAACATGTGAAGCTTGCAGCTCCTACTACATTGCTATGACCAAGAAGGGTAAAGGAATAGCATTATTACTTGCTCAAAAATCGAAGAGGCACCGCCCTCCAAATCTCGATAGCCAAACTCCCAACAGGATTACTTTCTCAAAAATCGAAGAGGCACCGCTCTCCGAATCTCAAGAGCCAGACTCCCAACAGGATTGCTTTCTCAAAAATCGAAGATGCATCGTTCTTCGAATCTCAAGAGCCATATCCCCGACATGATTGCTTGTTCGAAAATCGAAGAGGCATCGCTCTCCGAACTTCGAGAGCCAGATTTCCTTGGATAAAGCTTGTCTGCAATCTTCACACGCAACATCAGCTTTCCAGATACCACATACCACTTTTTCAAAGCGCTCTGACAAAGTTAAAACACGTGAAGCTTGCAGCTCCCACTACATTGCTACGACCAAGAAGGGTAAAGGAATAGCATTACTACTTGTTGTTAGGGAGACTTCTATATATGTCGACCTCCATCCTCCATGGACAGGCAGACTTGCAAAAATGCTCAACCCTTCCTCATATCTGAGAGGGCACTCCTAACAAAGCTTTTCGAAATACTCAGCTTTCTTCCCCCCCCAATAATACCTATGCAAACCAGCCACACCAGAGCAAGAGTATCTCATATCATCAGGGTTAAAAGCAAGAGTATCCCATATCATGTTTTTTCCCTGTCTTTTCATTTGCCATTGTTCTTACCTGCAAGACAAGGAGAAAAAGAGCAATCAGTCAACACTTGGAATCAAGCTTTCAGTCAGAAACTGACTGCCTAAAACCCCTTGCCTGATTACTTACTTGGTATTGCTCTCGAGTACTTATTTTCAACATTTTATGCTTCCAAAGACAATACCACATCTGCCTGAGGAACAGATAGGGCAAGTGAGAAGGATACAAGGAAGCATGTGGAGATAAGCGTAACATAACACGTGCCGATACATCCACTACTTTGTCAAAAGTAAAAGTATCACATATCATCAGGGTCGAAAGTACTTTAGATTTGATGGACTTATTTTGACCCTCAAATTCTTGAGTCGGCCTTATACTCTGGAGGAAAGCAGAAAACCCTCCAGCCAAGTTCAAGAATAAGCTTGTGGAAAGTTACTTCTTCAAAAGCAAAAGTATCTCATATCATCTCTTCTCCATGTGCTTCTCCTTATCCTTGTTGCTGTTTACGACACAAGGAGAAAAAGAACAATCAACCAGAAGCCGAAGTCGAACATCCGATCCAGGTTGCTTGCTTGGAAGTCTGATTGTTTACCTTGTCTGTTACCTCTTTCGGCAAATCTCCTAGCTCGGCGACTTGGGGGACTCCTACTATAGGGTTTTGTATCGCACTTGACCAAGCCTGAAACTACAAGTAAGCTTCAAGTGAAATTGATACATTACCTTGTGCATCTTCATCGATTAAAGATATCACCCTTGGATGGAGGAAAAATATTTCCAGATAAGATGCCACAGCTACGTATGAGACAGATAAGGCAAGTGAAAATGATACCACACTTCGGTACTTAGAAGTTTCGTGATTACTCAATGGCTTGGATCTTGCAAGTCCCTAACCGAGGAGCTTCCCTCACTCGGGAACTTAGGGGAGCACTGTTTGTACCATACTTGACCAATCCCGAAACTACTGAGCATCGGTCAACGTTATACCGTCAAGGACCCAGAAGAGTTTCCCTCCAACCAGGAGGCCAATTACAGCGCGACACGTGTCGACATCAGAATCCAATCATAGCGCGACATGTGTCAACATCAGAAGCCAATCACAACACGACACGTGTCAATGTCAGAATGAAACTAGAAACTTTCTTCTATAAATAGAGATCATTCTCTCACAATATTTCCTAATGTCATTTGTACTAAATCATTCACTTATACTCATTAAAGGAGAGCTTGAACTTCTGTACTTGTGTAAATCCTTCACAATTAATGAGAACTCCTTTACTCCGTAGACGTAGCCAATCTGGGTGAACCACATACATCTTGTGTTTGCTTCCCTGTCTCTATCCATTTACATACTTATCCACACTAATGACTGGAGCAATCTAGCGAATGTCACAAACTTAACACTTTCTGTTGTACCAAAGTCCTCACTGATTTTGTGCATCAACACAATAAATAAGAAATTACAACCTAAAGTGACTAGAAAATCATGGGCTTCGATTAAAAATAAATTCCCTAGTCCCTCGTGAATGGAAAATCATCACCTAACCAATTTGTGGTGCTAGGACCATCATCATTTGTGGTGCTAGGACCATCACCATTTGTGGTGCTAGGACCATCTCCTCTTACTCTCGCTTCTCTTGCACGCCTCCTACGCACCACGTCCCCTTTCTCCGAATTCCAAAAATATTTAGAATTTGGAGACGTTGCCTCTACAAGCTTATTCATAATGTCACGATCTTGTTGAACCCTTCTTTCTTCTTTAAGCTATTCCCTTTCTTGCCTAAGTAGCTCTCTTTCTCTCTCATTAGCTTGAAGCAGCTGCAGCTTTTGCCTCATCTCTAGCCTTATCAACCTCAAATTTAGCCATTTCTTGCGCCAAAGTCAATTCACCTTGGCGAGCAAGTTCTTCCATATATTTTGCATAATCATTCTTGGAAACACTCTATTTTCTCTTTGAAGCTTTCTTACCTTGAGGCCTAATTGAATAACGAGTCAACCTCGACCCTTGTTCAGGGGTCGCTTCCGGCACTTGTTCTGTGTCGATTTCATGAACATGCGAGTCATGATCAAGCGTAGAGTGTAGATGAGTGTTGTTCATGACAACTTCTGGACCAACATGCACAACTCTAAATTTAGGACAATCTTTGACAATATTCCAACATTCCCATCGGGTGAATGATTTGTTTTTGTTTTTTGTTTTGGCATTATACCAAGCTTGTGCTTGAAGTGTTTACACAATGTTTGACAAGAAATAATTATAATCAAAGTAGCTAATGTAAATTTGGGTATAGTACAAAAAAATAAATAATATATTGTTACCTGATCCGTTAAATCTTCCCCACTTCGAAGATGACAACTAGCTTGTGCCAAGGTGCCTCTCCAAAGACTAAACGATTGGCTGAGTATTCTCCAACAACTGGACATTGATTCTTTGGTTCTTTTCCCACCAATTTTCTCAAGAAAAAGGGTATGAATAAGACTCCACATTTAGAAGATAATGAGAAGGTATTTATAAAAAAGTAAAATCAATTTTTATTTTTTAATTTTAAAAAAAAAAATTGATTTTTTATTAATTTTTAACATTTTTTATTAACTTAATTAATTTCTACCGTTGGATTAAAAAATATTTGAAATCCAACCCTCCAGATTGTGCCACGTGGCATAATGGTAACATATCTGATTTTTTTTTTAATTTTTAAAGGCGAATAATGTGGACCGTTGATCTCAAATCCAACTGCTGATATTATGCCACATCATCTAGCCATTTGCAAAAAGTTTGAAATTTTATTTTTTACCGTTGGAAATCCAACGGTCCAGATAAAGTATCTGTTGAAATCCAACAGATGAGAAGGTGCCACGTGCCCCATCGACTAAAAAGTTGTCGATGACGCACCCCCACGCGCATGTGTACGACACACGTCTGACGCAATTTTTTTTTAAACATGGCTGAGGTCATCCTAACGTCAACCATGCATCATTTGGCCTCAGACTCTAGGGCCACTAATTCGAGTCGAGTCTCTCACTCGGGGACCCCTCAACCCAATCGCCCGCATGGGTTGGAGTAAGGAGCTGGGGATATTGGGTAGGAAATCTCGCCAGTCCATTGGGCTAGAACTCCCCGTGGAGTTGCTCTAATTGCTTAGCTATGTTTTGAAAAATGAGCAGTGAAGTAATACACTTATTATCTATAGCATTATTTATATTATTTATTAGAGAGATGATACAAATATATAGTAAGAATAGTATTTTTGTATAACAAATATTATTTTGTTCAAGTATAGGCACGACTATAACATCACGTGAGTGTAAATTGTAAGAGGAGCTGTTGATTTCTCCCCTGAACTTTTACTTAATTTTCGATTTCCCCCTTAAACTTTTCAGTTGGAAAATTAAGGACTTAAACTAATTTGTTTGGCCAATTTCCCTGCTGGAAGCATGTGCACAACATGTGAGGATACTTCGGTCACTTTTTTCTTTACAATAATTAAAAACCCTAGATTTCTAGAATGTCAACCTATGCAAATTTGTGCGATTCCATCATTCTATAGTTTTTGTGTCTGAATGTCTAGCGAAGTGACACTTTTGTCCTCAAATGAGAGTCACGTAGTGTGCATGTGATAAGAGTTAACGTTAATTTAAATGGAATATGAAAAACTAACGGTAAGGGGAAATTGGTCAAAAAAAATTAGTTTAAGTCCTTTCCAATTAAAAAGTTTAGAGGAAAAATCGAAAATTAAGTGAAAGTTCAAAGAGGAGATCGACAGTTATTCTAAATTGTAACACTGTGTGAGTTAGTATTACTATGTTACCATAAATTAGTGAATTAATTATTATATTTTGATTTGACCAAAAAAATTTATTATATTTTGAAAATATTATTGTGTGGATACAAGAGTGATGCAAATTATATAACGTAAGTAACTATATGGTTTTATTAATTTATTCAAATTATAATACAATGACACACAAATTATTAAACATGTTGTAATAATATTGTTACGACCCATTCCAATAATTATTCTTAGGGTTTTTATCACAAATAGTCCCTGACATTGATCAAACACATCATTTTGGTCCCTGACATTGAAAATCAATAGAAATGGTCCCTGACATTGATCAAATACATCACAAATGGTCCTTCCGTTAAAAACGTTTTGGGCAATTTTCAAAGCTTCGTAACTCAATCGTTTCTTAACCAAATTCGACCCATGATATATCAAAATGAAGATAGGAACGTGTAGAACAAGATTATTCCTATTTGGAAGCCCAATGGTTGCTGGAGATGGCCGGAAAATAGCCTCAAATGTGACTGGTCAGCAAAAAAACTGGAAAACTCGCCTGAAATGGGGTAAACTTTAAACATTCATAACTTCTTCAATAATCAACGAAATCGAGTGATTCAAAAACGAAAATCATACTTCTAGACGAGACTAAGAGAATGGTATCTTTCGTGATAACTAACTCATCGTAGTTTGACCGGAAAACGACTCGAAATTGGCTAACTCGAAAATGGTTATCCAAGTTCGAGCCATTTTCCGGTCAAACCACAGTAAATTAGCAGTCAATAAAGGTACCATTCTCTTTGTCTCGTTGAGAAGTATGATTTTTATTTTTGAATCATTCAATTTCGTTGAGTATTGAAGAAATTATGAATGTTTAAAGTTTACCCCATTTCAGGCGAGTTTTTCAGTTTTTTCACAGACCAGTCACATTTGAGGCTATTTTCCGGCCATCTCCGGCAGCCATTGGGCTTCCAAATAGGTATAATCTTGTTCTACACTTTCCTATCTTCATTTTGATATATCATGGGTCGAATTTGGTTAAGAAACGATTGAGTTACAAAGCTTTGAAAATTGCCCAAAAAGTTTTTAACGGAAGGACCATATGTGATGTGTTTGATCAATGTCAGGGACCATTTCTATTAATTTTCAATGTCAGGGACCAAAATAATGTGTTTGATCAATGTCAGGGACCATTTGTGATAAAAACCCTTATTCTTATGGGCCTAAAATGACCAAAAATCCTCTAGAAGAGAAAGTGTTGACTACTGCGTCATAACATGTATGGTGAATTATTTTAACATATTCGTGTGGTATTCGTCGTCACGAACGTGCAAACGCAAGCTGAATGGATTTTTAGAGTTCGAATGAGGAAGTTAATTTTTAAGTTAGTTAAAGTTTGAGCAATTCGCCAATAAAATTACGTAGACCTTTTGGAGTCACTTTTGGAATAGTTGGATAGAGTTTGATTTCATAAACGCTTATGTGCAACCATTTGCAAAATAAAGTTGTAACGAAGGAGAAACAAGTGAGCAAAAGAAGAACGAATTGGTCTTTTGGACCTTCAATATATATAGCAATCCTGGTAAGTTGGAGCAGCCTTTCCAATTTTGGAATGCCAACTCGAATAGCTGACCCAAATTCCCCCATTGACCCTCGAACTTACCCCAGTTCGCTCGACCATTTTCAAGCACGTTTTCCGGTCGATTTCGAACGAAAATTGTCACCACCACGACTATTAGAATTCTTTCATTCCGACGAACAAAGCCTACTTAAGAACCACCTCGTTGAACCACCATACGTGGCGGTGCTGGTCACGAAGTTCGATGGGTACCCATGGTTTTACCTTTTTTCTACTAATCCAAAAAAGCAGTGACTTATGCCACCACCTGGGCTTTGTAGCCCATCACTCAAAAAGTAAAACTTGACCAGTTTCACTTTCATTGGACCTTCGAAGGCAGCACGGTGAGCTTCAGAAGTTTTGGACACCCGCCACCTTTACCAGCGAAATTGACTATCTTCCATCTATTATTGGACTTCCTTATATGTATGAAAGTTGTTTATTTCAGATCTACCTTCCTGCAAAATTTGGTAGAAAGTGGAGTTAGTCGAAAAGCTGAGTTTCCTTTCGCTAGAAACCGCCACGTGCGGCATCATGTGATCAATGACCCGACCTTGTAAGTTTGATGCTCTGAATTCGTTTTTGATATTCTTTTCATGTAATTCCATTGTTTAAGCCTAGTTTCGTAAACAGCCGCCATTTGACCTTTAAGGTAGGAAAAGACCGGCCGTTGGATCAATAAAAAAATGTAGTATGTTATTGTGTAAGTAATATAAAACTTGTGGATCAGCAATCTGATGTGCAAATCTTTGGGATTGGAATAGTTACGAGTGTTCACTTTAACGGGAATCACCCTAACCGAGGTTTGAGGCTTGGCCAACATGTTCTAAATTTTGAATATTGAATTTAGCATTACTAGAGACCCGATAAAACCTAGCGGGCCTAACTCAGTCAATGTGCCACCTTGGGTGAGGTGTAGCTTGATTTGCTTACAAAAGGCACCATACCTTGATTTTGTAGATTAAATGATTATATAATATGAATGCCCTATTGAACTTGGCGCTATATACTAGTATGTGTTAGAGATGAATGTAGTGATAATGTGTGATTTTTAGTATGTTAGACGAGTCAGGGACTCTATTAAAAGTTCAATAAAACTAGTATATAAGAGCATTCCACGTACCATGCTTCGTATAACAAGATACTTGGTTGATATGAAGAATCGACATGTAATGCTTATAAATGTGATGTTTTGGTCTATGATGCATGATGTGTAATAATTAGCATGCACCATATAGCAATGTGGTATATGAATGGCCTTGCCTGATCAATAAGCATTGGGGGACTATATGCATTCTAGGGTTTGGGTTTCATTGAGTTGGTCTTGCACCTTACATTATTAGGTTTTCCTGAAATTGGTCTGGAATCTTGGTTATTAGATTGATTCGTCGAGCAATTTTGGAACTCTATACTTTCATGCTAGATAATTTCAGAAGAATTTTAAAAGCCATTCCAAATACAAGATTTGAGTTTAATACGTAGGCAGTCTAACTCGAAAGTTAGATGTAGCCATAAGATTAAATATAATTTCAGTTGCGTTTACAGGAAAACGGACTTTACGAGTTAATATCAGATCGTATTATGTGTGATTATATTTTTGGCTTACATGTGTATGATTTGTATTCAGTTTTTCCATACTACGACATGACATCTAGATTGCACGTGTATGATAGATATATTCAGCTTGTTCATGCTACGAACATGACAGTCAATGTATGTTGTATATTCATACACGTGTAAGCTGGATGTCATGTTCGTAGAATGGACAAGCTAAATATAAATCATACACGTGTAAGCTAGATGTCATGACATGATTATACACGTGTAAGCTGAATATAAATCATACATGTGTAAAGAGATAAAGAAGTCATTGCAATTGCCGAAAATACTAGGCCCACTAAAGGCACAAAAATAGAGGGGAGATTGTTGAGAGTTATCATAAAATGGGTACCTCGATTTAATATTTGTACCTGGTATTTATTGTTTTATATTTTAACCTTGTCCTTATATTGTTATAAAGATATCTTATAATTCATATATAATTGTTATATTATACTAAGTATACATAAGTGAGAATATATATACTTAATAGGGATAGGGAGCAGTGTTCTAAAACGCGGTCTAGGCGGCGCCTAGGTGTTTGGCGACGGTGCTTCGCCGCGATTAACTAGAAATCGTTCACTAAATCGGCAAGGACATTAAGCGGTGTAAGGCGGCTGCCTGGGCGGGCTAGGCGGGCTCGGTGGACGCTGGGCGGTTTGGGCAGCCTGGAAAAGAAACTTCAGTCGTGAGACTCACAACCTTTTTGTCTCCTAGAGTCTCGCCGTCTACCTCTTTGTTTACTAGAAGAGAAGTCGAATATCTATGGTGGCGCAAGTTGGATTTGAGATCCAATTTTGAGATTCTGAAAGGGCAAAGAAGAATATGAGGGAAGAGAGTGAGAGCGAGAAAGAGACTAAAAGAACCAATTTTGAGGTTCTGAAAGGACCGGTTGCGTGAAATCCTATTTTTCATGCAAGTTGAAATCCCTGCTTTTCATGGTTGTAATCATGAAAACCACCCCACTTGCGTGAGCTTCTGAAATCCCTGCTTTTATGCAAGTTGATATTTTTGAAAACCACCCCACTTACAAAGGGTCAGATGGTTTTATCATGCCACTTGTGTGGGTTTTTATATTTTAAAAGTTTGGGGTCTATATCTATATCATATGTATATAAATGTTATATAAATTATTTAGATAATATTTTGTTTTTTCCCTAGGCAAGCATATTATATATGTACATAAAACATTCACATATGTATGTTCTTCTATAAGAAATAACATATTATTCAATAATTATTCACATCTGATATAGTAAGTTTAATTAATTCATATAAAATATAAGAAATTTACCTAAATCCGCTTAGGCCGCCTAGGCGCCCGCCTAGCCGCCTAGGCGTTAGGCGCCATCCCACCGCCTGACAGCACCTAGCGTTTTTTAGAACCTTGATAGGGAGTCTATAAGTATATGTTCTAAGAAATATAATATTTAAATTCTTCTTTGTTTAGTAATAACTTAACTGTTCAATAAAATAATAACTTAACTGTTCAATAAAATACTTCTTGTAAAAATATCAATAACCCGTTGGTTTCACGTACGAAAAAAAAAATTATATATTAATTAATGAATTATGACACAAATTATATATCTATTAATATGTATATGGGAAAGAATAAAAGTAACCAAGAATAAATAAAGTATATTCAGCTTCTCCATACTATGAACATGACATCCAACTTACACGTGTATGATACAAGTCAAATCCTAGATGTAGAAATATAAGAAGGTAGATCCTTTCTCCATCGAAAGAAATTGTATGATATTATTGTGGATACACAACATAAAATAAAGAATTAACACGTGTAAGCTAAATTTAAATCATACACGTGTAATATATATATTCAGCTTGTCCATACTACAGACATGACATCCAACGTACACGTGTATGATTTATATTCAACTTGTCCATTCTACCAACATGACATCTAGCTTACACGTGTATGATATACTATCAGCTTGTAAATATGTCAAGATTACTTAATAATGACATGGTTATACATATATACTTTCAGTTTATCATTATGTCTAGATTACTTTGTAATAATATGATTATATGATTATACAGATATACTATCAGCTTGTCATTATGTTGAGATTACTTTATAATGACATGATTATACAAATATACTCTCAGCTTATGGTTGCGTCAAGATTACTAAGTAATGACATGATTATACAGTCATGCTTTAAGCTTGTTATTACTCCATAATGATATGATTATACAGTTACTCTGTTTGTCATTACTTCAAGATTACACAGTAATGACATGATTATATAGCCATGTTGTCTGCTTGTCATTACTTCGAGACTACTCAGTAATGACATGATTATATTATTATCCAACTTACACTAACTACGGCTAGTGTATGATATTGTATGTTATGTCACCGGAACTAGTATCAATTATAGTGAGCATATTCAACGTTAAGGCATCCGCCCAAAGCTCTAACACATTATTACCAAGCATGTCACGCCTCGATCCCGACATACGTCCAGGATTGACATGTGAAGTCACCAAATACCCGTATCTCAAACATAATTCAATAGAAATCACATTTAATAACCAAGTATACACAATATGGCGCCGCTAGTACGTAAATCGAGAATCTCAACAACACTCAAAGATTAGAAACATACTAGAAGAACTCAGGCTAGTTAACTAAAAAGTCAACCGTCGATCAAGATCGAGGGTAGGGTTCACAACCCTAGAAATCTAAACCGGAAGATCCGCTTATCAGACTTCTGATCCGTAACTTCCCAAAGTCCACATTATGCTTCGAGAACAACATACTAAAACTTCATTATGATCCAACGGTCGGAACTCCACCAATCGCTAAGATTAAGTGGCGATCAACATTTGCTTTTACAAACTTAGAGATCCACTTCGAGAAGATCCGCACATCGGATTCCCGATTCATCAGTTCCTAATGTTCTCAAATATTACATAATATTACAAATTAAAGTTAGGTGTTGATCCAGTGGTCGGATCGTCAACTCATGTAATAGTCAAGTGACAACCAACTAGGCGGTCAATTACGAAACTATGTTAAAACATCAGAATTCCACTAAACGGATGTCAAATATGGAATCGGGGCATCATAACTAGCCTAGGATGGTCCTGTGGGTTCTTTGCCCACGCGCTGCCGTACTCGGCGGCCGGTCGCCCCGACTCGCCGAAAAATTCAACTAATTCCAAAATTTACCAAATTTTACTAGAATGAAGATCTCAATGAGTGGAGCAAGTTTCATACCTATGAATAAATCCAATTTGTCCGGGAAAAGCCTTAAATCGCCATGAATCCGCCGAAAACCCTAGAAATGGGCAGTTTTGATTCGACTTCTCCGGTGCTCCGCTACCTCCGAGGTTGTTTGGGTTTTGTTTCTGGCCTCAAGGAGAGTCTAATGGTGGTGGAGATCAATATGATTGCGTTCGGAAATGGCCGATCACCGACGTGGTCCGTCGTACCTACCAGTGCGATTTTTTGTGATTTCGAGCCTAATTTCTTCGTATTTGGGGTGGAAATGGTAAAGAGAGGGTCATGGAGTACTTCCCAAGTGGTGGCTCGGCCTAAATCGCTGGAATTTTTCCAAAGGAACCAACGAGCTCCATTGTTTCCAATCGTGTTGGGTTGTAAAATAGGTTAATGATGAGGGGGTCTGGGTTGTGTGTTTCCTCCCTCCCTCCTTTCCCTCCTCTTTCTCCCTTCCCATTGGCCCCCTCTCTCTCCCCCCCCCCTTCGTTCTGATTGGCCACCCCTAATCCCTCATTTCTCTTATTTTCTTTCAACTCCAACCACCCATCTTTTTCCTTTCTCCATCACAGCCATCCACATGGCGCTTCCAGATTATGATCAAATGATCATTCACCCCTAACTTTGCTTGTGCATATCTTATTCGTTATAATTCCGTTTCATGAACGGTTTATGCCTACAAGTTCGTGAGATCGAACTCTATTCGAAAATATAAATTGTAACCAATTTCCAAACTTCAAACTTTGTAACTAGTTTAATTAAATCTAAATTCAAATAAATTAATATAAATTCCTAAAAAATAATATAAAATCTCAATAATACAAATACGTAGATTATAACAGTGAAATCCAGGAACGGGATTTCACAAAGCAGGTTATCTACTCAGCTTTATTAGTAAAACTTGTATTTCTGAAAATATGCTTTGAACATTATTACACATGTAATAGAGGATCGGAGACCTATTTGGTGTTTTAATTTGGGCTTATCCCGATTTTTGGGGAAGTTGTGCTGAATTTTTGATAAATTGTAATTGTTGGTAACTGTAGTTAAATTTTCAGGCATATCATCACAACTTTGTCAACTAGTGTGTCAAATATGGTATTATGTTAATTAGTGCATTAAGGGTCTACAACTCTACATTTGTAAAACATTATGTATGAGTATATGATCTTCGGAGGAGCAAGAATTTCGTCACAATGAAAACACACCTCATAATTAGTAGCTAGCTCATAATCCTTAGTCTTCTCCTTTGAATTTGATTAAGTTTGATGCACTATAAAGTTATTTTATCACATCTCAGCGACTCAGAGTCAGAATTGATTACTAAAATAAAGATTAGTTAAAGATAAACATACATATTTGGGTCATTCAAACTCATGATCCATAGTTATGACTTTATCTCTGCTATTGAGAATAAGTATTGTAACAATACGTGACATGTTGTCGAAGAAATTTAAGTGACTAACTTATATTTCTTAGTAATGTGACAAACCAAAGACACACATTTATGATAACTAAAAGGAAATTTGAGATATTAATTGCATGTTAAGTCGTAGATATGATTTGAGAAGAGTGTGAGAGAGATGTCTTTCAATTGTTCGTCCTAGAATATGATGTAAAGATTAGCTAGAGTTGCACCAAACTGCTCCCAAATCATAAACCGGGCCAACTTCGGGCCTACCTGGTAATGGACAAGATATATATCCTCATGGACGGCCCAATATAGATCCCGAAAGGATGAATAAAATGTTGAAATAAAAATGCAAACATTGCGACCACAGTGGGAGTCGAACCCACGACCTTTTGATCCGAAGTCAAACGCGCTAATCCACTGCGCTATGCGGTCAACTTGTTAATTTATTGCCCTTGTGTTTTAATAGACACAGAAATCTCTTGAATGAGTTTTGCTTATTTGGGTATGTATTGGTTTTCGTTTCTTGTATTAACATTTATATAGGGTACAAGAAATTATAAGTTTATCAGTAGTTCTTCTAAATGATTGAGATCGGTGTAGTATTTGTTTTAATTCTTGTGAATGACAAATGCGGTATCAATATATTTCTTCACCCCTATAGTAAATGTTATCATTGTATTAAAATTATATATGGATCACGTTCAGTTTCAAATTTGATATATCAAATTTCTTGGCTTTATTAAATGTCAAAATCATGATTGTTTGAAACTCTAGGTTTTGCCCACTTGCCAAGCAATTCAATCGTCCAGTATGTGATGATGAGGAGCCATAAACACTATTTTCATATGATATGACACGACTTTCTGCTTTGAGAAGGAGATCTCATAATTATAAGCTCCCAAAGGCCAACACCCTTAATTACAATATGAATGCATGGTTTTTGTCCAGCTTTAGATGTACAAAATTTCAAACTAAAAAAGTCTGTGCTTTGTTGATATAATTACATCTGGTTATCATATATACATATACATATATTTGTGTATATATCTCTATATAAGTAAGAGAAGTATTATTGACACTCTAAAAATCTCATTTTACATTTTTCACAAGTGTATTTTTCTTTCTAAATATATAAAGTTTGGAGTGTAGAGTGAGAATTTTGGAGTGCCAATAACAATTCTCTAAAGTAATGGTTTAGAAAGTAATTAAGAGCGGCCCATCCTTCTAGGACGTGACGTGTAGAATACAAACGTTAAATCTACCCCAACCAAATTAGGTTTTTCATTGTAGCAAGTATTGTGCCCACACAAAGATCTGCATGGACCATATATTATATTGTTCATAAATGGTGAACGCTAAAAGTCAACGATGGATGGACTTGGCAAGGGCCGTGTAGCAAGTATTGTGCCCACACAAAGATCTGCATGGACCATATATTATACTGTTCATAAATGGTGAACGCTAAAATTCAACGATGGATGGACTTGGCAAGGGCCATGTACGAGCTGAGTCTGAATCGACAACACAAAATTTTCAATTCAATTATTTAAATTGTAATTAAGAGCATGATGCATTCACTATATGATACTTATGCAACAAGGGTTCACTTCATAACTGGAGAATGAAGAGGGTTGGCACCGTCCGAGTGTATCAGATACACCTCGCGATATTGATCAGACTCAACCCTCAAATTGATGAGCTAGTAAGCTTACTTCAAGGGAAGATGAAATATACACTTTATTGTTGAACTGATAGTTATGATGATTATTGTTTAACAAAAACGGATTAGGATCCTCTCCTGAGCTAAGGGTGAGGATCTTCCTAAGCAAATTCATCGGGCCGTTGAAATTTTATCCAACTGCTACAAACAGGGAGCCATCTAAAAGTTATAATAATTATAACCAGCCCGATGGGCTTGCTCATAAGGATCCTCACCCTTAGTTCAGGAGAGGATCCTGATCCAAGAAAAACCAATGATGGTTACTGATGATCCGAACCGTCTATATTCAATATATCATTCATAGATCATTCTTGAATAAAATTTAGACAAATTCAAAATCATTAAGAATTCATTTGTAGTGAAGAAAATAGATGAGTACGGTTCTACAAAGAAATACTAAGGACTCGTTTGAATGTGCTTTTAAAATGACTGAATGCGATTTTAGAGAAAAAGAATTTGGGTTCCAAAAGCACTTTAAGTGATTTCTGCAAGAAGTATCAGTTATGTGTTTCTTCCAGGAAGCACTTTAAGTGCTTTTATAGGATTTACTTGCATTTTTACTAAAGATTGGTTCCAAAAATATTTTCACTAAAAGTATTTTCAGTTATTTTAAAAACAAATCCAAACGAGCCCTAATTTTAATTCAACGGCCATACGGTTTTAGATTTTGGTAATTTTTTATACACATGAGCTTTTATGTTTTACGTAAAAGATAGACGGTACTAAATTACGAAGTGAAGCCCACATAAATGGATGTTAACTGTTAAAAATGTGTGTGTGTGTGTGTGTCTATATATATAAGTACGACATTCCATTCTTTAAAGAAAAGGCGTTACAGATGCATATTTATCTCCAAAATTATCCATGCAATCTAAATTTAAAAAATTACAATAAAGCATGACCAATTGCAAAGAAATGTGTGGAAATCATGTGAGAACAAAAACTCGGTACTCATCAAGAATCTCAAAATTACAAAGCTTAATAGAATCGCTAAAGTTTGTGTTATATGGAGATCACGTGAGAGCAAAAACTCTCAACTCATATTAGGATAAGGAGTACCATAATCATGGTCTAACCGAATCACCATGACCCCAGAAACCAAGTGAAGTAATTAAGCACGTACAACAAATTAAATAGCTTCATTCTTTCACACATAGATTTGAACTAAGGACAAAGATTGTCTGCCCTCCTAGTTATGGTGCCCTTCCATGCCCTCCTAGTTATGGTGCCCTTCCATGCCCTCCTATTTTGTGCGGTCACGGTTAAGCCACGTCAACATTTTATATTAATTTTTTAATGAGATAATAAGACAAAAAATAATAAAAAATATAAAATATTGACGTGATTTAACCGTGACCGCATAAAATAAGAGGGCATGAAAGGGCACCACAACTAGGAGGGTAGACAATCCTTGTCCTTGAACTAAAAGGACAAGATAGTGCTGCCCTCCACATTCTCCACGTATCCTGAAGAGGGCCATACCGTGTACCATCTAAACCTATAGTGTCATGTCGGCTAAACCCGAACCCGTAGCAATTCGACAACTTCCACGCCTTGCAACTCCAAATCCATATTGAAAGCCATAAATGGAGCCAAAATTTTGTGCTACCAATGACTTGTAGTTATTACTCTCTTTTCTTATTATAGTGGGCACTGAAAGTCATTTTAGGTTGAATTTCCATTGCAAGTGCACATCAAATATTTCAATCTCGCATCGCCATCAATTTGAAAAACTCATCACAAATTTCAGTACCATACGCTTTTGATTTACGTGTACGGAGTCCAAGACGCTGTACCGTGCACACCGTCGAAGAAAGGCTTGAAGGGGAAAATTCTTTAGTTTTTAAAACAATTAATCAATTAGATATTAAAGAAAGTGAAACTGATTGAGTTGTTGAGCCAAATAAAATTGATAGAGACTAGCCACCTAATAAAAATTGTTGTATTGTGTTTTAGGGTGAGCTCTTTAAAAATAAATCTTTACAACTAATGTTTTTTAAACAAAAACTCACTTAATACTAAAAATGCGAGTTAACTCAAATATTAAATAAGCTGCCATGTGGATAAATAAGTGACCTATTATCACAAAATATCGTAATCATGTAAATTATCATAATAACTCACTCTAACCATGATGAGCAATGAACCCCACATGGAAAGTCATGTTATAAATACTAATAATATATATATATATATACCAATAATATATATTCTCACAAAAAGATTTAAAAAATACAAGTTAATTTACGTATATTTTGTAGATTCGTTTGTTTATTTATTTTTTAATCAAACAGCGTTCCTATATTTTGTAGGTAATTTTTTTAATTGTTTTTTCATGTATTTTATTATTATAATTATTATGTGCAAATAGTTTGCCTATATTATTTTTAAAATGTAGGTAAATGAATTTTGATTCAATTAACATTTTTTTATCTGGTAGATAAATAAGTGACCTATTATCACAATATATTTACAATTTATGCCACAACACCCCAATCATCTAAACTACATATTAATATAACTCTTTTTGCCAACCAAAAAATGGTAAAAAGACTATTTAGTCTTCTATCACAACAAAAAAGGTAATGACAATAAAATAATTTCACAAAACAAAATTTTGCTGTTTTTTGTTTAAGAACCTACAAGTGATTTTAACATCTCTACTTTTTTTTTTTAAAATTAAAATAAAAATAAAAAAATAAAAAAAAATAAAAATAAAAAACCTCTCTCCCTCTCTCCCCTTTCTCACGTTCTCTCCCACACTCTTCCTCCCTCCTTCAATTTTAAGACAAAATAAAAAATTTCACACGCACTTTGTGTATGGGCATATACTAGTGTGAATTAACATAATAACTCACCTATGACAAGCAATAAACCCCAAATGGAAATTTGTATTATAAATATGAATAATGTATACCTACTAATAATATATATAATGACAAAAAAAATTAAGAATATGTAATTATTATTATTATTATTATTATTATTATTTGTCTACATACTTTGTGTGTGTAAATATTTTTGAAATTGAAATGAGAGAGGGAGGGAGAGAAAGTGGGAGTGGGAAGATAGGTTTTTTTTTTTTTTAAATATTTGATATATGCTAAAATGACATGTAGGTGAGACAAAATTTGGTTTTTGTTGTAGCCTATATTTAACTGACCAGGGAGAGAGAGGGCATGGCAAAGAGAGAGAGAGAGTCGAGAGATATGTGTTTGTAGGGCTGTGTAGATGATGTGTTGTTTCCCCTACGCAATGCCTTTGTTTATTGTAATAAGGGAGGGAAGAATCCTTCTCCTCCAAGGAATACAAGTCCTAATAGGGAAGAATAACTAGAATAAAATATAATCTAGGATTTACACAATCATACTTAAAAGCAAAGTTTTTAACACTCCCCCTTGAGTGTGTAAATACTCAAGTAGATTTGGCATCATGTAGAGTTTGAGGAAATCGACTTGTCGGCACTGATTATGGGATCATGCTAGCCTTAAATAAGATAGGAACTTGCATATGGAACTAAGTCTCACAAAAAACAAATGGCTATAGCAAGAACCCGAGTAGGGACAAAATCTGTAGTCTAAAGAAAAATGCGTGAGAAATGCAAAATCAAATGAAACTTCTACGGGACGTCATCAAGGATATGATCAACTAAAGGTGGGTGCCTCATCAAAACCTCGTTAAGTAACAAAAACCCAAAGGGAAAAATATTCATAATCATATGGAAAAAAGTACATTCAAATCAAGTAAGTATACTTCATGATACTCCCCTTGAGTTTGACATAAGTCCAAAGAAAACTAATAATGTTACAACTTATAAAGTTTACGCATACCTATTCCTTGAACAAGCTTCTGAAATGTTCTTCGATAGTGATTTTGTGAAAAGGTCGGCCAGATTGTCTTGTGAACAGATTTGCGTGACTTCAATTTTCTGATGCTCTTGCTGTTAAAATGAGAAGAATAACTTCGGCACAATGTGCTTGGTGTTATCTCCTTTGATGTAACCCTTCTTGAGTTGTTCAATACATGCTGCGTTGGCTTCATAGATCGTTGTCGGGACGTCAACGACGGGGTAAAGATCGCAAGAGCTTCGAATATGGCCCACAACTACTCTCAACCAGAAACATTCCCAAGTTGCTTCATGTAAGGCGAGAATTTCAGCACGGTTAGACAAAGTGGCAACTAAGGTCTGTTTAGTTGACCTTCAATAAATTGCAGTGCCTCAAATGGTAAAGACATAATCCATTTGAGAACGCGTCTTGTGCGAATCAGATAAGTATCCTACGTTGGCATAACCAACAAGGTGAGAATCAACTCGAGATAAAAGGGCGACAACACTCGAGGATCCATAGGGATGAAAGAAACCTAGATCCGTAGTACCTTTAAGGTAACGAAATATGTCTTTAACACCAATTTAGTGTTTGCGTGTAGGTGCATTACTGTATCTTGCTAAAAGATTAATAGCGAAGGAGATGTTGGTTTTAGTGCATTGAGCTAAGTATAATAAATCACCTATCGCACTTAGATAAGGAACTTTAGGCTCCAAAATCTGTTCATCATCCTTCTTCAGATGGAAAGGATCTCATTTTGTATTTAGCAATCGAACAACCATATGAGTACTCGATGGCTTCACTTTATCCTCGTTAAAGTGGCAGAACACCTTCTAGGTATAGTTCGATTGATGTACTAAGATTCCATCTGAACGATGCTCTATCTCAAGACCAAGACAATATCGAGTCGTCCCTAGATCTTTCATCTCAAATTCTAACTTAAGGTGCACGGCAGTTATCTCGAGCACTTCAGGAGTTCCGATAAGGTTCATGTCATCGACATGAACACATAAGGGTATAATTTGTTGTTCACATATCCCCAACTAGTCAAATACTCACTCAGACAATTATACCACATTATTCCGGATTGTTTCAAACCGTAGAGCGAACGTCTCAACCAAATTGAGAGTGTGTTCCTGGGTTTGTAAATAATTGATCCAGTCAATGTAAGTCATTCAGGACCTTTCATATAGATTTCCGTATCAAGATCCCCGTGGAGGTATGCAGTTACTACGTCCATCAGCTGCATACTCGGTTTTTCGAAAACTACCAAACTGATAAGGTAAGGAAAAGTAATCACGTCCATAACGGGTGAATAAGTTTCGTCATAGTCAATCTTGGGACGTTGTGAGAAGCCTTACGCAACCAGACGAACTTTGTAGTACAATTTCATTCTTCTCATTACGCTTCCAAACGAAAACCAACTTGTAGCCAATGAGCTTCATATGTGGAAGAGTAGGAGATACAAGTCCAAACACCTTATGTTTTGCAAGCGAATGGAGTTTGACTTGGATTGCTTGTTTCCAGTATTATCTTAGTAGTTACTGCATATGCAAATGCATCGTCGATGATCATCTCATTTCTACACCAAACATCATCCAAGCTAATGGACCAAAATCTCTCAATTCTCAAGAGGTGGATTCATCTCTTCAAGGATGTTTCCATTATCTAGAATTTCCTCATGAGTTGGATAGAATGAGTAGGCGACAGTTGGACTCACAGTAAGCTCAGGAGGAGCCTGTGTAGTAGGTTTCGTCTTCCAGGAATGTGAATCTTTTAAACCAAGTGGTTTGCCACTCTTTTTGTAGAGGCAGAGGATTGGCTAGTTGCTAATGTACATGGATCGGCCAAAGTGGACGTCTCGGGCCTCCAAAAGGGAAGTCTGTTGTACATTTGGTACATCCATCTTTGCAGGCACATTCGCGGCTGGAATATGTGATCTTATCACTCGCACTAGATTAGTGAAAGCATCTGGCATGCTCTGAGCTACGCTTTCAAGATCTAATATGTGGTGCACTTCAGTTTTAGACTGAGTGGTTCGAGGATCTAAATGAGACAAAGTGGGAGTCATCTATAACGATTCACGTTATTTTTAAGGAACGTTGATGTTCTTATCCCCTAACGACGGGAAGACTGTCTCATAAAAGTGACAATCTGTGAAACGAGTGTAAATAGATCGCCTGTCAAAGGTTCTAAGTAACGAATGATCGAAGGAGAATCATATCCGACATAGATTCTCATCCTTCACTGAAGCCCTATTTTTATACGTAATGACGACGAAATTAGCACATAGACATCACAACTAAAAACGTGCAGATGCAATATGTCGAGTTCATATCCAGTAACCAATTGAATGGCGCTATATGGTTGGGTCGCAACAGACCTCAAGACAACCAATATGGCTGCATGCAATATTGTAAGGCCCTCAAGCAGTGATCGGGAGCTTGGTACTTATCGAGCAATCATTTGTGAGCGCTTAATGAATGTCTTTACCAAGCCGTTCTGGGTGTGAACATAGGGTACTGGACGTTCAACTTCAACCCCAACTGACATGCAATAGTCATCAAAAGTTTTAGATATGAATTCTCCAGCATTATCCAATCGAATATATTTAATTGGATAATCAAGGTGGTGAGCCATGAGCTTGATAACTTGAGTCAACAGTTTGGAGAATGTTATGTTCCTTGTGGACAATAAGCACATGTGTGACCAACGTGTGGAAGCGTCAACCAAAACCATAAAATATCTAAATGGTCAGCGAAAATAGTGAATCAGTCCACAAGTGTCCCCCTGAATCCTTTGTAGAAAAATAGAATGATTCGAACGAATCTTATCATAAGAATGCTTAATAATAAGTTTTCCTATGGAGCAGTTTGACATGTGATTCCTTGAATCGAATCTAAACTTCGGGTTAGTGGATGCCCATGTGATGATTTAAGGACACGGCGCATCGTTTTTCATCCAAGGTGTCCAAAATGATCATGCCAAAGTGTAATTTCATGCGCGGTCCCAAAGGTATGGCCGGCCACATAGTGGCTCTCTATAAGGCATATGGTCGTAGAATACAAACCACTCAGGATACACTCAATCTTCTCTATAATACGCTTCTGGCCATATTTGTAAGAATTTATGCACAAAAATTCAACTATTTTTTCTACATAGGTTTCAACATGATAATTATTATCTCTAATGTCCTTGAAACTCAATAACTCTTTTCCAGAATGTGGAGAATAAAATGCCTCATCAATGGTCAAGATTGTACCATTGGACAACATTATACGTGTCTTACCGTATCCTTCGATCAGGTTAGATGGGCCTGAGAGGGTCGTCAGATGTGCATTCTTAGGTATGAAGTTAGAGAAATAGACGAGTTCACGAAAAATGGTGTGCATGGTTGCACTATATGCCAGACAACTAACTTTTCCACTAGTCAGGCATGGAAATAAAAATTAATTTGAATCAATCACATGCATAAAAGCTCTTAAAACAAATATCCATTCAAAATAATTGAAGTATTCAAATATGGTAATTAAAAACTTAATATCAAAAAACAAATCACCAACAAATAATCTAAACATAAAGGAAAATAGTTCAAACTAAACCAAAAACAAGGGGGTTTGACCATTATGTAGAATTCGGCCCCCACAGGTCTAAATGCAACTAAAAATAGTTTATGCCTAATCTTCCATAGCATTAATAGCCTCCTGAAAGTTAGAAACCTCCATCTTGGTACTCTCCGGTTCATCCACTTGCATAAAGTTTGATTTAAACTTCTTACGACGAGAATGATATTCAGCTACAACCTTCTGTGGAGCACGACAAACATGGGACCAATGATCTTTTAAACCACAGCGATAGCACATGTTCGCATCCATGGTTTTAGGTGCTTTGCCCTTATTCTTGAAGTTTAAGGCCTTGGGAGTGAGGTTAGGGCACTTTCGAGCTTGGTTTCCTCCCTTAGATGGGCCTTAGTCCTGTTGACCTTGATGGGGTGGCTTTTGGCAGCCCCTACCACACCTATGTTAAGGTATTGGGCATTAGTTTGTGCGGTAGTGTTTCAAGCATAGCAGTCGCCCCAGTAGGTCGAGCTTAATGATTATTCATCAACATCTGACTCTTCTTTTCAGCAAAAAGTAAAACAAAGATCAAATCCAAAAACTTAGTGAACTTCTTAGCGCTATATTGTTGCTACATGATAATATTGGTAGTAGAGAATGCTGAATAGGTCTTCTTTAAGAGATTTTCTTCAGTCAAGTTCTCGTTGCAAAACTTGAGAATTGATTAGATTCGACAAACTTCAGAATTATATTCATTTACAAACCTAAAGTCTTGGAATCGTAGATGCTGCCAGTCATGTCTTGCTTTAGGCAAGAAGATGTCCTTTTGGTGATCAAAGCGATCAGCCAAAACAACCCAAAGTGCTTGTGGATCTTCCTCAGCAAGGTACTCGGTTTGCAGTGCGTCATGAATGTGTCTTCGGATAAAGATCATGGCAGTGGCTTTCTCAGGTTCGCCAACCGGGTTGTTCATCTCATCTTCAATGGTGAGATGCAAATTCTTTACAGTGAGGTGGAGCTTCACATTTTGGACCCACTTAAGGTAGTTTCTTCCAGAGACATCTAAAGCAGTGAAGTCGAGTTTGTTCAAAGTAGACATGTTCCTATGGCAAAATAATGGACAAGGTGTGGTTAGTGTAATGGAGAAAAAATAAATCCATTCACATAGGAGTAGAACATACAAGTTCTAATAGACATGCATTGGTTTAAATTTACATGAAAAGAACTTCGGGTTTCATAGGTGATGTTTTAAAGAAAAACTTCATGTTTTTAAACAAGAGATGTTTCTAGAAACTTTAGGTTTTGAAAGAATTATGAACTTCAAGTTCATATGTTCTTGCAAACAAACACAAATATGTATATATAGAGAAAATATGCAAATAGATCTTCAAGTCTAGAATTATAATTGAATTAATTATTTGGACTTTGGGCCAAAATTAAAGTGTGTGTGAAATATTATATAACCCAAAGTGCCTAAAAAATATAGGCAATTATATTCGGGGCTCGAAAATTTAGACCAAAGCCCACAGGTGGGTTGAGTGAACTAATGTCATGAGGTCCAGGCCCAAAACTGTGGTGGGGTAGGCACATGGCTAGCATGCAAGCAAGCCCAGCATCACAAGAATGGGCTGAAGGTGCAAGCCCAAAGACAGAGGCCCAAACGGGCTTTGATCTGGTGCTTCGTAGAGATGGATGCATCAACGTATAGGCTGGGATTGGGTGCAATGCAGTGCATTGAAACTGTAACAGCTTTGCAGACTGTGTTCCACTGTGGTGTGAGACACGGGAACACTATGGCTAAGAAGGCCGGTGTTGGGCCGAGAGGAACTCTAAAGCCTAAAAAGGCTAGTGCTCACCAATAACAGGCTAAGCCCAAATAGGCTTAGGTTTCAAACCAGACACCTTAACGCAAGCTAGATGAACTCGCCAGAGAAGAAAATCGGTGCCACCGCTACAGGCGATCGTGTTATGGCACAAAAAGCAAGGCAAAAAAACCATGGGTTCGACGACAACCCATAAAAGTGAACGAAGAGTAAAAATTCTTAACGTTTTAGAAACCCTAGGAAAATTAAATTGAAATTTTGAAGAAAAAAAAATTAAAAGATTTGAACGAATCTCGGTCAAAAATCGTCGCGGGACGATCTTCAAGTTGTCAGGATGATGACCCGAAGGCAAGGTTGGACTACGGGCCCATCTACGATGATGAAGACGCCATTGAAGGTATCTGGTTTTCTAGGTTTCAAACCTGGAGCTCGTCACTCCGGCTTGTGGTCTCACGGCTTAGGGAAAGCTCGATGGCGGCGCGGCTTCAGGCCACTGCCATCGGAGTTCGAAAAAAAAAAAACCTAGTATTTATTATGTTTTCTTTTAAATTTTTTTCCAATTTCCAGATTATAAATTAATTCAATTTCATGCATATGTAACATATATTTGATACAATTCATGGCAATATCAACACATAATTCGACAGTTATAGGATATAATGCATACACAATTTATGTAGAATATAAAATTCGAAAAACGTAAAGTTAGGTCATGCATTGTGATGAATGTTCATGTTATCAGGACTTCAAAAATATAGGGATAAAACTATTGTTTTGAAAGAACCTGATTGCGTGATGATATTGATGAACTTGTTTAATGCATAAAACTTCCACGTTAAATTCCTAAGCGCAGCGGTAGGAGCGTGCTGATAATATGTTGTGGCCTATATTTAACTGACAAGAGAGAGTGAGGGCACAACAGAGAGAGAGAGAGAGAGAGTGGAGAGAGATGTGTTTGTAGGGTTGTTTAAAGGATATATTAATCCCCCTACGCAATGCCTTTATTAAGAATTCTTCTCCTCCAAGGAATACAAGTCCTAATAGGGAAGAATAACTAAAATCAATTCTAATCTAGGATTTACACAATCATACTTAAATACAAAGTTTATAACAGTTTTGTGAAATTACATTATTATTGTAGGTAAATTATATTACATGTATTAATACACATATTAGACACTTTTGTTGGTATTAGATATGTGTATAAATAATATATCTGTATTTATATGAAAAGTATAGGTATATTAATTTTGAATAAATTATTACCTTATCCACGTGACAATTTCAATTAATTTATTTTGAGGTATGTCTTATGGGGAAGTTATTTGTCTGCCATATAGTGCACCTATGCACACCATTTGGCTTGAACGTCATTATTTTACTAACTTCTACCTAAGAATCCACCTTTGACGAGCCTCTCAGGTTCATCCAATTTGATTGAGGGATATGGCACTGCACGTACCTTGTTGTCCAAATAGTACTAAATTAACCATTAAAAGGGCATTTCTCCTTGCTCCGAAAGAACACTGTTGAGCCTTAAAGGTATTTGGGATAATAATTATCACACTTTAACCACTGAAGAAAATGGAGATGAATTCCTATGCACTTGACTGGCAACAACATAAAGAAAAGAGTCTATATAGTTGTTGTGCCCAACCCCTTCTAGGCTTCACTTGAATATGGCCAAAAATGTATTTTATGAGAAAATGGAGTGCCTTTCGAATGGTTCTACATAATCACCATTCGCCCCCTCCCCACACCCCCAAAAAAGCCAACTATGTAGCCGACATTATGAGTGGACTTGCATTGGAAAACATGTTTTGGCATGATTGCTTGAGACATCCATGAACTATGATGATGTACCGTATCCTCGATGTTACACACGGTATTCGCTTACCCAAAGTAAGCGCATTATTCTTTTCAGTGGTCACTACAAAGCTTATTCTTTATGTAAGTTTATTACTCACCCATCTTTCGACAGAGTTCGAAAGAAAGCCTCCAACCTTTCTTTAAAGGATTCAAATGGACAGTTGTGGACCTATCCAACCACCATGCAAACCATATAAATATTTTATGGTGTTGATTGATGCATCGAAATAATGTCACAAGTAAATTGTAGCTATGGTCCCTTAACTTTAACTCAATTGGAGCAATGGTCCCTCAACTAAAAATCCATTATCATTGGTCCCTCAACTCATCAAAACGTGCAGCTATGGTTCCTCAACTAAAAATCCATTACCATTGGTCCCTCAACTTTAATTCAACTAGAGAAATGGTTCCTTAACTTTAACCCAATTGTAGCAATGGTCCTTCCAACATAACTCGTTTTGACAATATTTTTGACGTAGTTGACGAAAATGACCATAATTACACATTTTGATGAGTTGAGGGACCCTAATTATATAAATGGTTATTCCAACATAACTTATTTTGACAAAATTTTGACGAAATTGATGAAAAAATGACTATAGCTACACATTTTGATAAATTGAGGGACCAATGGTAATGGATTTTTAATTGAGCGACCATTGCTCCAATTTGATTAAAGTTGAGGGACCATTGCTCCAATTTGATTAAAGTTGAGGGACCATTGCTCCAATTTGATTAAAGTTGAGAGACCATTGCTACAGTTTACCTATCCACACACACACCGCCGCCTTTGTGCAACTCCTGCCATAAATTATTAAGTTCATGGTCACCTTCCTGATTATTTGATTAAGTTGATTTGACTAGATAATGTCAAAGATTTTAAGTTAGAAGCGTTCATTAATCCCCTTCAATTAATCGCTTGGACTTGTTCATGCAGACTAAGCTTCCGAAATCTACTTGGAGCTATGCAATTTTGCAAGTAGCCATGTTTAGTTGCTTGAGACTTGCTGCCACCAACCTTATTCACCATCACAGTTGGTTACTGTTTATGAGCCTGACGTCTCAACTAATGAGTATGTGGGTGCGTAATTTATGTGTCAATAATGCCGCCACTACGTACCAAAATGGGTCTTCAGAGAAGGATATGTGAATATATGTCAGTTATGGTTCTCCTTCAATCATTCGCTACCTAAAGCCTTTGACATGCAATCTCTTTACAATACATTTTGTGAATTGTCACTTTGATGAGACAGTCTTCCTATTGCTAGAAGGAGATAAGAACATTAACATTCTTGAAGAACCTGCGAATTGTAGTGGACTAACCCACTATTTCATATTTATCCACGCACTGCCTAGTTTGAAACTGACGTGCAAAGAATCTTAGATCTTTATAGCATTGCTCAAAGCATGCCTAATAACCTTAATGATCTAGCCAAAGTGACAAGATCATATATACTTGCTCTAAACGTGCCTGCAAAGATAGATGTACCAAACGTACGTCACAACATCACCCTTAAAGGATGAGCCACCCATGAAGGATGTTGGATGCACTTGTTGCAGAGTCCGCTACACTGGCGGTCAACTAATCCTCTGCTCTCAACTTGAAGCATGCATGGCATACCAGTTGGTTCAAAGGTTTTACAACCTTGGAAAATGAATTCGGCACAAACAAGTGTACCTAGTGTGAATCTGATGGATCGTCTACTTAACCATTTCAATGTATGAGGTTATTCTAGATTACAGAAGTGTCCTGGAACAAGCGTATCCACCTCCCAAGAATCGTGAGATTTTGGTCTACTATGCAAGTCTGGATGAGGTTTGGAATTAGACTGTGAAGATAGTTGACGATGCCATCGCCTACACATTAGCTACTTATATTATGCTGACCGATGAGATTGGACTACATTTGTTGGTGAGCGTTAACGTAGAACAAATTGGTCAAACTGGAAACAAGCAATCTAGGTTGAATTTGATTTACTTATGAAACACAAGGTGTTTAGGCCTGTAATTCCAACCATCACATGTGAAGCTAGTTGGCTACAAGTAGGTTTTCGTAAGGAACAAGTGGGTTTGCGCATGGAAACATAATGAGAAAAATGAAATAATACGGTAGAAAGCACACCTCATAGCGCAAGACTTTTTTCTACACCCTAGATTAATTACGAAGAGACATATTCCCTTAATGGACATCATAACATTCTACTACCTTATTAATTTTGTTGATGCACAAAACCGGAGGAGTCTTGGAACAACGTAAATTCAACCATGAATCTGCAAGAAAGTAAAGAACACAAGATGTATCATGGTTCACCCCAATGTTTGGGCTACGTCCACACTGATGTTGATTGTATTTTTCCGTATGAATGTATGGATTACAAGTGTGAGGGGGAGTCCCCCAGAGAAAGAGAGAGTTTCTCTGTGAGCTTTGTGGCTTGTATGTTTTGGGGGTATCCCCTGATCTGAGATCTGACTATCCTTTATGAGGGGAAGGAGTCCCCTTTTATAGAATAAGGGGCTCCTCCTTTTACATAATAATGGGCTGGGTAATGAGGCCCAAATGTTGAGGCCCAATGGTTTAAAGTCTGAGGCTCAATATATGTGGTACCAACAGTAGTCCCTCAAGTCTTCAGTCAAGAAAGTCTTTTGGTTGGAGACTTGAAATTCAGTCCATGTGTGGGCCGAAGTAACTAGATGTTGTCTAAAATTGAATACTCAATATGAGGCGGTGCTCAATGTGAAATAATGCTCAACTAGAAGTAGCACATGTTGTGAGGCTGCTCGGCTTGTGGCTTATGTTGCCTTGGTTGTCCCGGCTTGTGGCGTTGAAGGTGAGAGAGTCTCTTTTATAGAATAAAGGCTCGCTCCTCAATACATAAACAATGGGCTAGAGTGATGCTCGCGGCGAGGCAGTTGCTCAGCAGGCGGCGATGCTCTCTAATGATGGTGAGGGAGTCCCTTTTATAGAATAAAAGATCGTTCCTCAATACATAAATGATGGGTTATGAGTGATGCTCGCGGTGAGGCAGTTGTTCAGCTGGCGGCGATGCTCTCTAATGGAGGTGAGGGAGTCCCTTTTATAGAATAAGGGTTCGCTCCTCAATACATGAATAATGTGTGCTCTCTAATGAAAATGAGGGAGTCCCTTTTTAAAATAAGGGCTCGCTCCTCAATACATGAATAATGGGTGCTCTCTTAAGTATTTTTCATGAGGTCCAGGTATGGAAGCCCAATATATGGTACATAGTGTAGTCCCCTAAGTCTTCAGTCAATAAAGGTTGTTGGCTGGAGACTTCAAATTCAATCCATGTATGGGCCAAAGTGGCAGTTGTTCGGATGCGGTCTTTGTATACCATGCACTGAAGCTTTGTAGGTGAAGTTTTTAAAGTGAAACTTTGAAGCTGCAGCTCTGTAAATGAAGCTTTTGAAGCTGATTGACATGAGTGATGCTCATGAATGTTTATGTTCATTGACATGAATGATACTCATGGATGTTGACTTGAGTGATGCTCATGAATGTTGATATGAATTATGCTCATGAATGTTGACATGAGTGATGCTCATGAATGTTTATTTATGATTGACATAAGTGATGCTCATGTATAATTTTGGAGTACTAGACGTACTTTTGATCACCTAGTTGTGATAATAGCGGCAGGCTGTCGAATAATTTTGGAGTATTGAACGTACTTTTGATCACCTTGTGGGTGATAATAGCGGCAAGCTGCCGAATACTTTTGGAGTACTGGATGTACTTTTGATCACCTGGTTGGTAATAATAGTGGCATGCTGCCGAATAATTTTGGAGTACTGGACGTACTTTTGATCACCTTGTGAGTGATAATAGCGGCAAGCTGCCGAATAATTTTGGAGTACTGGAGGTACTTTTGATCACCTGGTTGGTGATAATAGCAGCAGGCTGCCGAATAATTTTGGAGTACTGGATGTACTTTTGATCACCTGGTTTGTGATAATAGTGGCAGGCAGCCAAATAATTTTGGAGTACTAGATGTACTTTTTTTTTTTTTGCATGCTGCCTTCTTTCTTTATTTATGATTACCCTCTAATGGGGTTATATAGATGTCTCCAAAAGATAAGAAAAATAAATGACATCATTAAAAAAAATTAAATAAATAAAGCAGTCGTTGGGCGACTACACTCTCCTTCATGATGAAAGTTTCATCTTTTTCAGCATGTTGGTGGGCATCTTCTTATCTTTAATCATGTTATCCCTTGGGATAGTGGAATAGTGGAGCATCACTCAGTTTGTTCTTGCTTTTTCCACAGATCTGAGTGCTTTTTACAAAACCCAACCACAATAGCTCCCTTATTCCTTCATTCCTTGTACTCAATACAAAGATCCTCGTTCAAGCCGCAACTCATATGAAATGCCAGAGGGCACTTAAGCTCGAAGCACTGAATAACACACCCCTTTGAACTCTCACAAACATAACATCTTTCCTTCCACTGCCTTTTCGGAACCTTGGATCAATCAATCCCCTCCCGGCCTTCAGGGTCCTTGAAGAACACCTCCGGGACATAAAGCGCACACACAATGTGTGCCCACCTACAGTCTCCGGTGGGCTTTATTGCCCCTCTTTTGACAAGACATAAGCAGAAAAAACATGACTCATTGGATTAGGAATGCACAGCAGAAAATGCGCATTGGGCGCAGTACCAATCACCTTCCGGAATACCCTTTATGAGTGGATTGCCATAGCAGGAGGCATGAACCATCAAATTACACCCATCACAGAAGACAAATGGATCTGATGGATCTCCATCTGTGCTCTGACAAACAGCACAAACAATCTCATCATCAGCATCATTTTCTTCTTCTTCATTGCACTCTCCATCCCCTGCGATTTCTTGGCTTTTCTCCTCTTGGGTATTTTCAAAATCTTCATTGCAACCATTTTCAGCTTCACCCTTCTCTTCCTCCAATTTCTCCACTGCCTTTTCTTCCAGCTCCCACCCAAAAGGTGGCTTATACTCGACATTAAGGTCCAATGTCGAAAGTGGCTCTTCAGTGAACAAATTAGGCTGAAACACCCAAACCCTTTTCTTGGTAGGCAGGGAATAGGTGGAGCCAGTAGCAACAGAGGCGGTGGGGTCAAGAAGAACGAGTTGGTTTCTCGGCGTCTTTCGCTTCTTTGCTGGAAGGCGCGACGGGGACAAAATAGCATATTTCTGCTGCATGAGTCTGAATCTCTTGAAATGAGGCAGGCCATGAAATCTCTGATCCATTTATGGGTCTGGTTTTTTGCCAGAGAAAATTGATTTGGTGGGGGGGACTAATTGAGAAAGTTTGAGATACGTTTTGAGGTTTTCTGGGTTCTTGGGTTTCTGCAGTTTCACGGTGGTGAGATGAAAAAATAAAAGAGAACCGACATAGCTTTTCGTGTTGATTCCCACAGACGGTGCCAAATGTTGATGCACAAAATCGGAGGGGTCTTGGAACAACGTAAATCCGACCTTGAATATGCAAGAAAGTAAAGAACACAAGATGTATCGTGGTTCACCCCAATGTTTAGGCTACGTCCACACTGATGTTGATTGTATTTCTCTGTATGAATGTATGGATTACAAGTGTGAGGAGGAGTCCCCTAGAGAAAGAGAGAGTTTCTCTGTGAGCTTTATGGCTTGTATGTTTTGGGGGTATCCCCTGATCTGAGATCTGACTCTCCTTTATGAGGGGGGAGGAGTCCCCTTTTATAGAATAAGGGGCTCCTCCTTTTACATAATAATGGGCTGGGTAATGAGGCTCAAATGTTAAGGCCCAATGCGTCAAAGTCTGAGGCCCAATATATGTGGTACCAACAAATTTAGTAGTTGCCAATAAAATAGTATGAAACTCATGTTCTTGGTAACCGAGTATCTCTATAGGATCTTAATACGGAAATCTACATGAAAGTTCTTAAAGGACGGAACACCCTCTCGATTAGATTGAGGTGTTCACTCTACGGATTGAAATAATCTGAACTGTTTGAGTGAGTATTTGGTTAGTCAAGGATATATGAACACAAACTAGTCTATGTGTGTTCATTAAGAAGTGACATTCTGGATTTTTGATCATTGAAGTCTTTGACGATAACATGAAACTCATTAGAACTCTTAAAGAGCTTAAGAAAACTGTCATGTGCTTAAATTCAGAATTTGAGATGAAATATCTTCATAAAACTTGATTTGTCTAGGCATGGAAATCGAGTATTGTTCGGATGATTCTAGAAAATCAGTCAAACTATACATGGAAGATGTTATGCTAGTTTAACAACATTAAAGTGAAGCCTTCAAGTACTTATATGGTCATTCAGACGGTAGATTCAAAAAAGTACTAAAGACGACGAGGAAGAGGTTTTGGAGCCTGAAGTTCCATACCTTAGTGCATTGTTCATAACTTAGTTTACTAGACCGGACATCTTCTACGCTGTTAATATTTTGGCAAGATATAGCAATGAGCCTACACGCAGACACTGGAATGTTAAGGACATCATTCGTTACCTTAAGAGTACCTTGGATTTTGGTTTGTTCTACCCCCTATAATTCTTTGAGATGAGCCCTTAGTCTTCAGGTTGATTCTCACCTTGTTGGTTGTGCTGACTTGAGTTCCATTAGAAACACCACAATATCTTAGATGTCAATCAAGCAGATCTTAGCTGCATCTTCTTTGAACCATGCTGAGATTCTTGCCATGCATAAAGCTACTTGTGAATGCTTCTAGTTGAGAGCAGTTGCAAAACATATTTTAAACACCTGCGTACATTCTTATGTCGTTAACATCCCTACAATGATTTATGAAGATATCGCATCATGTATCGACCAGATTAAGAAGGGATGCATCTAAGTAGACAACACCAAGCACATTGCGTTGAAATTCTTCTATTCACATCAGCAACAAAAGTATAAGAACATTGAAGTCAAGCAGATCCGTTCCTAGGACAACATGGTCGACATTTTCACAAAGTCACTGCCAAAGTCTACTTTTCAGAAGCTTGTTCAAGAAATCGGTGTGCATAAATTATCTGATTTGAAGTCCTTGTAGTTCTTATTTTTGAAGTTTGTCAAACTCATGGGGAGTTTCCGAAAATATACTCACTTGATCTTAATGTACTCTTTTTCCTACGATTAAGAGCATTTTTTTCTTTGAATTTTTGCTACCTGACAAGGTTTTAACGAGACACCTATTCTGGCCAGGCCATACGCTTGTGTGTTCTACTTTCATCTAGAAGACGTTTAGTTTTGAGTTGAATGCAAATTCTCATTTTTCTCCTTAGACTATGGGTTTTAACCTATCCTAAGTTTTACCATAGCGAAGTTTTGTGAGTTTTACCTTTTATGCATTCCTTCAGGGTTTACTTTGAGACTAGCATTCAACCACTGTGTCGTCGACTTCATCAACTATTTATCCGTCATCTATAAAGATGTGATGTGACATCTACTTGAGTATTTACACAATCAAAGGGGAAGGTTGCAACTTAAATCCTAGTATAAGTATTATTGTATAAATCTTTGGCAAATTTGGTTACTCTTTATGATGATGATTATTTTCTATTAAGACTTGCATTACTTGGATGACAAGTTTCTCTCTCCTTGGTTTACAATAAATAAAGGCATGTGCAAAGAAAATTATCATCCCTAGAATTCTACAATTTTTCTCTCTTTATGCTTTGCTGCACCCCTCTAGAGAAAATAGGCTACAACAAAGTAAATTATACCAATGCTCGCTTTATTTCCTTCTTTTAAAGAGTATTATATATATAAAGGTTTTTATCACAAATGGTCCCTGAAATTGACCATCACCATCAAGATGGTCCCTGAAATTAAAAACCAATCAATGTAGTCCTTGAAAATAGGTGTCGCCAATCAATGTGATCATTCAGTCACAATTCTATAAAAATTCTATTAATTGCTGATGTGACACATAAATGGGCCCCACAAGATTTACGGATTTTTATCACAAATGGTCCTTGAAATTGACCCACACCATCAATATGGTCCCTGAAATTGAAAATCAATCAATGTAGTCCTTGAAAATAGGTGTCGCCAATCAATATGGTCATTCCGCCACAATTCTGTAAAAAAAAAAATTGTTATGTGCTGATGTAGGTTTAATAATTGGTCGTAAAAAGGTCGTACCCAGTGCACAAGGCTCCCGCTTTACGCAGGGTCTGGGAGAGGTGAATGTCGGCTAGCCTTACCCCCATTTATGGAGAGGCTGCTCCCAAGTCTCGAACCCGAGACCTACCACTTATGGGCGAAGGCACTTGCCATCGCACCAAGTTTAATAATTAATTAAAAAAATTGTTTAAATACCTTTTTGCACAATGGAATTTCCCTTCCATAAATTCTCAAAGGCACAAGGCTTAACCAAGGCCTAAGAGGGGGTGTGGAAATAGTTTTCAACCAACAATGGACGCATCTCGGTTATAACCTCATTATCTCAAGGAAGACCTCATCGTTCTTTGCATCACCAGACCACCAAGGAAACGTCGAACAAGCTCTCCAAGATTAAGGTTGTGAGGATGTTGATTGCCTAAATATCAATGGTGATCTCCCAGAAGTCGTTGCCAATGGGCTGAGCCGTCACCAAAGGGGATCTCGATCCAAGTTCAATTCGGTGAAGAGTGTCGAAGTGTATAAAGATGGGTGTATTGAGATTTTTTTTTATTATTATAGAGAATAGAGAGTGAAAGAGGTATAGAAATATGGATTGGGATCGGAGGTGATTGCAGGATTGGGTTTTTAGGTTGACAATTTTTTTATTGACTACTAAATTATTAAGCCTATTTGTAATTTTTTTTTAAATTCAATTAGACTTGTGTGACCCATTTATGTGTCATATCAGCACATAACAAATTTTTTTTACAGAATTGTGACGGAATGACTACATTGATTTGAGATACTTACTTGAGGACTACATTGATCAATTTTCAATTTCAGGAACAATTTTGATATCCCGGGTTAATTTTGGGGACCATTTTGATATCATGGGTCAATTTCTTTATGAGAAAAAATGACTTATAGGGCCTATTTATGTGTCACATCAGCACTTAATAGATTTTTTAACAGAATTGTGACAGAATGACCACATTGATTTGCAACACCAATTTTCAGGGATTACACTGATTGATTTTCAATTTCAGGGACCATCTTGATGGTGAGGGTCAAACTCAAGGACCATTTGTGATAAAAACCTATATTCCCTATTCTTGCTCCACCGTTAAACCATTCTTTTGAACCCTAAAATGCAAAATCACCCATTGGTATTTATGCATTGTTTTTCCTCGTGTATATATATGTTGAAGTTAGATGGTGTACCACAAAATTTATAGTATGCTGCGTATTAACAAACGATAATGTTAATAGATTAAATAACTAGTTGTCGGGGGAGGAGAATTAGTGGTATTCAAGCTCATACAAGAATGCATATGCAGAATTATTTTCTATTATGGGTGGGCGCAGGTTGTTTTGGATCAGTTTTGGGCCAAAATCGAAACCAAATCGACCTAGTCGGTTGGGCCAAAATTGCAAACCAAAATTGATCAAGCTGGGTCTAAAATCGATAAAGTCAGCTAACCGACAATGGCGAGTTGGTTTGGATCGATTTTCGATTTGTGTGAAGATGAAAAAACATAACAAATTCTTTTCCCAAAAGCTACAGAACGTAGCACCAATATGAGTGATTGCTCAAAGAAAAACACAAATGATGCAGCTCAAGGAGAGCACCAAAGAGCAACTACTACCTTCTCCAAATGGTGATCCTATTTTCCTTTCATAATTTCATTCCTCTCTGCCTTTTAGGCACATAAAGGTTGTCTTTTCTTTTTGTTATTTGCTTTTTGAATGAAAGGAAAATGGACTCTTAAACTAATCAGGTTTTATTTTTATGGGTAGATACAAAGTAACTCGTAAATAACTAATTATTTATATTACTACACGTATTAATTATGGTTATAAAAATAAATAAGTATATACAAGTCGATTCGGTTAACTGCATCCGAAAAATTTTAAAAACTGCTTGCCAAACCAATTAAGATCAGTGCAGTTCGATTTAACCACCGAAAATAAAATAAATAAATAAAAACTAAACCAAACCAAACCAACCCAAAAACTCTATTTTTTTAAAAGGGAACTTTAACGAAAAACTACTGGTACTGTTCATTTTAATGAAAAACTATATTTTTACACTAAAAAGTTAATCATGATACTATACATTTTATTTTTTATTTTATCATTATCGTTAAAATTCAAAATTTTAAACTTTCTTCATTAGGTTTTTTTTTTTAAATGCCCAGCCGTACTTTCTATGCTATAATCTGAAAAAAGCTGTTATCCAAAGTCAAATGTACAGAACATATATAATATAATTCTTGTCTATCTTAATATAGCTGTGATCAAAAGTCAAATATGCAAGCACTATTGGCTTGCATGTATGTCAAGAATACGGACTTGGATTTTTTTGCCCTTCCAATCCATGTTCTTTCCATGTCCTCTTATATTTTATGATCACGGTTAAGTCACGTCAATATTTTATATTAATTTTTTTTATAGAAATAATAAAACAAAATGTAATGGAAATATAAAATCTTAATGTGACTTAATCCTGATCACAGAAATAGAAATGCATGAGAAGGGTATGGAACGGAAGGGTATGGTATGAGAAGTACAGACAATCCAAGTCCCAAGAATGCTACCTGTCGCTAGCAGTGTCAACTACAAGTACTACAATTTACATTATATTATGCAAGGAATACCTATTTGAACGTCGCAAATTTTGCCACTTGGATTTTGAGCTAGTCGTGGCGTGTCTCTTTCTGTTATTAGTATGCATTTGCGGTGTTGAAAAATGTTAAGCTTTTAATCAAAATAATCTCTAAAATTAACATAACTTTTCATTTTGAACGTCACAAATTTTGCCATTTGGATTTTGAGCTAGTCGTGTCGTGTCTCTTTCGGTTAATAGTATGCATGTATGGTGTAAAAAAATATTAAGCTTTTAGTCAAAATAGTCTCTAAAATTAACATAACTTCTCACTTTGATATTTGAGATTTAAAATCGATAAAATTAATCTCTAGGTCTGTTCATCGTCAATAATTTTGGTTACTCTTTAAAAAAAAAATCTTCATTAAATAAGGAAGACAATTACAAAAACACACTAGATCTTTGTTAAATTATTTTGGCATATTATTTGTTATTGATGATATTTTTGTCACTCTAGTCATTGTTTTAACAAAGATTTTTTTACAAAATAACTAAAATGATTGACGATGGACAAATTTAAACTCAATAATTACTTCTATTAATTTCAAATTTCAAAGATCAAATTGAAAAATTATATAAATCATCTTTTGCTCTGACTTAATTTGCTCGACACTACTCTCCTTCATTTCTGAATTTCTCATCAAACAATTTTGTCCACCCTTAATTTTATGTTGTGAATGACATGTATCATTCGTCCAGTATTGCAGCATACCTTTTATTTTAAAGGAAAACTAATGAAAAAGACTTGAAAACTTTGAGTTTTAATGATAAGGACAAAATAAAGAGTAAAGTGAATAGTATCAGGATTGACTTTTTAGTGTAAAAATGTGGTTTTTCGTTAAAGTGAACAGTACCGGGTTCTTTTCGTTAAAGTTCCCTTATTTTAATCAACTATATATATGCCGACGTACATATCAAGGCCAGCTCGTGGATGTATATTATATAATTGGACTATAATAACTTTAGCTAACAAAAAAAATAAAAATGAAAAGTTGATTAATCTAAAAAAGATATCAGTCGGTAGCTTTGTTATAACAGTTCATTTTTTTAGGTCAGCAAGATTTACAGAGACATTTCAGTCTCACATGACCATCATCGTGTGATTCACCAGGGCTAAGAATGGAATCCAGAATATACCGTGTGGAATACATGTTTAGAATTCGTTTCCAACCACTGAGGTCATCCATAGTGGTTAAAAGTTGATTAATCTAGGTATAACTTAAGCTGTTATCAACGCGAATTAAAAAAAATGAATCAGACCGTTAGGGTCGGTGCATGTTGAGTAGCCATATTGTTAATTAGGGGTTTTAAAATCAATCGGGTTAGCTCTCAGATGATCAGATCCAACTTGCTGGAGTTACACCTCAAAGTATAGGAAGTTGAGAGCATTGCCGTCTTTGAAATTTTGTGAGTTCCGTTCAAAGACTGTAAATTGGGTCAGAGAGAGAATGTGAGAGATGTGTTGAATAGAAGGAACAAGTTCGAGAGACTGGCTAAATTTAAATTAAAAGAAACGGGTTATGACAATTTAGTCTTGTATATCTAATATTGGGTATTTTGATATAGGCGCCTTGTTTTTTAATTTTTTTAGACTAAACATACACTCCTTTTGAAAATTTGATCAAACATTTTCCTAAAATTTTGGTTATTAATTTCAGTTTTTCACATAAGTTCAATTTTGTTTAGAATTTTAGTTTTTCACGACTTCTCCTTGACATTTCGTTTTTTTTTTCTTTTTCTTTTCCTATTATCCCTATATTTATGCATTTATTATCCATCTCTATGCATTTTTTTATTGTTTGTTATAATTTTTACTTTTTTTTTTGTGAATATAGTAGAATATTTATAAAAAAAATTGTCAGATTTTATTACTTAGAAGACCCAAAACATAATAAAGGTTTGTTTGATTATATAGCTACATCTAGTTACCTATAATATGGACACATTTAGTTTTATGATGGATTTGATTTTTTGTATTTCTCGGTACATTTGGAATGTAAATGTACCAAAATGGGTTATCTGAAAGAGACATTTGGTTTTGTGGTACATTTGGGATTTTTGTTCATTTGGTCTTTTGGAATCTAAACGTACCAAAAGGGTTACCTGACAATGGGCACATTTGGTTTTACGGTATATTTGAAATTTTGGTAAATTTGGTTTCTTTGTACATTTGAAATCTAAACGTACCAAAAAGGTTACATAACAATGGGTACATTTGGTTTTATGGTACATTTGAATTTTTGGTATATTTGGTTTCTCGGTACATTTGAAATCTAAACATACCAAAAGTCGATACTTTTGTTCTCAAATGTACCATAAGTTTTAAGTATATTTTTTTATATATCTATACGTTAAAAAATATGTATTGAAAACTTTTTATTGAGACATGTTTAAAAGAAAGAGAATATTTTTTTTTAAATACTGATAATAAGGAAATGAGGAATTAGTTAATTAATTTTTTATTTTATTTTATTAAAAAATGTCATTTAATGCGTAGAAGGGTGATTGACGAAATTAAATTCCTATATTATAGGCAATTAGTTGCTAAGCTACCTTATTCCTCTATATAAATGCATTTAAATTAATGATATGCAAATTAAATAAATAGAAAATTATTTCGGTGGCAATTGATCAAAACACCTTAATCAAATCTTTAAAAGGGATGAACGTTTAATCTAACAACTATAGAAAAGATGTACGACATTCTAATTTTCCCTAATATTGGGGCATATATACATGTAATGTGAACAGTAAATAAACATCTTGCCAAATATGTATGAAATAGAACCTTTGATCTTTAATAAACCAACAGGATCCTCTCCGGATTCTTTTGGTGAGGATCATGGAAATCCGTGAATTGTGTTTGTTCATCATATATTGTGCAATCAATTTTTATCAAGTACTGTTTATGTTTATTTTTAAATAAAAAATTTAAAATATTTTCTGATTGCATGATTTACGATGAACGAACACGATTTACGAATCTCCAGATCCTCACAAAGAAGATCGGATGAGAATCCGGACTCTTCAACAAATAGAAATAAAAGGGATATGGCATCAATTTCCCTAGCTAGCTATCTAATTAAACAAACCATACCTGGTCCGGTTTAGTTTTATTTTTTGGATAACCTCATTGTCATTGCCACATGGGATCGTACCAACGCTGATGTATACAATCGAACCGCAAGTCAGTCAAGTAAGAGAAATTTTTAAGATCTGACATCTGGAGTCCTAGACCACATGTTTATGCGCATTCTAGACACACAAAAAATAACAAGGATTGTCTGCCCTCCATTTTCAGTGCTTTTTTCGTACCCTATTGTTTTGGGAGTAGCTTTTCCATAAATGGGGTAAGGCTAGCCGACATTTATCTCTCCCAGACCCTGCGTAAAGCGGGAGCCTTGTGCACTGGGTACGACCTTTTATTGTTTTGTGTGGTCACGGTTAAATCACGTCAATATTTTATATATATATATATATATATATATATTTTTATAGATATAATAAGACAAAAATGAATAGTATTATAAAATGTTGACGTGACTTAACCGTGACCACACAAACAGAAGGACACGAAGAGGGCACCGAAAGTGGAGGGTAGACAATCCTTGTCCACAAAAAATTCCCTCGCCCCCACCCTTATTATTATTATTTTTTTATGTTCAACCGGTCTCATTCAAGTCTCACACGGTCACACCCTTGTGACCAAGGTATAAAATATCGATGATATCGGAAGTATCGGTAATCCAAAAACACGGAAATTTCGATAGAAATATCTGAATATTATCGATATCGAAAAAAATTGAATAAAAACCACGGAAATTGTAAGAAAAACTTGGAAATTTTTATTGAAACTTTGCAGAATGTTTATTTAGTCAATTATCTATTAGTTTATCACAAAAAATTGGAAGGAAATGCATTGCATGATAGATATAACTGATTTAAGTTGATTATATAGCGAGCTGGCAAACATTGTGAGTATAGAAAATATGTAGTAATTAATGAAAGAAATTTAAACACACCATAATCATTTATATATAATGAATTAGTACAATATTTTACATTTTATACATTGCATGGTAAGATACATGAGTGACTTAGCAAGGTCTAAAATATCAATGATATCGGAAATATCGGTAGTCCAAAAACACGACAATTTCGATGAAAATATCAAAATATTATAGATATTTTAGACCATACTTGTGACACAACACCAATAGCCCACCGCCAACGATCATCTTACACAACATCTTCTCGTCAAGTATATATTTTGAATATTATGGCCACGTGCTGGAACCACAGGCCAACACGCAAGGTCCAATTGAAATTTCAGTCCATGCCCCTAACGGAACCCAAATCTATCACGTTTTAATTATAAAAATGCCACTGCATTAGTCTGTCTAATTCTATAGTAACATAAGAGTAAGAGTAATACTAGGAAGATTAAATTTGAAGATAAATTTACAATCTAAATAATGAATCATTAATATAATTAAATATGTTTATCAAAGCTTAAGAAATAATTCAATCATCAACTTTCACGTCATTTACTTTACAAAATTTTGTCTACAAATTTAATCTCTCTAACATTACTCATAAGAAACATCCACTTATTTACAAATATGCCATTAACTCACTAAAGCGGAAAGACAGGTACCAAAAAAATTAAAATTATTTTTCTTTTTATAATAACCCATTCCCTTAATTATTAACATTTTTTATTGGGCACTTAAAAAAATACAAAAACAAGCATCATTGTCGCTGCTCCCTACTACTAATGTATTAAATAAGAATACATCCTAATCCAGCAACATGAATAAAATACAAAATTTGAAGAATCTGATAATTTAACAACAAAACGAAAAATCCAATCATATCCGACATAGATTCCCATCCTTTGCTAAGGCCCATTTTTGTACGTAAGGGCGACGAGATCGGCACATATACCGCACAACCAAAGACGCGCATATGCGATAAGTCGGGTTCGCATCCGGTGACCAACTGAAGGGAACTAAATGGTTGTGTCGCAACAGGCCTCAGGCGGGCCAACTTTGCTGCGTGTAATATTGCATGGCCCCAAGCAGCGATCGGGAGCTTGGTACATATGACCAACGATCGAGCAATCATTTGTAAGCGCTTAATGAAAGCCTCTACCAGGTCGTTCTAGGTGTGAACATGGGGTACAAGATGTTCAACTTCAACCCCAACCGACATGCAATAGTCATCAAAAGTTTTAGATGTGAATTCTCCAGCATTATCCAATCGAATAGATTTCATCGGATAATCAGGGTGGTGAGCCCTGAGCTTGATAACCTGAGACAACAGTTTGGAGAATGTAGCGTTCCTTGTGGACAACAAGCACACGTGTGACCAACGTGTGGAAGTGTTAACCAAAACCATAAAATATCTAAATGGTCCGCAGGGAGGTTGAATCGGTCCACAAATGTCCCCCTGAATCCGTTGTAGAAAAATGGGAGGATTCGAACGAATCTTGTCATAAGGAGGCTTAGTAATAAGCTTTCCCATAGAACATGTTTTACATGCGATTTCATGGATCGAACCTAAACTTCGGGTTAGTGGATGCTCGTGTGAAGATTTGAGGATACGGCGCATTGCTATTCGTCCAGGATGTCCCAAACGATCATGCCAAAGTGTAATTTTGTGCGCGGTCCCTGTGGTAGGGCCGGCCACATAGTGGCATTCTATGGGGCGTATGGTCGTAGTATACAGACCACTCAGGATACGCTCCATCTTTTCAAGAATACGCTTTTGGCCATATTCTCAAGAATACGCTTTTGGCCATATTCGTAGGAAGTTATGCACAGAAATTCAACTTCGTTTTCTACGTGGGTTTCAGCGTGGTAATTGTTATCTCTAATGTCCTTGAAACTGAGTAACGTTCTTTCGGAATGTGGAGAATAGAGTGCATCAGCAATGGTCAAGATTATACCATTGGACAACATTATACGTGCCTTACCGTATCCTTCTATCAGGTTGGATGGGCCTGAGAGGGTTGTCAAAGGTGCATTCTTAGGTATGAAGTTAGTGAAATAGATACGTTCACGCAAAACAGTGTGCATGGTTGCAATATCTGCCAGACAACTAACTTTCCAACTAGTCATACCTAGAATGAAAAATTAATTTGAATCGGTCACATGCATAAAAGTTTATAAAAACAAAATATCAATTCAAAATAATTTCATTTATTCAAGGATTAAAACTTAATATCCAAAACAAATCACCAACGAATAATCCAAAACATAAAGGAAAATTGTTCAAAATCAACCAAAAAAACAAGGGGGGGTTCGGCCACTAGGTGGAATTCAGCCCCAATGGTCTTATTTTAACTAAGAAATAAGTCTATGTCTAAGATTCTAATCTTCCATATGAGTGGTATCCTTCTGAAAGTCAGAAACCTCCATTTTTGTAGTCTCCGGTTCGTCCACTTACATGAAGTTTGATTTAAACTTCTTACGACGAGAATGATATTCATCTACAACCTTCTTGGGAGCTCGGCAAACACGGGACCAATGGTCCTTTGAACCACAGCAATAACACATATCGTCATCCATGGTTGTGGGTGCTTTGCCCTTATTCTTGAAGTTCGAGGCCTTGGGAGTGAGGTTTGGGCGCTTCTGGGCTTTGTTTCCTCCTTTGGATGGGCCTTGGCTCTGTTGACCTTTGTGGGATGGCTTCTGGCCACCCCTACCACACCTCTTTTGGCGTGTTGGGTGCTGATTAGTGCTATAATGTGCTTCAGGCACAGCAGTAGCCCCAGTAGGTTGAGCTTGATGATTTTTCATCAACAGCTGGTTCTGCTTTTCAGCAAGAAGTAAAACAGAGATCAAATCCGAGAACTTGGTGAACTTCTGAGCTCTATATTGTTGTTGTAGGACAATATTAGAAGCAGAGAATGTCGAGTAGGTCTTCTCCAAGAGATCCTCTTCAGTCAAAGTTTCATTGCAAAACTTGAGAAGTGATCAGACTCGACAAACTTCAAAATTATATTCATTCACAGACTTAAAGTCTTGGAAGCGCAAGTGCTGCCAGTCGTGTCTTGCTTCAGGCAAGAATATGTCCTTTTGGTGATCGAAACGATCAGCCAAAGCGACCCCTAATGCACGTGGATCCTCCTCAGCAAGGTACTCAGTTTGCAGAGCGTCATGGATATGTCTTCGGATGAAGATCATAGCAGTGGCTTTTTCAACTTCACCAACAGGTTCATCTGTTGCTTCTTCAATAGCAGGACACAAGTTCTTTGCAGTGAGGTGGAGCTTCACATCTTGAACCCACTTGAGGTAGTTCCTTCCAGAGACCTCCAAAGCGGTAAAGTCGAGTTTGTTCAAATTCAACATGTTCCTATCACAAAATAGATGGACAAGATGTGGTTAGTGTAATGGAGAAAAATCAATCCATTCACATAGGAGTAGGACATACAAGTTCTAATAGACATGTATTGGTTTAATTTTGCATGAAAAACTTCGGGTTTTCATGGGTGATATGTTTAAGAGAAAACTTCAGGTTTTCAGACAAGGCATGTTTATAAGAAACTTCAGGTTTCAAAGTAATTATGAAATTCAGGTTCATATATTCCTGCAGGCAAACGCAAATATATATGCAAACAAATATGCAACAAGTATATGCAAAAGTATTGTAAAATTATAATGGAATTAATTATTTGGATTTCGGGCCAAATTAAAAATGTGGGTGAAAAAATATAATAACCCAAATTATTTAAAGATATTAAATAATAAAATCTCGGGGCCTAAAGTATGGGCAAAGCCCACGGGTGGCTCATGGGTGAGCTGCAGGCTCACAGGGAGACATGGCAAGAGAAATGGGCTACTGTAGGCAGCAAAAAAAAAAAAATTATGTGTTTTTTTTTCATTTTTTTTTCATCAGGCCGAGAAGAAAATGGGCCAAATGGATGGGCTGCAATCTGGGAGCCCAGATGGCAAGGCTTTAAGTAGAACACCAAAGCCTAGAGGGCTGGTGTTTGTGACCGTGTCCATCTAAGCCCTAATGGGCTCCAGTCTAAACCAAAAACACCCCAACGTGTGCTGGGTGTGTATCACCGGGGAAGAACACCGGTTTTGATCGACGGCGCCGCTGCAAGTGGTTGTGTCAGTGTTGTTGGGGCTCGGAGTAAGTCACGTTTGTCATGGACAACCATGGAGATAAGAGAATCTCAACGTTTCAACAACTATAAAACCCTAAAAATTGAAATCGAATTTTCGAGAAAATTCCGACGAGATTCCGGTGAATCTCGGTTCAATTGCTGACATGGGACGACTTCAGGTCGTCGAGAATATGAACCAAAGGTTCAGGGTTGTGGCTGTAAGCCATGCCATGGTCGGGGACACCATGAAAGATGTCGGATTTCTGGGTTTGGGGTTTTGGAGCTTCTGCTCTGTGGGTTTTCTGGAGAAGAGAAGAGCTGCAGGCTCTCGATTTGGCGTGAAGACCCCATCCGCAGGATGGTGGTCACAGGTTTGAAAGAACCCTAGGTCCCAATTGCAAAAAATTTCTCTTTTTTTTCATTAATTCAATTAGATGCATATATAATTCAATGAATCACATATTTACTTTGATGCATATGCAAATAATAGTTTCAATGCATGTACATATGTAAGATTCAATTCATGAAAAATATGAGATTCACATAATTGCAGCAATTTTGGTTATGAGGCATACACAATTTATGTAGAATCTAAAATACGTTAGACGTAAAGTTGGGTTATGCATCATGGTGAATGTTCATGCTATCAGGGCTTGCAAAATATCAAGTTAAAAGCCGTTGTTTTGAAAGAACCTAATTGCATGATGATATGGATGAACTGGTTTGATGCAGAAAAAAAATCTCCAACGTCAGATTCCTAAGCGCAGCGGTAGGAGCGTGCTGATAACATGTTGTGGTCTATTTTTATCTGACAAAGGGAGAAGGGTCGACGGCACAGGAGAGAGGGAAGAGAGATGTGTGTTTGTAGAATTGTAGGGGAATGTGTGTTGTTATCCCTCCTACATTGTGCCTTTATTTGTAGTAGTAAAGGGAGAAAAGATATTCCTTCTTCTCCAAGCAATACAAGTTGTAATAGGAAAGGATAACTATAATCAAATCTAATCTAGGATTTACACAATCATACTTAAACTAGGAATGTTCACAACATTCCCTTAATTATTAACATTTTTTATTGGGCACTTAATAAAATACAAAAACAAGCATCATTGTCTCTACTCCCTACTACTAATGTATTAAATACGAATACATCCTAATCCAGCAACATGAATAAAATACAAAATTTGAAGAATCTGATAATTTAACAACAAAACGAAAAATCCAATCAAATTAAAATTATAAATAAAATCACTCAAATTACATAGTAGCAATACCCCATCCAATTGTATCGAATTGCCATCTAACAACTCGCCTTGTTATGTCTAGCAATAATCTCAAATTACATAGTAACAATATCCCACCCAATTTACGCTAGGCGTTAGTCGGGTGACGGGCTGGCGCCTAGCGCCTAGGTGGTTAGGCGGGGTCTAGGCGGGGTTTAGGTAAATTTCTTGTATATCTTGTAAATAAGTGCATATTGACACTTACAAATAATTATACTTGTATGAAATCCATGGATAAGATAATAAGAAAATGATAAAATGCAAAAAGAGTATCCAACAAGTCCAAAATTTAAAAACACATTAAGCATATATGCCATATAACCATAGTGAGGAGTATTGTAGGATGACATATGTACAACAAGTTCACAATTTTAAACCACTTAGACTTAGATAGTATTTTTAATTTCATTAAAAAAAAAAACCGCCTAGCCCGCCCAGGTGGGGCTGCCTAGAGCCCATTCGATTTTTCCAACCAATTTGCAAGAAAACGCTTTGGCTCACCATCGCCTAAGCCGTTTTTTAGAACATTGGTTATATATAATCCATTTATCATATATATAAGACATCTTCAACTCTTAGTTTAAAATCTAACATTTTTAGCCTTGAAAATTTAGGTTTTAACCTAGAAATAGCTTTTCTGCTCCAACCCTTTTGGGTTAAATTTTTAGCCCCCAGATTATTAAAGAATGTGTAACAACTTGTCCTTAATTTTACGACTTTATAAATTTTAAAAGTGTGAATTGACCAAAATGCCTTTGATGTGAGATTGTTGACTTTCGTTGACCGTCATTTCGTGAGACATACCATTCTCTTAGCATATCCTTGTAGTACTCAATGTTATGAACGCGTAGGCACAAGCGAAACTGAATTCGGAGATACAATGAAGATTTACAAAACACCGAATACCGAGTGTATTTTAGTAAATTCACGTTTACGGGAGATATTTTTGTTTTTTCTTTTTGTGACCTTGTTTTGTGAGCCGGTGGGGCCCACACCCCATTCTCTCCCCTCTCCCACATGTCTCTCAATCTCTCGGGATTTCTCTCTAACTCTCTCACCTCACTCTTCCTCTCTTTCGCTGCTACCTCATCACTCTTTTTCTCTAACCTCTCTCTCTTTAATTCTCTGTTGCACTCATTGCACAAAGGCAGTGAACTAACCTCAACCACCATCATCTTCTGTCATCGTTTTTAACAAGGTTGACACACCACGAGACCACCATCATCTTACCATACAAACGTAATCTAAGTTTTGGGTTACAGAAATTGTGCACAGAGGCTCACATAGAGCTCTGTTTTAAACTTAAATTTTTTGGCAAGAATCTCGCCTTTACGGCATAGGTAAGGCTTCAATGACCTTAAACTAATTACTTGTGATGTTCTGAGTAAATGTGTTGAATTCCCTTTGTGTTTTGATGATGAATTGATACAGAGATAACTCAAGGACGTTATTTTCCTAATTTTTTAAGGAGCCCAAGATTTTTGCAGGCCATTTCCGGCCAACTTCGGCCACGGCAGGAGACCATGATGTATATTCTTGTTATTGGCGTCCTTAATTTCATTTGGGTTTTTGAATCATTGAAAATGATTGAGTTTTGAACCCAAAACGGAGTTCGGGAAGTTTCCTGGCCAAACTAGCGTAGATCTAGCCTTTTTCTACGTTGAGTCTGATGGGTGCAATCCACGAGCCCAAATAGGTCAACTCGACCCGATACAAAAAAAAAAGAAAAGACTCAAAACCTGATCCATGAAGCAGCCCAAACCCATGACCAATTAACCCTAACCTGAATTCAACCTAATCCATTTCCAAAATCGATCCGAAATATTCCTGGAATATTCCTAGAGTATTCCTTGCGTTGACTTTTTTCAAAATTTTCTCGGAAACCCTCCTAGGTTAATTTCGACGCCCCAAGTTCATTTTTGACATCCGTTTAGTGAAATTCTAAAGTTTTAAGGTAGTTGACCGTATCGGCGGCTCGGTTGACTTTTTTTGGATTGACTGTTGACTTTTCGTTGACTTTTTACGAAAATTGCCTAGGACCTTCTTAGCGTATCTCGACGCCCTGATTCCAAATATGCACTCTGTTTTCCCAAATTTAATCGTTTTAGTTGAGTTTTGCTAACAGGTCCTAATATTATGCTTATGTGCGATTACTATCAAAGACTTTGCTTTCCTAGTTCGAACGGCTGCAACCTCGCAAGTATCTATGTCGTTTCTTTTATACAGTGTGTGTGTGTGTGTGTGTATATAGATATATATTTTTTTAGTTTCCATACATACTTGTCCCTCCTCCCATCAATGTATGACTCATTCTCAACACACCCTCTCACGTGTGATGAATTTCGAGCCTAAAACCAATTGGCAATATGGGGAGTAGCCCAACCTACTCTGATACCATGAAGAAAATTGATATTCCACCATAAAACCAATTGGCAATATGAGGAGTAGCCCAACCTCTTATAAGCCCATGCAAGGTCGCTCCTCCCATCAATGTGTGACTCATTCTCAATAGAGGGTTGAATGAGGGGGTTGCAGTATGAGAATTGGGGTTTTAAAACGTAAAAGAAGTAAAAAAAACATTGAGAAACGGCTAAAAGCGTTGAAAAAAAAAAGTTCTTTAGATATAGGCCCTTGCAACTTTTATTTTCTAGACAAAAACCCACCTAGTTATAAACTTCCAAATAAAACTCAATTTTGAAAATGACTGCCAAGTAGAAAAATAATTGACCTATTATTACAAGATATTTACAACTTGTACCACAATATTCAAAATAAATCAATAAATGTAATTACTCACCTTAATTACAATGAACAAATAGTTATTACACATATTATTACTCCTAACATATATATATACACACACACACGTTCAAATGTATATAGTACTACAATAAGCTCAATACACACACACACACACACACACACACACATATGCACAACCATAACGACCCCTGTGGTGAGACACTACTTTTAAATTAACCCCTGTGGTGAAAAAAGTGTTAATCTTAACCCTGTGGTGAAGTTCGTTATCAATCGTAGTCCAAATTGAAATTTCTATCAAAATCTCATCCACATGCAGGGGTAAAAAGGTCATTCCATTCTTTTTTCTTTTCTTTTTGGTAATTCCACTTTTTTATAATCAACAAAAATAGAACGAAAAAAAGAAGAAGAAGAAATCCCTCTCCAATCCCTACTCTTGTTAGCCATAACCACAACAACCACCCACCAGCTTCCCCTGGGTGATTTTCGTTATCAATCGTAATCCAAATTGAAATTTCTGTCAAAATCTCATCCACATGCAGGGGTAAAAAGGTCATTCCATTCTTTTTTTTCTTGGTAATTCCACTTTTTTATAATCAACAACAATAGAAGGAAAAAAAGAAAAGAAGAAGAAATCCCTTCCCAATCCCTACCCTTGTTAGCCATAGCCACAACGACCACCCACCAGCTTCCCTCTCTCTCTAACATAACCTTAGTCATCCCATCCACCACTGTTCTTCTTAAAATGAAACTAAATTCAATGTTTGCATAATAACTTATATTCTAACCTAAATGCATTGAGGTACTTTGTGATTTTTTTAAGGATATGCTATCCACACACCCCATTTTACTTCTCACACACCCCTTGATAATTTCAGTCCGTTGATCTTCTTCAATTCATCCGATCTGACGGCCAAGAATTAAAAAGGTGTGTGAGAAGTAAAATAGGGTGTGTGAATATCACACCCCTTTTTTTAAATCTTGAATTTAGACTCTTGGTTCTCTTGAAATGGGAAAGTCTGATAATATGAACCTTGTAATTTTATTGTTTGTTTATTCTTTTATTGTAGTTCTAAAAGTTTTAAAAATAATAAAATTTATGTCCATATGGCGCTTTATGATTGGTTGATGGAATCAATAAAAACAAAAATAACAAATTTGCCCTTACAAATGACAAAAGAATGAGGAAAAATCCAATTTGCACTATGATTAATAACGAATTTCACCACAGGATTACAATTAATAGCTTTTTCACCACATGGGTCTATTTAAAAGTAGGGTATCACCACAAGGATCATGAAAAAATTTGGCCTATATATATACACACACACATTCAAATGTATATAGTACTACCATAAGCTCAACACACACACACACACACACACACACACATTCACAGTACTACATATATGTTCAAACATATTATACTAATTAATCTACCTATATGTAAATTTATGATAAGCAACTAACATATATTTTGTAGGTAAATTAATGTTGAATCAAATAACGTTCTTTTATTTAGTAGGTAATATATTTTCCATGTATTATTACATATATTTGGCACATTTTATTATTATAAGATATGTGTACAAATGTGACATCTCACATTGTCCAGGGAAGTGGATCATGTAAGCCTTATATGTATATTCTCATCTTTACATAGCATGAGGCTTTTTGTGAGCTCACTGGCTTCGGGTTCCATTGGAACTCCGAAGTTAAGCGAGTTCGGGCGAGAACATTCCTAGGATGGGTGATCCACTGGGAAGTTCTCGTGTGAGTTCCCAGAAACAAAACCATGATGGCGTGGTCGGGGCCCAAAGCGAACAATATCGTGCCACGGCCGAGTCGAGTCCAGGATGTGGTGGGGGCCCGGGCTGGGATGTAACAACAAATAATAGGTAAATTAATTTTGAATCAAATAAAATTGCTTTATTTTGTAAGTAAATTAATTTTGAATCAAATAACATTCTTCATTATATAGGTATTTTATTTTGTATGTATCATATATTGGGCACATTTTATTATTATATGTACAAATAATAGGTAAACTTAGGGGTGAAATTTTTTGCCAAATTACCATACCAAAGTTGTGCCAAAAAATTTGTACCATTGGTAATGGTATAGTATTTGTACCATACCATACACTTTTGATACGGTAAGGGTATTCAAAACCATTAATAGTGGTATACCATACCGTACCAATATTATTAATATTATATCATTTATTTATTCATTTATATATATATATATATATATATATATATATAATTATGTATTATTATCATTATATATGCACTTTATATTTTTTTCCTAATCATTTATCCAATCATCTCACCCTCTAACCTCTAATTTCCCAATAAAAAAAGCCTAAGTCTTCTTCTGCTGCGACTCTTCATTTTTCACTTATCTAGCCATTGGCTTCATCTTTGTTGCTCCTGTTCCGGCGACTCTCTCTCTCTCACTTTGTAGTCCATCTCATCTTCTCCTTCATCAAATTGGGATGTCTTTCTCCCTAGCTTCCTCTATCAAGTTAATTTTTGTACAATTTTAAAGAATGTACAAATGGAATTTAGGAATCTTTGTACTATGTTTTTTAGGGATGTTGAGTTCTTTCATCAATTCTTCTATCTATTTACTTCTTGTTTCTTAAATGAATCTCTATAAAATTCTCATAATTAAATTTTAAAAAAAAAATTTAGAAAGCCAAAGAGAGTGGCCAAAACACGTTTGGGCCTTCAATTGGGTTGGAAAAAAAATCAAATTTTGGCCCAAAACAAAGTGGTAATTACCATTACCATACCATGTCAACTGAACTATTTGGCATGCCGAAATTCGGTATACCGAAAGTTTGGCACGATAATGGTAATAGATTTTGTCATACTAAAAGTTTGGTATGATAATTGGTACAAGGGTTTTGGTACATTAATTTTACCAATACCACCCCTAGGTAAACTAGTATTGAATAAATTTTTTTTTTTTTATGTAGGTACATTATTTTGCATTTATTGGGTTTGCTTTATTATGTAGGTAAATGATTTTGCTTTTTTTAAGCATCTAACATTCTAAAATTTGAATAGTAGGTGCATTGAATCAAATAACATTTTTTTTTTTGTAGGTAAATTATTTCGTAGGCAAAAACACAAAACAAAAAAAAAAAACAAAAACCCTAATCTTTAACTAGCAAACTGCTGCCACCACAATCTTGCTAGCGACCACAACGGTAGCCGTCCTAAGAAAACTAACTCTGCGTTGAATTCGACAAAGGTCCCGCGTTACCAAAAAATAAAAAAAAAAAGACCATCAACAAGAAAAAAAACCCAACAAAATTTCGCCACCAAAACTGCCACTCTGGAGAAGAGCCAACAGATATGAACCACCAACACAAGCCCCTGCAAGTAGAACAAAACCAAAATAAATGGGAAGGGGACAAAGCTAAGGAGGCATCCAATTTACGTTTCGTTTGTGCTCACATGTTCGTGGTGACGAGTACTGCTTAAATAAGGCAAGAAAAAAGACAAATTATGAAAAGAGTTTAGAGGTTAATGTAGGATTTTCATTTAGCCCGTCAGGGGTCCTTTTTCGTAAATTTACAATGTAGAGGGATAGAATACAATAAATTTTGGTACGGATGTAACAAGTGTACTCGTGTAACCAATTTAGAATTTAGACATTCAAAATTAATTGAGGATGGACAATAATTAATTAATGAGTATATGACCTTTTAAACACACCTCGACTTGCATATTGCAGGATCGATAATCTCAACTATACAAAATTATAATTTTAAATAAATACCTATACATATGCGTGAAGACTTATGCGTTGAAGGAGTATCAGTGGTGAATTTATATATGGCATAACAAAGCCGTCTTAAAGGACTAGTATACGTAATTAAGTCTACAGAACATCCATTTCTTAAAATTCAACAGTCCAATTTACTAGCATGTGAAGCAATTGGTTTGTTAAGAAATAGACCCATAAATTTTATTAGTCCACAAGGATTTAATATGATAGCCGATTTCTTGAGTTCATATATATGCAAAGATCGGAACTGAGGAAGGCAGCATTCCAAGACTCCAAGTCAGTCAAACGAATGCCAAAGACTGTAAATTCATAATAATATTTATGTGCAAGTCTTGGTTATCAACGGTTTTATTTTGACATGCCGCAGTAGCATGAAAAACCAAAAACAATTACCGTACCAATCAATTTGCAATGTTTAAATTACATTTTAAAAGCACTTCAAGTTTATATATATATTAATCTGAAGTGCTCAACAATATCAATGAAAAAAGAATTGCATTGCCAATATGATGGTGCGTGCATGTTCTAGACAGTACTTCTGGGTAGGGGTTTATGCTTTTATTGTCATACAACATTGCACCCAAAGTACCTAAATAATACCTAATAACAACTTAATATTATATCTAAAGACACATTTTGTTAGAAAAAATCATTGTTTCTTTTATAAATCTCAAATGGCATATGATCTAACCCCTGATGGATGACAGGGTTTCAAACTGCGCAAAAACCAATTAATTGAGAATTTGAGAATGTGAGAAGTGCATTGTAATTAAGTTATTGCAAGTTTCTTAACCTACTGATGTGAGACAACCTTTTTTCACATTCTTACAACTCTATGATAAAATACTTATACCACATTCACATTCTTACAACTCTAGACTAGTTAATTAGACTCTTTGCACTCAAAGCCTCCCCTCCTCTTCAATTCTTAGATATATTTTTACTATTTTGGTCATTGCGGGAGGGGAGATTTGAACCTGTCTTTCTTCAACATTAAGTTGGAAATAAAAGTATCATTATATTAGACGAGTAGTTAGTTGGTAGCTGGCCTTAGGCCCTTAGATCTTCCTAAGACCAAATCATTCTTATTTTCTTAAATTGCATGCTATAATCTACGCGTATTCTTCCCAGTTCCCATGCAAGCATATCTGTTAATTTCTCTGGTTGGCATAATATAAACCAGTATATAATCGATGAGCAGCCCAAGAAAAAATGAGTTATTATAAATACATGTGCTTCAATCCAATTAACTATATATGAAACTAACATTGAATTGTATTGCTTCTCGATCGTCTAGAATCTGTACATAATGGATTTATATATATGTTCTTTGTTGGATAATTTGTATCACGCGAAAATAAAGGAATCAAACCCTAACAGCGGTGGGTGATCCAACTCCAACAGCTCAAAACGAGTGCTGCATCCAGTGATCACTGCAGATGCGTGTACGGGCAAGGAGCCAAACGACAGAGCACTCGAGACGAAAACAAAACTCGACTAATAATTTTTGCCAAAACCAAAATCGCGTTATATATGACTATGACCAGAGAAGAACTGGAAGAAGTGAAATAAATTAAAAAATGATGAATATTTATGAATATTATCATATATATGGCAATGTACATTGCATATATATCTATATAATTATTTACAGATGTGCGTCCCACTTTACATCGAATTTCAACGATCCGAACTATATATTTTTCACGTTGCACTTCATAGATCTTCATTGCAAAATATTAGCCAAATTGAAAATGTTTGAAGTATCTAATTAAGTTCAAAGAAATTGACGAACACTGTGTTCTAATAAACATTAAAATTTCATCAAGACAATCAAATGAGTAAATCGGATTGAATTGAATTTTTGCAAAATGATCTATAAATGAAAACTTAAAAAATAGATGGTTTGGATGTTTGGTAAAATGGGCCCGACAACTAGTCTCCATTTTTATAAAAAAAATGGGGATCTTTTTGGATAAAAACTCGGTATATTTATATATAATTTGTATTTCAGAAGAATGTTTATGATATTAAAATAAATACTTGCGTGGTGAAGGATGCATAATCATCACATGGTGATGAGGATTATATATATTATTCTGCACAGAAGTTTCTATTTCTTGTTTGTTTTTTCTTCTTTAATTTTTTGTTGTTGAAGTTGCAACATGCATCCTCTTACAATGATCAAGTTGCAAGGTGAACAAAACTTGACTAATTAAAAAGTGAACCATATGTCATTTAAAATTAACTTTTAATTTGAGTAATCATGTTGGAATACAATGATCAACTACGTAATAATATATTATCGGGGCAGTGAATGTCGCCTAAATTAATAGCGATGCAACTGAGATTACCTAACAAATAATATATAATGTTTTCCAGTTTGTTCCCAGAATTTGTAACAAGGCAGCGTATGCACATGTTAGCAGAGAAAATGGCAGTCTGTGCGGGAGCATTTTGCATTAATCTTTAATTAATATCTTTGCTGTTGATGCTAACTTATATACGGGTGTGGAAGATTACTTAACTATTCTACTAATTAATATTATGTTCGAAGGATTCCATTCACGGTTTCCACCATAATTTATAAGATGGAAAACTGAAGTGGGAATTATTAAATCATCAAGACCATGTAATTATTACCTGAAATATTTCAGGCTTACATTGCATGCTGACTTGTTTTGTCTTCAAGCATTCGAGAAGGTGCATGTTTCTGCTGGGAAATTGAAACTCCAGTGTGGAAGCAATTTACCTTCACGCTTATGAGTCAATAACAGTAAAATAGTTGAAATGTTAGGCCGTCTCAATAGAAATTTCTCCCTCTAAATAGAAAGAAACGAGCAAAAGTTTGTTTTCTCGCTATATATTGATGAGTTTTGTATTTTTGCTGTAGGAGTCTTGTATTTTTGTACAAGCGAGTTTGAGTTCTTAAGCGTACTTTATAGACTTCTTGTGATTGCTGATTTGTATATTGACGACCCTTCTCATTTCATATCGGTGGCTAAATCTAAAGTTTACCTGTGGTTAGCTGTGTGTTATTATCTCATAAGTCTAGTTATTTTGTTTTTGTAATATTATTATATATTTTCATTCCAAATTACATCGCCTCCATAATAAATATTTTACTTTATTGATATGCTCTTCATTTTCAGCCATGGATTTATATTTGACTTCCTTAAATGACAATTATACCTGAATGTGGAAGTCAAATGAATGGCTAAAAATGTATCCTCGAAACTCCCTTTCTATTCTCTTTGGTATTGTAATGGTTTCAAACTTTTTTCCTCTTCTTAATATTAGTAATTATTAAACAAACTTCTTAATGTAAACTAATTAAAGATAAAAATTAATTAACAAATCCTATTGTTAATACAATCCTAAATGAAGAAGTATGGCAAAACCCTACCCCAAGGCCCCCCACCTCCTCTTATAAATACCTCAATCTCCACCAAATTTTGGTACGCTATTCGCTATATAGAAAACTTTGAACACCCATCCTAGTCAAAGTTACTGACTTAGCAGGCATCGGATATCCATTGGCCAAACCCCCTCCCCCAACTCCTCGTGGGCGCGTGAGGTTTTGGTCTTTTATCAAAGATGTTTATTGTTTTAGAGGTACATTTTCATCAAGACTGAAGGAGACGGAAATTGACTACTACATTATTCATCTTTTCTCATAAGTGAGAGATCTCAAGTTTAATTCACATCTGATGACGTATATATGTTAAGTTTAATACTTAGTTAAGGCTAGCCCATTGTGCGACTAATCCGTTTCCTTAAAAGTAGAATACCATAGTCGAGTGGTACCTAGGTGAGAGAGTGTTACATCACTTTGGGATTTATCAGTCGGTATCAATAATTAAAAAAAATGTAAATTCAAGGCAGATTGCTTCACGAGTTATGTCGCCTAAGCTGCCCTTCTGTTTCCAACTATTTTCCATTTTCTGCAATCCTTGGATGATAAGTTGGTGCAAGTAGGTGATACTTTTCTCGGATTTATTTCGTCCTCCATGTAAACTTCTATTCAATATTTGCTTCCACTAGTTTCTATGTTAGCGAAAACGTCATGCCCTGCCTAAAATAACTTGGGCTGAATGTCATGCTATATAACAGTGCCTCTGAAATGATATATAAGCTTACGTCCCACGTGCAATACCAATTATCTTCCAACTTATAAACAGCAACTTGGAGAATAATATTGGAATATTAGTCATAAGACTTAAGGTTCCCTTGATCATAAATTAAATATTATTTTTATACTTAATTAAGCACCCAATTGCGACTAGAGTTAAAAACAAACCAACAAAATAAAGAATCTTTTATTATTTTCTCAATCATAATATTTCTAATAGTATTTTTATTATTATCTAACCTGTACCGTTCATAGGCTTCTCCCGAATTATTTGAATACATTTGCGTCTCATTGCGACCAATTAGTTAATCTCCTACAATTGTTTGCTCCTGGTACGACATTGTCGTTATTCATTTCTCAAAACACGTCGTTTAATTTGTCAATACAAAGGCGTCACAGTCAAATACGTGCCTTCGTTCTCTCCTTCTACAGGAAACCCCGTCGTCGATCTCCATCTCCATCTCCATCTCCCTCTCTCTATATATACCCCCTCCCACTCTCCAGTCCCAAACATAACACCAACACAAACACAATCCTCCTCCCTCCAAATCCCACACACAACAGCCACCAAATTTTCTCGAGAAACAAACAGACCTTGACAGCTCACACCAAACCAACACTACTACAAAAGAGGCTGGAAAAACTGACAAGAAAATTTAATCCAGTCCAAGCCAAGCCAATCCAAGCCTGTCAGATTCCTAGAGTGAAATGCCAACAAAAGGAATGAGGAGCCTGTTTTTTCACTCCAAAGCGCCGTCGTTCGCGGCCTACTCTTCTTCCCCTGCTAGACTCTCGGCCTTCTCTTCTTCCCCTTCTAGGCCCTCGATTTCATTTCCAACCCCACGGCGCGTTCCCGTTACGAACTTCACGGAGGCGATGATTCAAGAGATCATCGAGAACGGCGCCGTGCTGATCATGAAGTGGAACCCGGACACCTCCACTTACGCCAAAGTCACCTCCCTATTCTACGAGAGCAAAAACGAAGCCCGCCAGTTTATCCGGTGCGTGACGGACCTCCAGAGTGTCATGCACTACCTCGTCCAAGATGAACCCACATCCGAAAAACTCGTCCACGCGCAGAGCCTCATGCAGGTGGCAATGAAGCGTCTCCAGAAGGAGTTTTACCAGATCCTCTCCATGAACCGGGCTCACCTCGACCCAGAATCGGTCTCCACCCGGTCCAGATCCTCTCTCGCCTCGACCCGGTCCAGCACGTCCGATTACGACGAAGACAGCGGCGCCATCACAGACGACGACGTAAAATTCGCTGGAGACGCCATTTCCGAAGTCGAACACGTCTCGGCGATCGCCATGAACGACTTGAAATTAATCGCCGAGTGTATGATCACATCGGGATACGCGAAGGAATGCGTTCACATCTACAAAACCATCAGAAAATCGATCATCGACGAGGGAATGTACAAGCTCCGCGTCGAGCGGTTCAGCTCCTCGCAGATCGGGAAGATGGACCGGGAGGTTCTGGATTTCAGAATCACGAGCTGGCTGAGCGCGGTGAAGATCTCTATCTCCACGCTCTTCGACGGCGAGAGGATCCTGTGCGACCACGTGTTCGCGTCCTCCGCTTCGATCCTCGAGTCCTGCTTCACGCACATTTCTAGCGAGGCCGCGAATTTGCTCTTCGGCTTCCCGCAGGTTCTCGTGGCGGTGAAAAGCAAGAAGAACTCGCCGTCGTCGCTTGACATTTTCCGCCTCCTCGATATGTACACCGCCATCTCCGAGAGCTGGCCGGAGATCGAATCCATTTTCGGATTCGAATCCACCTCCGCCGTCCGATCTCAGGCTCTCAACTCGCTCATCAAACTCGGCGAGTCGGTGCGATCGCTGATTTCCGACTTCGAGTCCACGGTCCAGAAAGACTCGTCGAAATCCGTCCCCACCGGCGGCGGGATCCACGATCTGACGGTCCGCGGGATGAATTACCTCTCGCTCCTCACGGACTACAGCAACATCCTCGCCGACATTATCACCGATTGGCCTTGCCCTGCTAAATCGACACTGCCGGAATCGTACTTCGACAGTCCTGTCTCCGATAACGCTCCAGCGCCGGCTATCTCCGTCCGCATGGCATGGCTCGTCCTCGTCCTCCTCTGCAAGCTCGACGACAAGGCCAAGCACTACAAGGACATCGCGCTGTCGTACCTCTTCCTCGCCAACAACCTCCAGTATGTAATCTCGAAAGTCCGCTCGTCGAATCTCCAGTACCTCCTTGGCGAGGACTGGATATCAAAGCACGAGGCGAAAGTGCGGCAGTTCGCGGCGAATTACGAGAAACTGGCTTGGGGGAATGTGTTATCTTCGCTGCCGGAGAATCCGACGGCTCCGATTTCTCCCGAGGAAGCGAGATTGATCTTTCGGAATTTCAATTTTGCCTTCGAACAAGCGTATCGGAAACAAAGAATGAGTGTCGTACCGGACCCGAAACTCCGAGACGAGATCAAAGTTTCTGTAGGGCAAAAGCTCGTTCCGGTTTACAGGGAGTTTTATGACACACACAGGATGACGGTTGGCGGCGGGAGAAACGCGGCGCTTTATGTCAGAATTACCCCTGAAGATATTGGAAATCACTTATCCGACCTGTTTTTTACGCCCGCATCCGGCGGCTCTTCGTCATCAGCGTTGTCCCGTCGGCGGAGTCTTTGAGACTTAAGAATTATTTTTGGCGCCGAGTTTTTGTTTTATATGTAATCGCCGGTTTATTGGCGATTGTTTCCGGCGGTATATATTTTTTTGTTTTCTTCTGTGTAGAAAAAGCGCGTGTTCACACGTCAGACAATTTAAATAAGTTAGCTGTTGTTGTCAAGTGTAACGACATTTTGAAAACTTTTACCTTGTTACTTATACAATCACCCCTGTATTCCTGTAAATTCAAAACAGTGCCCAACATGTTCATGTTCCTTTCATATTTGTAAATTCTTACTATCTATTTGTACCATATTTGTACCATCATTTGTACTATCTATTCGATACCAAATTAGGCTATTCATTGTGTGGTTTAGCCGAACTCTCTCTCTCCTTAGTATAAAAATATTGATGTACTAAAAAAGAAAATTCTAATTTACAGTGAAAGCTAGAATTTATTATGTTCAAGTTCATAACTCGCATCTTTTATTCAATTTTTATAATTGATCAATTGTCTTTATATTCCTTTGTACTTATTTTCGTTTGTTTGATTGGAGGTTCGACAAACCCTAAATTTTCATAATCCTAACTTATCTAAAACTTACATGTATAATCTTTGCGCAAGTGTGATGTTAACGAATTGGCATACTACAAAAACGAGACTTCATAAGTTCAAGGATTTGAGGACAAAACAAAAAACGGGAAGATTCAACTTCTTTTGAAAAGGGATGTAGCTGTGTTGAAAAGACAATTATTTCACTTGCAAACCACAATTTCTTCAATTTCCCCCTCCCGTTGTACCATTGAGGAACTTTTTTATTCATTTCTTTTATTCCAATAGATAGCTTTTTAATCACTTTATCGTTGGTAACAATCCACATGCTAATGGAACTATTTTCTAATAAATATGTTAAGAGCTACTTGTAGTGCATAATTTTACCAATCTAACCTTGCGGCTTTTGTAATATTGTTTGGAGAATTGATGGTGCGAGTACATTGTTACTATAACATTCAATATGAATGATACAATATTGGGTATAAATTTCTTTTCACATAACATTACATCATTAAAATGATACATCACGATAGCTTTGTACTCGAACATATAAAGTGCTCTCTTGTAGCTTCAATTTGATTATGACCCCCCAAAAAAGCCGGTCCCCAAATTCTGTGAGTTTAATTCATATTCATTGTTAAATTGATGTGGAGTTCCTCACCTAAACAGAATGGACCACATAATTTGTTGGTAGCTTCTCAGCCTTGTATTTGTTGTTTAATCTCTTTATTTTTCTAACAAGGTTTTGTTGTTGGAAGCTGATAGCCTGATAGATTTTGTTCAACCGTCAATTAGTTATAATTAGTACTTAATTAAGTGGGAAAAAACCTCAACCACCAATCATGTTAAGTTTGAAAGCTCTTGGAGTCTTGACAAAAACACAGAGCCGCATAATCCTGTGAAGGTGGACAAAAACGACTTGGTTCATTCGTATGTTCTCTCCCTCTCCCTCAGAAGAAATTTTTGTGAGTACTCGGAACACAAGTTACATGATATATCATTTTACATGTTATAATAAGGATGAACGATATGGTTCTTATAATTATTGTTATTAAAAAGAGGAGGAAAGTGTTGGAAGTTATTATAATAATTGAGGAGGGAGTTCCGAACTCAGGATGCATAGATGAAAATCCGACACCTTATCCGCTAAGATACTAGATCACATGTAACAAATGATTAACATGTCTCACTCCTAAAGTATTTAATAAAAGAAAAAACATATGTTCTATACAACTAGAAATAATTACGTTATAAGACCGTACTCCAAGTACATCGAAAAAATACTCTTCTTCTTGGCGGGCTATAGCTATGTGTTTGACAAAAAAGACACTAGGATTTGAAAATTATGAAAATTTGAAAACAAGGGCATGGCGTTTCTGTGTTCTCCAAATAGAGGTACCAAGTCAACTTACAACTGCTGTTGATAAAGTAAAATCGAAGTTTCTACTCGTCATAAGTAGATAGAGGTTTGTTAAAGAATAGTAAGACAATTAAATATTTTGCACACCGCCAGCATAAGAAGATACCTTGGCATTCATCAATTGACCTTTATGTTGCGGTCACGCATCAGTATTTCCTTAATGTCAGTTACCAATTTTCAAGAGCCTATGACCCAACATTTTATAAAATAAGTACCAACAATGTCACCCTCGGACAATTTGAAAAAATAATCAAAATTTAAGGCCACATATAAAATTATAGTCATTTTTTTAGATTTACGATAATTGTAACTAAAATTTAATATAAAAGTACTAATCTACCATTTACGAATTCTTTAAACAATTTCGATTTGAATTCCAGATCCAATCCCTAGCCCCAAGTTCCTTAAACTCAATCCTCCAGTCCGTCCCAGAATTGCATATTTGTTCACCTAAATATACACACACATTTCTACATAATTTTTCTACTTAATTGATATATCCATGGCAGGAAGTAGGTACATCAGTGACGGTGGTGGTGGGTTGGATGAAACTAAGAGTAAATTGTAGTAATGGTCCATCAACTTTAATCAAATTAGAGCAATGGTTCCTCAACTCAAAATCTATTACCATTAGTCCCTCAACTCATCAAAACGTGTAGCTATGATCATTTTCGTCAACTCCGTCAGAATTCTGTCAAAATGAGTTATGTTAGAATGACCATTGGTACAATAGGGTTAGAGTTGAGAAACAATACTTGGCTACTCAAAGATGAGTACGAACTCCTACTCAAAATTGTTCGTTGTCAATTTATAGAATTTTATGTTTATAATTAGAACCGTTCATATTATAAATCACCCTATAAAGATCGCATTTGCAAAAAATCAATTAAAACAAAGATCGTTTAATCATCAAACTATTTAAAAACAAATGAACGGTATTGGTAAAAGTATTACGAACCGTCTATGTATTTGCTACATTAGATTGACTAAACGACCTTAGTTTTTTTTTTTTTTTTTTTGCAGAGATGATATTTATAGAGTGATTCATAATATGAACAGTTCTGATCATAAGTACAAAGCTCTGTAATTAAAACACTAAAAATTTTGAGTAGGAATTCCTACTCATCTTTGAGTAGCCAAGTATTATTCAAAGTTGAAGGACCATTGCTCCAATTGAGTTAAAGTTAAGGGACCATTTCTTTAGTTGGATTAAAGTTGAGGGATCAGTGATACAATTTTTCTTATTTGATTTTCTATATTTTCCCCTTGATCTAGCCTCACGTGCACGACACGTGACTCATTTTGACGAAACTTTTAACAAAATTGACGAAAATGATCATAGATGCACGTTTTGATGAGTTGAAGGGACCATGGATTTTTTGCTAAAGGACCATTACTCCAATTGGGTTAAAATTGAGGGACCATAACTACAATTTACTCTAAAACTAATGGAGTTCATTTGTATCCGAGGAGGGCGCCAACGACCCTAACCACGTAATGTTTGCACAAATGGCGTCCGGAAGAAGCTTAAGCTTGCTTCCGATACTGGAATTCACGACACCATTGATATTGATTTGGTATGCTAATTTTGTTTTTGAATGAATAGGTAATAAATGGGAACCACTACGGGATGGCCCAGTGGTTGGGAACGAAGTTAGACCCGTACTCCACACGTCACATCCTCGGTTCGATTCTTAGTGTTGGTAGATCGCACAATGGGGTTAGGGGGAGGCTGAAATGCCTCTGTAAGTCTTCTCGGTCCCAGAAAATATGGGGTGACGATGAAGGAAATGGTATGATGGGTAGGCCAAAGGTTGTGTGTAGCATAAGAAAAGGGAAGGGACGAGTGAGATAGGGTAATTAGTGTTTTAATTTAAGGGTACTTTTGAAATTTCACATGGACATATGGTTAAATTGTAAGAATTTTAAAAGGAAAGGCTAAATTCATTTGAGGTATAAAAATTGGCTAGCCACTCAGTACTACGGTCTGATGGTATTCCTCTTCACTTGAAAGTGAGAGGTCTTAGATTCGAATCTCGTGGATGGCGAATTCGATACCAAATTATGATTCCCATTGTGTGGCGTAGCCGAACTCCCCCTCCCCCTAGTGTAAAAATATCGATGTACTAAAAAAAAAAATTGGCTAGTTATCAAAATTCTCATGACTGATCCACTATACTCATGTATGGAGCCACCTTGGGCCCAGTGGAGGAAAATGCCCCACTCAGTTTTTATGTTGGTAAAAATGTACTCTTCCAGTTGCAGTTTTTATGTTGGAAAAAATGTACTCTTTCAATTGTTTATGATATTAGTATTAACTCTTCCATGTGCTATTGTTATCGTTGAAAGAGCATTTTCAGTCATGAAATTTCTGAGGATCGATTGAGGAATTAGATAGGAGATCAATATATGAATAATAAGATGATTATTTTTATAGAGAGAGAGAGAGAGAGAGAGAGATTTTTTGTAATGGTAATAAAGTTGTCATGCAATGGTTTCAAAACATGAAATCACCACAAGGGATGTTGTGTGAAACATTTTATAGATTAATATATAAGTATTTTGTTTAGTACATTTTTTAAATTTATAATTTGTGACTTTGTTGTTTGAGAATGCCCCATTCATGTAGATCTCTGACTTCGTCCTTGACTAAGCTATAACACGCATTACATTTATTACATAAGTATCATGAAATACAGATTATCCGTTCATCCCACGTTATAATACTTTCCTTAAGCACGAGTTCAATTTATCATTGTGGCGGATAGTAGGACTGCACAAACAATACGCACATTCATTTGTTATTGATTGTTATTTTACACACAAGAAATACATGAAGTAGACAAAACTTAACAAAAAGAAGATCAAAAAATCGAAAACTAAATAAAACTGGGAAGTGAAGTGAATATTAGTTTTCTCGTGGCTACTTAGCTACTCCTTGATCAGCTGGATGCGGATCACCTTGTCATCCTACGTAGCTACTCTTTGATCAGCTGGCCGCGGAACACCTTGCCATCATGTGCAATGTTGAAGAACATGCATAAGATCATCCACTGGAGGTCCTTTTGTCCATGTCTGATAGTGTTGGGTAGGATGAAACATGCAATGTTCACCGCCATCGGGTGATAATCCTGCTTGAGTTCCCGTTACGAATAAGTCCCCTTCGGACCTAATGTGGCCAGTCACTGCCGTCTCCTTGTCCGCTGCCTATAGAAAAGCCAGAGTAATCAAGTTAGTCTCATACAATTCAATAGCCATGTATTGGATGAATTGACAGTAGTTTTAATTGCACAAACAAGCCTACAACAATATTTTGACTCTCAACAAAGGGCGCGAGGAACATATTCTCGTTCATCAAGCCTTCAATTGGATTAATAGAAAAAATATATATCGCATTATATGCATTCATGTTAAATCTTTCTTGAAATAACTCAACTCAGCATTCAGTTCCTAACCAAGAATGAATGCGCTTACTCGAGCTTATGCACCATTCTGACCAACTTTCATCCAAATTCAAATCGCTTTTGGATATCATGATTATCATAATGGCCAACCACTATGCCTACACTATCTTCATTTTTATTTAGTCAAGTATGGTTGAATCTGGATCAACATCTCCAATGCTTCCAGTTTGAGATCAGCTCTATAGGTTGCAACGAAGGTGGTAATATAGTAGTTGGAAATTTGGACGTATCTTTGAACCCCTTCGAAATTCCAATGGTTTAAGTGCTAGAACAAGATTGAAATGTATGGAAAATGTTAGTAACTTAATATACGTCATGAAATTATATGAGGATGAAAGCGTCTGGCCTTGCATCGTGGTCAGAGATATGAATTTATAGATCATGGAGTAGGATGAGCAAAAGGGAAAGACTCGAAATATACAATAATGTTGCACTCAGCCACTCATACAAAGGACTATTGCAGGATACTGATATACAATATCTTTAGATCAGCTTCTGAAATGTCAAATGCTGAAACCGAAGAATTATGCGAGTAAGAAATCTTAAAGGCATGTAGGTGCTCGATAAAAATGAAAATGGACATACCTTCTCCGTAAGATACTTAAATGCCACTTTTTTCTTTCCTGCTTCATATATATTGCATTCAGAGAATATCTGGAGTGGAAAAATAATAATATCATATTAACCTCGTATAGGATAAAATCCTTGAAAAAATCTAAAGAGTATTTAAGCAATATATATATATATATATATATATATATATCTATATCTATCTGTAGTAGCATTACATGCGATTCTACACTCGCACAAACAACATAAATGCCCCAGTTTCGGGTATAATTGTTATATAGATGTACTTTCGCAAATCTAACGCGAGGATATCTTTGTCTGGTCCCATCAAAGAAACAGTGGTGAATGGTAACCCGAATGCATCTGTCATCGATATGCGAGGGATCTGCTCCAATCAGTATTGTCTTATCATGCTGTGAAAAATGACACCTGCATAATGGTTAAACACACGAACTTAAACTTTGCAAGGATAAGAAAAGTGAATTCCAACATGGAGCGAGGATTCACCTCACCTCGAAATTGTAATATTCGTGCTTCCTCTGGAGATATCAATAAGTCCGTCTTCATAATCACGAAGGCTGCACCGATCTATCCATATGTGTTTAGAATTGGGTTTTATTTGGATGCCATCACATCTGATCCTCTACCACCTTCAAACTCTAAATTGCATACAATCACATGTTCACATTCCTTCAACCTCAACCCCTTCCCTGTAAGTTTAATCCTCTGACCGCGCCCATCTATAGTCTTTTACGATGATATGTTCAAGTGAGACTGGAGATGGATAGTGCCCGAAATTTCAAAGACAATCCAAAGCGGCTCTTTCTTTCGGCATCCTTCCCTAAGTGAACCTGGACCATCATCTACAAACAAATATAAACTCAAACAATCAAATTTAAGCTTCCACACGCAACTATACACAGTTCACGACATCAAATGCCGATCTCAAGTTCTCAACATATCAAACAGCAGCAAGAGATGCAATCAAATTAACTAATTTAACAGCAAGATTCATACTTTGGAGTTTGCATGCCAAATTAACTACAAAATCAACCATTTAAACTGCTAAAACCCCTCAAAAAGGGATTCGAATCAACTTCCCATAAGCACTTCCACTATCCCAATCCCCATAAACAAGTTTTACTTCAACTAATTGCAAATTAAACACTAACCCACCAATTAAACTTTCAAAACACACAAAACCCAAATCTTCAAAACATAAAGCAAACACATTTACAAAGTGAATTGAAGCTAAAGTTATCAAGAACATGCATTTAGTCAATAAATTGGACTAACAAAACTGACCTGCTAGAGTAGTGACGTGGTAAACGGCCCCGTTGAGTCCGCCGACGGTGAGCCGACCGAAGCCCTCGGCCTGGGAGGCGAGGGCGCGCAAGATCGAGTCGACGTGAGCGTACAGCAAGGCGACCACCATGTTGCTGGTCCTTTTAGCTGACGATGAGCTAGAGCAAGGGATTTGAGCTGCTTGACCCGACAGACCATATTTAAAGCCAGAACTGGCCGTTTCACTGGAGACGGGGCCATTACGGCGTTTACGGTGGTGGCCGTGGCAGTTGCCCATTTATGGCAAAAAGGTTGCCGGTTTGTGCTGTGATTATGGTGGAAACTGAAACGGAAAAACATTCGTTTTGTGAGTTTGTACCAATGAAGTGAAAACCGACTCGCATTTATTGTAGAAGATGAAGATTTTTTGCGTTTGATGTGATAGTATTTACGTATTCTTGCGTCGGTTATGATAAAGTGCTTCTTCTGTCGGAGTCTCCTTGGGTTTTACTAATACAAAACCGCGGTAAACACCGATGCATTTACGTACGTAATTGTGTTTAATTCACCTTTCGAGTTACCTTTGGCATGCGAGAAATGAGGCTTCAAGATTGAAAAATACTTCATTTCTCGTGTTTGATAAATCTGACTTGAGAAATGTGGTTCGGACTTTCGGAGTGTCAATTAACAATTTCTAGTTTGATTGATTTTTCACAAAAATTATTATTTGTTACAATACTAATTATGTATAGGAATTCTATGTAATCTAAAAGATCTTTCTTTGTACTAATTATATTACTTAGAGAGGAAGCTTCTTTCTTCTTATTACTATGAATAAAAACACAAAGAATGAGGAATATGATGAATTCCTTGAGCCCTTCTCCACTCTCTCTGTGAAATCCTGTTCCCGGATTTCACTGTTATAATCTACGTATTTGTATGATTGAGATTTTATATTATTTTTGAGAATTTATATTAATTTATTTGAATTTGATTTTAATTAAACTAGTTACGAAGTTGAAGTTTGGAATTTAATTATTTAAAATTCGTAGACCGTTCGAGGTCGCAATTTATATCTTTGGATAGAGCTCGACCTTACGAACGCGTAGGCGCAAACCGTTCGTGAAACGGATCTCTAACGAAGAAATTAGAGATGTTTTGGTTAGAAAAAAAAATGAAAGGAGGGGCTGGATGCTGCCAGGTGGCAGCGGGAGAGAGAAGAAGATGAGGGAGTGCGGGAGAGAAAAGGAGGGGAGCAGCCCAATCAGAAGGGGGAGAAAGGAGGGGAAAGGAGAGACCCGAGTTGGGTCGTTTTCAACCCGTGAACCCTCAAATTTGACCCGGCTATATCTCCTTCATACGAACTCCTTTTTGGGTGATCTTGGTGTCCATGGAAAGCCCTTGACGGGCACTACATAGCTGTATCGTTAGACTTCCCCATTTATTTCCCATTTTTCCATTTCGAAGCTACAAAACCCAAAAGTTTTCCGGCGGGTTTAATCTGTTTTCGGTGATTCCAGCGAGTGTTACTGTCGATGACCACCACCAAAAGACTCCTCTCAACCCCTGGAGCAAGTCCCAAGGCTTGGACGAAACGTCAAAGTTCGTTTTGGTGATGAATCGAAGAACACCCATTTCTAGGGTTTCCGGCGGGTTTGGATAAAATTGGGACGCTTCCCGGCCGAATTGGACTTGGCCACAGGTATGAAAACTTCTCTCCTCACTGAGATCTACTTGACTGTAAAATTGGGTAATTTTTAAAAATAGTTGAATTTTTCCGGCAAATCGGGACGGCCGACCGCCAACCGCGGCGGTGCGTGCGGCGGCGACCTGGCCAGTGGGCCGACGATGTACTTTTAAGTTCATTTAGATGCCTTGATTTCATAATTGATATCCGTATGACGTAATTGGATTGTTGGACTTAGTTTCATTACGATACCTTATTGGATCAAAATATGAATCGACGATCCGACCGTTGGATCGTCACCAAACCTTAATGCGTGATAAAACATAATATTTGAGGATCATAGAAACTTACGGATCAGGAATATAATGTATGGATCTTCACTAATTGGATTTCTAAGTTTGTAAAATTAAATATCGACCGCCACTTGAATTTTGAAATTGGCGGAGATCCGACCATCGGATCGTATTGAGATTTTAGTATGTTGTTATTTGAGCATAATGTGCACTTTAGAAAGTTACAAATATGGTTTCTATTGAAATGTGATTTTCATATATTTAGCCATAGACTTATGTTCATTAAACATGATTTGGCTTGTGTACTGATGATAATGGTGATATATGGATGTTTAATTATTTCTAGTAATGTGAATGATAAGTATGATAAATGTTATGACCATGTGATCTTAGAATCCTATTAGAAGTATTATGTGGAACTTATATGCTGGTGGAACGTATTAGTTGGTGGCCACGAGCAGTGAATATGGTAGGTGACTATGTTGTAATTATGGAGATAATGAGGTTTAGATATACCTAGTACATTTGGTATGAATCATATGCTTGTTTGGATTCCGTTGAGAGATGTTCCGGAATCCCTTCTATTCTGTGATTCCGTTGAGTGATGTTCCGGAATCATATGCTTGTTTGGATTCCGTTGAGAGATGTTCCGGAATCCCTTCTATTCTGTGATTCCATTGAGTGATGTTCCGGAATCATATGCTTGTTTGGATTCTGTTGAGTGATGGTCTGGAATCCTTTCTACTCCGCGATTCCGTTGAGTGATGTTCCGGAATCGTATCTAACTTGGGTTTCATTTAGCAGTTGTTATGCATTGTGCTCCGCAATTCCGTTGAGTGATGGTCCGGAATCGTATCCTGGATTGGATTCTGTTGAGTGATGGTCCGGAATCCTTTTGTTGTCTTGGCTCTGTTATGTGGTTCAGATTCTGTTGGGTGATGGTCAGGAATCCCCTTTGGTATCTTGGTTCCGTTGAGAGGTCTGAAATCCCTATTTCAAAGAAGTAGGCTTGGCCTAAGGGTGTCACTCTAGCCTTAGTTATATATATTTGTGACAATGGTTTTGAGAATCTTGTGAATTGAGTTAGAAAAGATGTTGGATGTCTGGGTAACTCTTTCAAGATTCTTTACGATTCGATTATGATTTCATCAAGTATGAATTTAGAAAATATGGGAATGATTGATATTATTTTGATCAGATTAATTATTTAATGTGGCTAAAGAATGGTTATGTGCTTCGTCGGTTCTTAAATATGACGTATGTTGTGAATGGCAATGTGATGAGACATAATGAATTATATGTTGGATGAAAGAGAAATCATGAATTTCATGGGGGTTTGTTATGTAGCATGAGTCCAGGAATTTCATGTTGTCGGGTTATAATAAATGATGGAGGAATGCTATACTTTTGTGCTTGAATTGAGTGTGATGAATATTTGTTTTTGTGAGTGTTGAACTACGAATGACTTGATCCCTAATGAGGGTACGTAGGCAGTCTAATGAAGTGGTTAGATGCAGCCATAAAGCTTACGAAAAATTATTGTGCATCTAGTTTTTGATTGATACTTTGTATATATTCGGGAGGCATGGTATGTTATATATTAGGGTATTTGGTAGCGTCACGTGTCGATTCTGGATGTATGTCGAGATCGGGGCATGACACACTCTCTCTCTCTCTCTCTCTCTCTCTCTCCCGTCGACCCTCTCCTTCTCTTTACCCTCAGGAAAATAGGCCACGCTCCTGTTGCTGCTATAAGGAACTAAAGGATTTTGGAGAGTGATCTTCTACAACTAACATTCAAAGGCTTTTTCATAGCTTCCATCTAATCCACATTCTTCTAAAACACGAAATCGATATTTTATAAGTCCTGATAACATGAAAACATTCATCATGATGCCTGAACCGCAAATTTATTTATGCTTTGTATACTGCATAACTTGCTTGATTATGCATTATTCATGCATACCCAATATTTTATTATGTTATTTTTGCTATGCAAAGATATATTTATTTTGTTATTTGATATTACTAGGTGAATTGTCATGCCTCTATACCGAGGAACGTACAAGATCGACTTGTGACATCATCACCTACATGTTCTTCTTTTATGCCTTGCCTCCAAGACATGACCAAAACACAAACCAATACTTTAACAACGCAATAACTTTCCTTTTATATCATGAATGCATCTAACATTTGCGTTAGACTACCTACGTACCCTAAGCAATGATCAAGCTATTCATAGTTCACCATTATCAACCCCAACAATTTTCATGGCATCCCTTAGCAAGAAAATAACATAAAGTTAAACTGCCTACGTACCCTAAGCAAGGATCAAGCAATTCGTAGTTCACCACTATCAACCCTGATATTTTTCATGGCATCCCTTAGCAGGAAAATAACATAAAGTTCCAGAATCACTCCATGGAACTCACGAACATAATTCACTAGATTCCAGACTACCTAACGAAACCATATATAATAACCAAGAATTCTATTTCATCGATCACATACATCACAATATTTTCCAACAACAAGTCAACAAACACAAGAGAATGATTGATCCAAAGAATCAAAGAAGCACCATATTAACTATGTTAATCATCCATTAATATCAAATATCACTTTGCTAAGATTAATGCACCAACCACCGTAAGGTCTAACGTATTTCACTATTGAAATCCGAACATCCAACATTATAACCCTAAGTTACAACAACAATTATAAACCTGAGTAACTTCTATGCATAAGAACCTTGGTTTCCAACTAATTGAACGAATATGAAATGAAATTCTTGACCCATTAAATGAAATCCAACTAGGAAGTCGTCGCCATCACGTATTGCCAAACATAACCGTAGGCCTAGTCTAATGGTGTAGGCACCCATTGCGGGTATACCAAGCATGATCACCCCTAAAATTGGTAAGTTCCTTCATCGTGGATATACCAAGTAGGGCCGTCTCCAATAGCTCTAGGTAGTGATCACCGATCAAGGATTTACCAAGCATGATCACCCCTAGCATGCATATGGTCCCCCATTGCAGATATACCAAGCAAAACCATAGGCATAGTCTAATTACACAGGCAGTGATCACCCATCACAGATATACCAAGCATAACCACCCCTAAAATCCTTATGGTCCCTTATAAAAACAAAATGTTGCAAACATATTTATCAATCTTAAACTATTAGGCTTTCAATTCCATTACGATTTTCAATTTCTTTCCATTGACATTACATAAGGTAATAGCAAAGGGATTATTTTAGCTACGACACATGTACTATTCACCAAATCTCACTTTAGTCCCTACACTCTATATTAACTCAATTTACCACTTGCACTCTTTCTTCATGTCACACTTTAGCCCATACACTTTGTATTGTCTCACTTTAACACATGCATCCTTCCTCAATGTCCCACTTTTACCATATTTCATCAAATAAATTGAAAAGAGCCATTAGTTGTGCTAATGTGGCATGGACAATTTAGTTTTTTCAACTATGTTAGTAAGACCCATTGGTGAAAGAATGTGAGTTAAACTCAAACCAGGGTTTGATTTCTCCATACTAAAGAAAATAAAGGAGAGAGCGATAGAGGTAGATTCTCCTTAAGAATCTCTGCAAAAGAACATTGAAATTGATTCGTAAAGTGAAATTCAACCTTCGCTTCTTATATTTCAACCTTCATTTCTTATATTCAACCTTCTTTCTTATATTTTTCTCTTAATATGGGAAATCAAACCCTAGTTTGAGTTTAATCCACCTCCTATTACCCTTGGGTTCCACTAACATACCATGTCACATGCCACACAACCAACTTAGTTGAAAATTTTAAATTGTCCATGTCACGTCAACACAACTAATGTCTCTCTTAACTTATTTGTCGAAATAGAGTGAAATGAGACGTTGAGGAAGAATGCAGGTGATAAAGTGAAAGAATATAATTATAACGATAAAAGTAAGATATTGCGAAGAATACAAGTATCATAACTAAAAATAATCCGAACAAAAGATTGCATGAACTTATAAGGTTTGACATTACTCAAATTATGTGTCTTTTTTTCCCAAGAGTTATGAGTTGAAAATCAACTGAAAGCAGGTTACAAGGATTCTTTTTCTTGTTACACAAGTAACCTAGTTTGGTATGAGGTTGGTGTTCGATCCGGTTACCTCGTGGTGTCAAAATTGGTTCAGCACTGCTGGCACCAAATTAACGACCTCATTTATTTCATTAATTTTTTAATTTTTGTTTAATATCAACCTCATTTTTTTTTTTTGAAAAAAAAAAAAGAAAAAAATCAAAGCTCCCCTGTTCTTGGCCACCCGCCACCCGCCGCCACCTCCACCCGCCCCGCCCCGCCCCGCCCCCATCAGCTCTGCCTTCTTGCTCGCCTTCAAAATCCTAATCGAACACATTCTTCGTTCCCCCCGATCAATTGGTCGCATTTTTTTATTATAATATAGAAATGAACAGGTAAAGGCTCGATTTTCACAATGAGAATCCGTTTGGAACCGGGGCATGATTCAGGTACTCCCTCTCCCTCTCTCTTTGCATTACTGTGTGTTTGACTGCCGATAATCTGCAGGAAAATGAAAGAATATGCAATTAGGATTTAAATTTTCCTTGATAGTTCATTTTCCTTTGTCATTTGATCAATTTTGCGGGAAACACAGAAAAAAGAAGTCTTTAATTTTGTTAATTTTTTTTTGGTATTAATTTCTCAATTACGATTTTATAACCACAGAGTATATGATCCAATGAGTTGGTTTTTGTTTTTTAAATTATTTTTAAATTAATTAAATGAATACATATTGAATTGTGGTTTATTTGACTTGTAAGGAGGTGAAGGGGACCTGGAGAAGGGGCTGGCGCAGCCCTCGACCCCAGGAGCTCTGTCGGAGCCGCCGTCGTCGCCGCACCCGTCGAGGCCGGCCCTGGTGTTCTCCAATTCCAGCAAGGCCCTACTGGTTTCAAATTCCGGCAAGGCATTGCTGGTTTCAAATTCCGGCAAGTCTCTGGTCGTGTCGAATTCCGGGAAGCCCCTTGATCAGTTGGGGAGGAAGAAGTATGTGAAGCAGGTGACCGGGCGCAACAATGACACGGAGCTTCACCTGGCTGCGCGCCGCGGGGATTTGGCAGCGCTGCAGCAGATTCTAGCGGAGATTGACGCTCAGATGGTGGGATCCGAGTTTGATGAAGAGGTGGCGGAGATTAGGTCTGCCATTGTGAATGAGGTGAATGAGTTGGGAGAGACGGCGCTTTTCATAGCGGCGGAGCAGGGGCATCTTGCTATGGTGGAGGAGCTTTTGCCTTACATGACGGAGGAGGGCATTTTGTTGAAGAATCAAATTGGGTTTGATGCATTGCATATTGCTGCAAATCAAGGGCACCAAGGTAGCCATAAAGTTAGATAATTCGAGCCCGAATTTGAATTTTGTTCTTGTCCTTCTTTCAGTTATATGATATCTATGTGTTTATAAGATGTTGAAATGGAGAAGCTTTTAGTGTGACAGTCATTACTATCACATGGTGTTACTAATCCACATGTTGTAGTATTGGTGAACGAAAGATCAGTTGTTTTTAATTCCCTTGTCGAATTTTTGAGTCCAGATTTGGATTAGTGTTGTGTTATGTCCATAACAGGTATAGTTCTTTCTGAGAATGTTCTGTTTTGTTTTAAACTTTTAGTTCAGTCACTGTGAGTTTTTTCTGCTCTGTTATTGGTGATAATCGAGTTTCAATATCGTGTCACCTCAGTTCAATAACTACTAACTAGCTTTATGCAGCCATTGTCCAGGTGCTCTTAGACCATGACCCGGGGCTTAGCAAAACAGTTGGGCAGGCAAATGCGACCCCTCTTGTGTCTGCAGCTACAAGAGGGCATACAGCAGTAGTTAAAGAATTACTATCCAAAGATTCAAGTTTGCTGGAATTAGCGAAATCCAATGGGAAGAATGCATTGCATCTTGCTGCACGGCAGGGGCATGTAGAAATTGTGAAAACTTTGCTTGGAAGGGATCCACAACTAGCAAGAAGAACTGATAAGAAAGGACAAACTGCTTTGCATATGGCAGTAAAAGGTGTTAGCAGTGAAGTTGTGAGGTTGATTGTCGATGCGGATCCAGCTATTGTCATGCTTCCAGACAAGTTCGGCAATTCAGCATTGCATGTGGCCACCAGGAAAAAGCGAGTAGATGTATGTATTTCCATTGTTGGATCTTCAAGTTTTGACATGTCAATATAATCTTGCTCTATGATTGGATACTTAATATTGACTTTATTCATTTTATCTTAATACAAGTTCCTTGTTTTGCCGATAAGTTTTTTTGATTGATCTGCAATTAACTATTAACTGAGTTTGAGCTTGGTTTACATCTTTAGAAATTTAATTTCTCATTACGCTTGCAGATAGTCAATGTGCTATTGCTCGTTCATGACACAAATGTGAATGTTCTAACAAGAGACCAGAAAACACCCCTTGATATAGCCGAAGGACTTCCATACTCTGAAGAAATCACAACAATTAAGGAAACCTTGACTCAATATGGTGCTGTCCGAGCAAATGAACTTAACCAGCCACGGGATGAGCTTAGAAACACCGTGACAGAGATTAAAAAAAATGTCCATAATCAGCTTGAACAAGCCCGCAAAACCAACCAGAGTGTAACTGGAATTGCCACAGAGCTCCGGAAGCTACAGAGGGAAGGAATCAATAATGCCACTAACTCAGTCACAGTGGTTGCTTCACTCTTTGCAACAGTAGCTTTTGCAGCTCTATTTACACTTCCTGGTGGTGATCTTGACTCCGGGGCAGCTGTTATGTCAATCCAAGTGTCATTTAAAATTTTCATCCTTTTCAATGCTGTTTCACTGTTCGCATCATTGGCTGTTGTTTTGGTACAAATCACCCTCGTCAGGGGGGAGACAAAGGCGGAGAGGAGGGTTGTGGAAGTGATCAATAAGTTGATGTGGCTTGCCTCTGTCTGCACCACAGTAGCATTTATTTCTTCATCATATATAGTGGTTGGGCGGCATAATGTGTGGGCTGCAATCCTTGTCACAGTTATAGGGGGACTTATAATGGGGGGAGTTATTGGTACCATGACATATTATGTGGTGAAGACCAAAAGGATTCGTAGAGTGAGGAAGAGGGAGAAGATGTCGAGGATTGGAACCAACCATTCCGTGCATCACTCAGAGTCCGATTCAGAAGTGAACCGTGTTTATGCCCTGTGATCATAGTCTGGCTGGAACTAGCCTCTGGTTCTATGCCACATGGAGAAGAAAATCAACGCAGGATTAGCTGATTCCAAAAAGGTTCTAAGCTATAGATACAAAATTCAGGGACCTTGTAATAGCATCTGTGAATTGACTAGTTTGAAAGTGATTTTCTGGGTGTCTCAAGGATTAAGAAAATTTTCAGCAAAACTGTTGATGTCCTTGAATCTTCAAAGGCAGCAAGTGAGAAATATCATCTGTATATTATATGGCATATACATGGTACCAGTCCATTTGTAACTTGTATAGGTTTTTGTCAGTGGTGAGTTGCTATTCGCATTCTAGCAATAGGTAGTGACTGATTAGTTGCTCAAAACTTTGAACGTCACTTTACTTGACATTAATGTCTGATAACTGTCAATGTATCTGATATGTGAATAAAACCTGAAGCATTACATGTGCATAGAATCAGATGGTTGAGAAAAGAATGTATTAGGTCGATGTTGCTTGAACTTATGTATAAACAGAGTTTGCTGTGGATGCCTACGGTACAGGTTTCCGTTTCTACTTTTCCCTCATCCCATGTTTTTTCCACTCTAAATTGAAAAGTTGCTATATTGTATTGGGGACTTTCCTTCTACTACTGATGAGGGATTGCTTATGAATGCCGTGACTGTTGAAGTTATTGTCCATGCAGATGAGAGAAGCAGTGCTCCAATTAGAGGATTCGAGATTTTGACAATGTTTCTGCAGAAGGTACCATTTTCCTTCGTCTCTCTTCATATTTTCTGGTCAATTTTGATAGAACTCATCAAACTACTGACCTTTTGGATGATTCAATATCAAATAGAAACAAAGGGTATGTGATTTGCACAATTTGATCGATATGCAACTATAATGTAGTGAGATTAGTCGCAAATAACAAGTTTTCGACATTTGGAAATTTGTGAGTTGATTGGTTGAACACACCAAAGATCTAATGGCATTGTAGGATCATGTTCTTTACATAGAGTTCACGTACGATTCTATTTTTACTTTCTCCCGACCTCGACCCTATTGAAAAGCTTGTACGTTTTCTAAAGTTTGTTGCTCCCTTCCATCTTTCTGAGTTACCAGGATAAAAAAAAACGTTTGCTTCAGTGTAATAAATCTGGCGGATGACGATCCCATCGCACGACTGACCTCTTTTCATACACTGGAAGACTTCGACATCCTTGACTTGTTCGTTAGCCGAAGCTGGTAGCCAAGGGCCAAGGCATGCTTTCTTCCTCTAATTGACGTCTCTATCATCGTCAATGCGCGTTAGGACTGCGCGTAGGGATGACCCCATTTGATTAAACACTTGTTTAGGTTGGGATGTATCTCAGTGAACAAAAAAACAATGCAGATATTCTGACGTCGATGTCAAGCAATCCACTTCATGGAACAGATAATCCATTATATTACGTATATTTATTCGTCCGCTAATAAAGATTGTGATTGGTTGGGATAACAAGAAGTGCTTTTGCTTTTGTTTTTGGTTGAATTATTGCAGGCTTTTGCTTTTCTGAGAGGCTAAGTACCGGCTTTTCTGAGAGGCCGAGTGCGGGTCTTTCATCAGCCATCAGAGGAACCAGGTGCATCACGCGGTGCAGAAAGTCTTGAATCCGCGTGACTGTGGCCTCTACAAGACAGTGAAGCTACTCGGTTGCACACTCTGTTCACTGCAACTGTTCCTTTTGTCGAAGATTTTCCTTTTGGGAAGATCAAAAGCCCGTATAGTAACGTTTGACAGAAAAAGTTAAAAGTGATTTTGAATTATGAAAGCACAACTTTTTTAGGAGACGTTTGATTGAAAAAGTTAAAAGTGATTTTTAGATTATCAAAGCACTACATTTTTAGAAGAACTTATGAAGTGCTTCTCGGGAAGTGCTTCCAAATGCTTTTCATGAAAGACATGAATACATTAGCATGCATTAGGATGTAGTGCTTCATAATGATTCAACTAGAAGAACTTACGAAGAAAAAGTAGAATTTTGTGCGCTTTTTTTCGCAAAGCACTTTAGTTTTGAAGCTTCAACAATTTTTTGTTGTGCTTGTAAACAAAAGCATCGCAAGCGAAAATGCTTGTAAGCAAAAATACGTACTACAAAGCACTTCTACATTTTACATGTTTCTAGCCATTCACATAGCATCGTCTCAAATTTTATCAGGAAATTAACGTCGTTTCCACGAGAAACTCAACAAAACATATACTTCTCCATAAAGCATTTCTGTAACTCGGAAAACCCTAATCCATATCCACGAAGCGTTGAGAAAGAAAAAAGCAAAGCATGACTTTCTTTGTGCGGTATAGCTATTAGCTAGTACCGAAAAAAAGAAAAAAGAGGTTTAAAGGATAAAGGCTAAAATTTCTGAAGTTGGTTTTGGTTTCAACGTCTACCCAGAAAGCTAAAATCCCAAAAGCCAAAAATATCCATGCTGGCTTTGCATGGGCTTATGAAAGCGTTTTTCAATTACTCAAATCTTATACTTGAATTTAAATATAAGGCAAAATATCTCAAATGCACATAAGACTTAAAAACTCATATTTAACTGAGACTCAAATTTGAATTTCAATATGAAATTTGAGTCTAAGGTGGAGCCCATGCCAACTAGGAAAAAATGTTATTCAACCAACAAAAATGAGATTTGAGTTTTGAGTCCAACCATCTTCACTGCACATAAACTGTGAAAAACTCAAATACAAAGTTTTGAGTCTAATGTTTTCTCCTCCAATGTAAAAACTCAAATCTTAAGACTCATTTTGAGTTTTAAGAGTCGAGTCTTTGCATTGGAGAATAAAACGAAAATACATAAATCCACATCTTTTGAGACCCAAATATAAGAATATAGGTTTGAAGTTTGAGTTTTTGCATTGAAGATGTAAAACTATTTTATAATGCCAATTGATTTTATAATAAAACATCGACTTCTTCACTAACTCATAATAACTCATAATTAGAAAAGAAAAAAAATTATGAAACGTTGCGCATCAGAGTTACTCTAGCCATAGACTTAGAGGTCATGGATGGTCAAATTTCCATACCTTGATGCCAAAAACACGATTGGTCACTTTCCAAAACCTGTAAAAATCTAAGTGGAAATGAGAGGGTTAAAAATGAAGGCCACCTGCTTTGCAATGAAGCCGGCTTCTCCTTTGGCTACACACAAAATCGCCCCTCTTTCTTCTTCTTCTTCTTCTTCCATCCCTCGGCAAAGAGATTTTCAGTATGTTGATAACACAGTCCAATACATCGGGTATCATAATACAAATGGTTGAATACTTGAAAAAGAAAATTTTCAATCACTTATATTATAATATTTAGTGTACCGTACTGCCGTATTCCGACCACAAAAAGAATTTCTTCCTCTAGTAAATCTGTCAACGTCACCTTTTGATAAAGAGTTGGATTTAAGTGGAGCTCCACTCGCTCAACCCTCCAATTGTTGGGCTCTCACAATTCGCACTTGAAACTTTCATAGTTTCTGGGTCCTTCCAAGTAGTAAGAAGTTCTGCTGTGAGTTCTAACAACACCCCAACTGCACAAAACTAGTAAGTCCATGCTTTTGTTTCATAAAGTTCAATTTGTTAAAATTTAATTTAGTATTAAATGAGTGACCTTTTTGGTATATACTTAGTGCCTAACTGTAGTTTTTAACTTTTATTGGATGTCTAGATAGATATGTAATTAGGCATTATATATATTTGATTTCCCACTGCAGATACGGTTTCAACTTTCTTCATTTTAACTTTCGTTCTCGTTTTTTGCCCTCTTGTATTGATGTTTGGATCATGCAAAGAAATGTGTATAGAAAGTTAGAGAGAGAGAGAGAGAGAGAGTGTGTGTGTGTGTGTGTTTGAGAATTGGGATTTAATTTATTTGAATTATTTTGGGTGCAGGAGGAAGATGTCTGGGTGTGTGTTGTGGTTATCAAGGAACCAAATTTACAGATTTCCCACGTGCTAACTCATGGAAATTTGATCTTCTAGGTTGCCTTGTCTTCCATGGTGAAAAGAGAAAAAAAGCTTCAAATGTTAGACATACAGAAATGGAATTGAATACAACGGAAGCTCCGGTGAGGCAGCAAAGCTTTGCTGGGAAGAAGATGCCTAAGCAGTTGACAGGAAAGCGCGACAACGGTCCCTTGCATTTGGCAGCTAGAGCAGGAGATTTGGGACTGGTTGTAGAAATCATGTCTAATTGTGGGGAGGAGGAGTTGAATGAACTGTTGTCGGAACAGAATTATGCGGGTGAAACCGCCTTGTATCTGGCGGCTGGTGGTGGATATGTTGGTTTGGTTAAGGAAATGATGAAGTACCATGATGTTGGTGCAGCTAGTATCAAAGCTGGGAACGGCTGTGATGCATTTCACATTGCTTCCAAGCAAGGGCACTTAGGTAAGTCTCTATCGATGTTTTGAATTTTTGTTAACCCTAATCTGTACTTGTTCCTTGTGAATTGCTATGCATAAGCTTAGACTGCATGCTGTAATCACAAAAGAAAATCTGGTTTCTTGCGTATACAGTTCGTACCTCATTTGATTTGTGAATTTTGTAGGAGACTAGGAAAGTTTTGTAAACCATGATTGAAATCGATAACATGTAACTTATCAAGCGGATCATCTTAAATTGTTCTTTTAATGTTTCAGAGGTACTGAAGATCCTCATGGAGTCGATTCCAGAACTTTCAATGACCGTTGATCGCGCAAACACCACGGCATTGCACATCGCTGCAGCACAGGGACACACTGAAGTAGTAAGTTTTCTTTTGGAGACTGGTTGCAGCTTGATGTCCATAGCAAGAAGCAATGGGAAAACTGCCTTGCATTCTGCAGCAAGGAAGGGGCATTTGGAGGTGGTCCAGGCCCTCTTGAGCAAAGATACCGGATCTGCAATAAGAAAAGATAGTAAGGGCCAGACAGCTCTCCATATGGCAGTCAAGGGACTGAATGTCGAATTGGTGGATGAGCTAGCGAAGGCAAATCCTTCGTTGATAAACGAGGTAGATAACAAGGGAAACACTGCCTTGCACGTGGCAACCGGGAAGGGTCGAGCTCAGGTAATGAAAGTTGTTAATTTGATTTATAATATGCAAATGAAAATCGAACTTCTTTAAGAGAATGCGTGTTACTGAGTTTTTGATCATCACTTAAAGTTGAATTATCATGAATATGTTATTCAATTAGGCTTTGGAACGTGGTATTAAAATGGTTATTTGAATCAATCATATATTTAAGCCCCAGAGATTGGACTTTTACAGATTGTTCGAACGCTGTTAAGTTATAAGGGAGTGGCGAAAACCATCATTAACAGATCTGGAGAATCTGTTTTTGACACTGCTGAGAAATCTGGGCACTCAAAGATTGCCACCGTTCTAGCAGAGCATGGGATTCAAAGTGCCAAATCCATGAAGCTGCCAACTTTGAACCCAAATCGAGAACTCAAACAAACTGTAAGTGAAATAAAACATGAGGTGCATGATCAGCTTAAGCAAACGAGACAAACAAGAAAGAAAGTGCATGGAATGGTAAAGCGGCTCGGCAAAATGCATTTGGAAGGGCTTAACAACGCAATAAACTCCACCACAGTTGTGGCTGTACTCACTGCCACTGTTGCCTTTGCTGCAATCTTCAGTGTCCCGGGCCAATACCCTGACCCTAAAAAACCTCTTCCTGATGGATTCTCTCCCGGAGAAGCAAACATTGCCCCCAAAACCGAGTTCATAGTCTTCTTCATCTTTGACTCATTTGCTCTCTTCATATCGTTGGCTGTTGTGGTGGTTCAAACTTCTATTGTTGTCGTAGAGAGGGAGGCAAAAGAGAGGCTAATGACAGTCATAAACAAGCTAATGTGGATGGCTTGTGTGATGGTTTCAGTTGCATTTCTTGCACTATCATATGTAATTGTTGGAAAAGAAGAAAAATGGCTGGCTGTTGGAGTGACAGCTATAGGGACAGTGATCATGGGAATGACACTAGGAACAATGTGTTATTGGATGGTTGTGCAGCGCGTTGAAGCATCTAAATATCGTTGCTGCATTCGGAGATCATCGCTGAGCATCCACTCACACTCACACTCGAACTCAAACTCACACTCTTGTTCTTTCTCAGTGATATCGGATTCGGAGCTTCTGAACACCGAGTTTAAGAGTAAGAAAGTTTATGCAATTTGAGATGAAGATATCTTACATATAAACTGCCTGGCTCCTAACATGATTTTTGGGGCCTTATGTATATCGATGTAACATAATCTAAAGTATTCTCAAACATGTAATGGCCGAATTCATTAGAGTAGTTTTCCAAATGAGATGGGGTAATAAGTTTTTTGAGTTCTGTCATGTAGTTTTTGAATTGGATGTACCAAGAACATGTAATGTGGTGTCTCATTCACTTGCTAGATTTCATTGCGAAGACTGACGCATGAATTGGATGGGATAAAGACTGTTATCATGGCTAGAGAAGCTCCAATCTAACTAAGGTTTTAATTAGAGCACAACTTGGTGTTGAAATGACTGGGATGTGGAGTGAATAGCCTCTCTCACACCATGTATAACTTCTCTGCCAGTGATACATGGGCCGATGTACAATGGTGTATAACTGCGCACAGTTGTGACAACTTTGTACCGAGTCTCCCTTTACTAGAAAAGAAAACATCACAATATGCAATGTTTTCAGTTACAGAACACGCACTCACTATTTCCCCTCTAGCATCCTTGTAAGAAAGTTTTATTCATTCTAACCTTTTTCAACTAGGTAGTGCTATTCACACGTCCATTTTTACTTCTCACACACCCCTCTCAATTTCGGCCATCAATTGAATGAATTGAAGAAGACTACAACAACAACAACAACAACAAAACCTTTTCCCACTAAGTGGGGTCGGCTATATGAATCCTAGAACGCCATTGCACTCGGTTTTGTGTCATGTCCTCCGTTAGATCCAAGTATTCTAAGTCTTTTCTTAGGGTCTCTTCCAAAGTTTTCCTAGGTCTTCCTCTACCCCTTCGGCCCTGAACCTCTATCCCGTAGTCACATCTTCGAACCGGAGCGTCAGTAGGCCTTCTTTGCACATGTCCAAACCCATTTTGTGTACATGTTGATGCTTCACCGCCCAACATTCTGTGGCATACAGCATCGCCGGCCTTATTGCCGTCCTATAAAATTTTCCCTTGAGCTTTAATGGCCTACGACGGTCACACAACACGCCGGATGCACTCTTCCACTTCATCCATCCAGCTTGTATTCTATGGTTGAGATCTCCATCTAATTCTCCATTCTTTTGCAAGATAGATCCTAGGTAGCGAAAACGGTCGCTCTTTGGTATTTCCTGATCTCCGATCCTCACCCCTAACTCATTTTGGCCTCCATTTGCACTGAACTTGCACTCCATATATTCTGTCTTTTATCGGCTTAGACGAAGACCTTTAGATTCCAACACTTCTCTCCAAAGGTTAAGCTTCGCATTTACCCCTCCTGAGTTTCATCTATCAACACTATATCGTTTGCGAAAAGCATACACCAAGGAATATCATCTTGAATATGTCCGGTTAACTCATCCATTACCAACGCAAAAAGGTAAGGACTTAAGGATTGTTGATGCACAAAATCAATGAGGACTTTGGTACAACAGAAAGTATTAAGTTTGTGATCTTCGCTAGATTGCTCTAGTCATTAGTGTGGATAAGTATGTAAATGGATAGAGACAGGAAAGCAAACACAAGATGTACGTGGTTCACCCAGATTGGCTACGTCCACGGAGTAGAGGAGTTCTCATTAATTGTGAAGGGTTTACACAAGTACATAGGTTCAAGCTCTCATTTAGTGAGTACAAGTGAATGATTTAGTACAAATGACATAGGTTCAAGCTCTCGTCTTCACTTGCCTTATCTGTCTCATAGGTAGATGTGGCATCTTCTTTGGAAGTACTCTTCCTCCATCCAGGGGTGGTATCTTTAACTGGTGGAGATGCACAAGGTAATGTATCAATTTCACTTGAAGCTTACTTGTAGTTTCAGGCTTGGTCAAGCGCGATACAAACCATGTAGTAGGAGTCCCCCAAGTCGCCGAGCTAGGGGATCTGCTGAAAGAGGCGACAGACAAGGTAAGCAATCAGAGCTCCAAGCAATCAGTCCCAGATCAGAAGTTTGATTTCAAGTTCCGGCTGATTGTTCTCATTCTCCCTATCTTGCAAGCAGCATGAAGGATAAAGAGAAGAAAAGGATAATAGATGATATGAGATACTTTTGCTTTTGAAGAAGTAAGTTTCCACAGACTTATTCTTGAATTGGGCTGGAGGATTTTCTGGTTTCCTCCGGAGTATAAGGCCGACTGAAGAATTTGAAGGTCAAAACAAGTCCATCAAATCTAGAGTACGTTCGACCCTGTTGATATGAGATACTTTTGCTGTTGACAAAGTAGTGGATGTATCGGCACGTGTTCTGTTACGCTTGTCTCCACATGTTTCCTTGTATCCTTCTCACTTTCCCTATCTGTTCCTCAGGCAGATGTGGTATCTTCTCTGGAAGCATAAGATGTTGAAGATGAGTACTCGAGAGCAATGCCAGGTAAGTAATCAAGTAAGGGGTTCCAGGCAGTCAGTTCCTGACTAGAAGCTTGATTCCAAGTGCTGACTGATTGCTCTCTTTCTCCTTGTCTTGCAGGTAAGAACAAGGCCAAAGGAAAAGACAAGGAAAAAGCATGATATGGGATACTCTTGCTTTTAACCCTGATGATATGAGATATTCTTACTCTGGTGTAGCTTGTATGCAGAGGGATTATCGGGGGGAAAGAAAGTAGAGTATTTCGAGAGGCTTCGTTAGGAGTGCCCTCTCAGATATGAGGAAGCGTTGAGCATTTTTGCAGGTTTGCCTGTCCGTTGAGGATGGAGGTCGACATATATAGGAGTTTCCCTAACAACAGGTAGTAATGCTATCCTTTACCCTACTTGGTCATAGCACGGTAGTGGGAGCTGCCAGCTTCACGTGTGTCAGAGCACTTTGAAAAAGTGGTCTGTGGTATCTGGAAAGCTGATGTTGCGTGTGAAGATTACAGACAAGATTTATCCAAGGAGATCTGACTCTCGAAGTTGAGAAAGCGGTGCCTCTTCGGTTTTTGAACAAGCAATCTTGTCGGGGATCTGGCTCTCGAGATTCGGAGAATGGTGCCTCTTTGATTTTTGAGAGAGCAATCCTGCTGAGAGTCTGGCTCTCGAGATTCGGAGAGCAGTGTCTTTTCGATTTTTGAGAAAATAATCATGTTGGGAGTCTGGCTCTCGAGATTCGGAGGACGGTGCCTCTTCGATTTTGGAGCAAGCAATCTTGTTGGGAGTGTTTTCTCGAATGTAAGTAAAAGTTGGGCATGTTTGCTAGTCTACCTTGCCACGGAGCACAGAGGTTGACACATAGGGACTTTCCAATTATCCAGCAGTGGTGCTGTTCCTTTACCTTTGTGGGTAATAATATGGTAGCTAGACCTTCAAAATTTATGTGTCTAAACTTTGTTAGTACTGTTTCTTTGCTATTCTTTTACCCTTCTTGGTCATAGCGATGTAGTGGGAGCTGCAAGCTTCACGTGTCTAAACTTTGTCAGAGATCTTTGGCAAAGTTATATGTGGTACCCATGAGCTGATGGTGCATGTGGAAAGTGGATGATTAAACAGTAAGATTCACGTGCTTTCTACTTCACCAGAAATCTTCAACAGAATGCCCTATAATTTCAACAAAGCTGAGTGTGCATGTGACAGGTGCTGACAAGGCTGAGAAAAGCAGGTGCCTTTTCGATTTCTGAGATCGGCCCTCGTGGTCTCTGAGCAGCCTAGCTTTTGAGAAAGCAAGCGCCTCTTCGATTTCTGAGATTTGCCTTCGTGGTCTTTGAGCAGCCCAGCTTTTGAGAAAGCAAACGCCTCTTCGATTTCTGAGATCGGCCCTCGTGGTCTCTGAGCAGCCCAGCTTTTAAGAAAGCAAACGTCTCTTCGATTTCTGGGCAGGCGCCTCTTTGATTTCTGAAGCTCCGTCGAGTGTAGATTTTTATAGAGGCTGGCATTAAGTTCCAAAGCACACTTGAATCTTCACCAGTATAAGCTCCATTCTTGCACTTCTAAGATCTTGATTTGTCCGACCTTTTCTCTCTTCAATACCTTTGAAAATGTCTGGCCCCTCCGACCGTCGTTTTGACTTGAACCTTGTTGAAGAGGCAACCACGCCTTCTCCAGACAACATATGGCGCCCATCCTTCTTATCCCCTACTGGTCCTCTTACCGTTGGGGATTTCGTGATGAAGAATGATATAACTGCTGCGGTGGTGGCCAGGAGCCTTCTCACTCCTAAAGATAACAGACTACTTTCCAAACGGTCTGATGAGTTGGCTGTTAAGGATTCTCTGGCTCTAAGTGTTCAGTGTGCAGGTTCTGTGTCTAATATGGCCCAACGCCTATTTGCTCGAACCTGCCAAGTTGAATCATTGGCGGCTGAAGTAATGAGTCTCAAACAGGAGATTAGAGGGCTCAAGCATGAGAATAAACAGTTGCACCGACTCGCACATGACTATGCTACAAACATGAAGAGGAAGCTTGACCATATGAAGGAATCTGATGGTCAGGTTTTACTTGATCATTAGCGATTTGTGGGTTTGTTCCAAAGGCATTTACTGCCTTCGTCTTCTGGGGCTATACCGCGTAATGAAGCTCCAAATGATCAACCTCCGATGCCTCCTCCTTCTAGGGTTTTGTCCAGTACTGAGGCTCCGAATGATCCCCCTCCGGTGCCTTCTCTTTCTGGGGCTCTACCGACTGCTGAGACTTCTCCTAAGCAACCTTTGTGAAGGCTCCCTCTTGTTTGTTTATTTTGACTCATGTATATGTACATATTTGTAACTTATCGGAGATATCAATAAATGAGCTTTGCTTCATTTCAACGTATTGTGTTAAATACACCAAAGCCTTCTTCACTGAGTGGGGTCGGCTATATGAATCTTAGAACGTCATTGTGCTCGGTCCTGTGTCATGTCCTCCGTTAGATCCAAATACTCTAAGTCTTTTCTTAGAGTTTCTTCCAAAGTTTTCCTAGGTCTTCCTCTACCCCTTCGGCCATGAACCTCTGTCCCGTAGTCGCATCTTCTAACCGGAACGTCAGTAGGCTTTCTTTGCACATGTCCAAACCACCGTAACCGATTTTCTCTCAATTTTCCTACAATTTCGGCTACTCCTACTTTACCTCGGATATCCTCATTCCTAATCTTATCCTTTCTCGTGTGCCCACACATCCAACGAAGCATCCTCATCTCCGCTACACCCATTTTGTGTACGTGTTGATGCTTCACCGCCCAACATTCTGTGCCATACAGCATCGCCGACCTTATTGCCATCCTATAAAATTTTCCCTTAAGCTTTAGTGGCTGACGGCGGTCACACAACACGTCGGATGCACTCTTCCACTTCATCCATCCAGCTTGTATTCTATGGTTGAGATCTCCATCTAATTCTCCGTTCCCAAGCCCGGGTAAAGGAGGAGGGGGAGGGCGTCAGGTAGTCGACAGCCGGCACTCCTCAGTTACGTCGAATCCTTATGAAAATGAATCTAGAATTGAAGAAGACTAATAGCAAAAAATTAACAAGAGTATGTGGAGGTAAAAATAGATGTATGAATATCACTATCCTTTCAACTAAGCTTTAGGCCCACATTCAGCATTACTCCAACATCTCAATAGGGTGAAAGAAAGGAAACCTCAGGATGGATCTAGTTTTGAAAAAACACACGATTCCCCCTCAAAATTTATAAGATTTTGATGGATAATGTTATCATTTAGGAACATTTGAAACCTTACTCAAGCTCCTTGTTTGAAAAATCTATATGATTCCCTATACAAATTATGAAGGAAATAGACATGACATCTCGTAGACTATGAAAAATACAAGATATCTGTTGACCAAAAAAAAGCAACATATTTCAGTATCATGCATACGACGTGGTTATGGTCATCTATGGAAAAATAAAAACCCCTCACTGCATGTTTGTGGTCATCGCATGCTTTGCCATTATCCTCATCGCCTACTATATACACTTTGCTTTTTGTTTTTGGTTGATTTTCATTTGTGTTAGAGATAATTGAGGTATGCATCGGATAAATGAAGGGTTACAAAAGAGTGAAGCAAGGATGCTGAGAGAGAGAATTTTTTTTGTTTAATTTTCCGACGTATGGCTTTCGTTGATTTTTTGTTTGTTTTGTTTAATCTGTTCTGCTTTCAAAACAGCTATTAGATGAAGAACAAACGACCGAGATGGATGTTGTCTTTTAATGAATTTTACCATCCTTCCCTTCTGCCTCCTCGCCTCCGTGTCTCTATCTATTAATATTCAATAAAAAAAATTATAACAAAGATCTAAAATATCCAAAGTATCCAAGAAAGTTCGTAACAGAATAACGGAGTGCTTAGGGAAAAAATAGGATTGCAGAAATCACTATAGTAAAAATAAATAAATAAAACCCCTTTGTGAAAACACAATAGGTACCAACCATTTCCCCTTATTTTCTCTTAAAAAGGGGTAAACAAAAATAAAAGAGAAGCCTTTTTCATGTCCTCCCTCATCTTGTAGGTGGTCATGTTAACATTCTAAATTAAAAATACAATTGACTTTTCATTTAGTATTACAGTCTGATAATATTCTTTTTCACTTGTAAGTAAGAGGTCTTAGGTTCGATTCTCGTCAAAAGCAAATTTGAACCACATTATTGCTAGCCCATTGTAAGGTTAGCTCATTCCCCCACCCTCTTAATGTAGACAATATCGTTTGTCCAAAAAAAAAAAAAAATCGATTGACTTAAATTTTTATCGTTTAAAAAATTCAGATTATGTCACTTAGTACTAGTGGTATTCATCTTTATCTGTAAATGAGATGTCTTATATTTGATTGTCGTCAAATATAAACTTGAATCATATTATTGCTAGCCAATTTTGAAGCTAAGCCTACCTTTTTTTCTTTGGTATAAATAATACCGTTTGTTGAAAAAATTTCGGATTATAAACTCCTTATCGGCTATCGCCATAGAATTTTCACATCGGTTACTTTCCAATTCCATTAATTAAGATGTTCATACAAGACAATGCAATAAAACCAGATTTATTCTAACTTTTTATTTATTTATTTATTTATTGTGCTTTTTTTTCATGTCAGACAAATCAAGTCAATCGAGAAACAGATTTATTCTAAATTAGTATTTGCTAAATCCCTTGTGCGATTAGTTCAAAAAAAAATAATCCCTTGTGCGATTCTTAGAGCTCTGACCTCTCCAAATTCCAAGTTTGCGTTACGTAGTTTTCTCAAACACACCAAGAATGAGTCTTCTGCTTGAAATTATATATTCTAAAACCCAGTTTTGGGTTACTGTTGATCTATAGTGTAGCAAAGGAAAGGCAACCCAATCTCGGTTGAATCAGCCGAAATGAAAAAAGGAGGTTTGCTTTGTTTGGGCTTGCGCTTGCCAACTTAAGCGAGAACGTGGAATGTTTCACAGGTTTAATGGGATCCCCTAAATCTCTTAATGCAAGTAATTGAAGGGGGTCCTACCAAGCACATTCCAAAAAAACCTCCTAAAGCCAAGGCCAGATGAGAAAGGCGAAACATGTTCCCAACAAACTTGAAAGTGAAAGTTATATGACCAGAAAAGGAAAGGGATGTCCATCTGGACGGATTTGCCCCTTATTTTCTTCACAATTTTTAGCATTCTTTTAGATCGTGTAGTAAATTGCCGATTTTGCCCATGCTAGACGCGTGGTGGTAAGGGAAGGAGGCTGAATTTACGCGTGTTGGTCATCTAGGAAAGGAAGAAAGGTGGAAAAACAGAGCTCTTCCATTTGCTTCCATAGATTTCTCGAGCTCTCCCTCAAGCCTGGAGTCCTAGCTTCCGCAAGCGAATCAGGTTCGTCTCTCGCTCTCTCTCTCACATTTTATTTTTTCAATTCGGGACCTAATTTCGATCATCATTGGAGCTCCTGCTTCCACTTCTTTTCCGTTTTTCTTTTCCTTTTGCTTCTCTCTCTCTCTCATTCTCTGTCACGATTCTCACCTTCTTCAAAATTTCAGTTTAATTCGAAGAAAATGTTACCCAGAAAAGCTAGGGTTTCCTAGTGAGTCTTATCTTGACAATATACTTTCTCTCGATCTAATTTGAAGTGATTGAAAATTGAATTTGGTGATTCTCTTTATATATAAATATATATGTATATATATATTTATTTATTTATTTATTAATTACCTTATACAGCTTTTTTTGTAGGTTTTTGTTGCTGTAATTTCTGTTGAATTGAAAAGGGTTCAAGGGTTGCTACTTCAAGCCATGAAGCACGCGGTGTGGAGCCATTTGCTGCTACTCGGGTGCTCTGGAGAAATCAGATTAGTGAGTATTTTTCTTAACCCTTCTTTTTGTTTGATGGGTTTTGTGTGTTTATAAAATATGATAGTAGTGGCTGTAAGAATATTGATTTTTTTGGGAATTTTTTGTCAATGTCATTTGAATTAATTGCAGGGAATACTTTGTCTTTAGGTTGTATATTTCACGAATGTAAGTTTTTAATTTAGGCGAGTTGGTGATGTTAATTTATATCTTGGGTAAATGATTCAGTTCGTTATTTTTATTGTTTAAATTAGTTCATATGAATATTGATTTCGATTCGACATTGAATTATATCTTGGATAAGCAGCTGATATATATTTGTCAAGAATACTAATTAATTACATACTGTTGTTCACCGATTTGTAAATTCATGAAAGCATTTTTAATTTTTTTGTTAATTAAATTACAAATAAGTATTAATGGCCTTCATTTGGTACCAATCAATCAAGTGAGAGATGAGTTGTTTGAATGTTTTATTTTACTTGAATTAGAGTCTCCAACTAGAAGAAAGAGAAGGATCCGAATGGGAGCAAGGCAAAACATGGAAAAATGAGCGCATGAGAATTTTATGTTTAGGAGATTTGGGGAAAGGGCGACCAATCATTTGAAAAAACTCAGGTATATGGTTGTTCCTCTTCGAATTACATGAACATGGCTGTATATTTATTTCTTTTGTGTCAATTATTAGAAAGAATGCACTGGACATTGACATTCTTTTAGACATTATTAATAGGAACATCAAATGGTTAATTCTACTTTGCTCTCATTTATATTTTTCACCTCACAATGTTCCTTTTCCTTCTCTTGGCATGATAATTTGAAATGGTAGTGCGTTATAGTAATAGTTATATATTTGATCTATCACTTGGATGTGAAATCCCATTCCTGGATTTCACTGTTATAATCTACGTATTTACATTATTGAGATTTTATATTATTTTTCGAGAATTTATATTAATTTATTTGAATTTAGATTTTAATTAAACTAGCTACGAAGTTTGAAGTTTGGAAATTAATTATCTAAAATCCGTAGACCTTTCAAGGTCACAATTTATATTTTTGAATAGAGCTCGATCACATGAACACGTAGGCACAAACTGTTCGTGAAATGGATCTATAACAAAAGAGTTATTAACGTTTAAAGTTAGGAACATTTTTGTACCCTCATTTAGAATTCTCCAGATTTTCTAGAGCCATGAGATGTGCCACTTGTGTGACTGGGATGAAAGGAAAAAAAGAGAAAAGATAGAAAATGACGGTTGAGATGAAAATGAGAGATATGGGGAAACAGAGGGGCCAATTAGGAGAGGGGAGAGGAAGGAGCGGCCAATGAGAAAGAGGGAAAGAAAGGGAAAGGAGAAATGAGGAGAATGAGGGGAACCTCGGTTCCCCTTGACCCGCGACCTAATTGTGACCCATTAGTTTCTCCGGTGAAATTCATCATTTTTTCGACGAATTGGGCCGATCTACCACTCCCAATCATCATCTTGACCCTTTCTCTACCATCTCCACACCAAATCCGAGGAGATTGGGTTCGGGATTGTGGAGAAATGCACCGGTGGGTGCGACGGGCTTCGGACCGGTGATCTATCAAATCCAAAGGTAACTCCATCAACCACTACCACCAAAAGGATTCCCTCAACCTTAGGAACAAAACACAAGCAGGTTTGGGGGCGATGGAGCACCGGAAGTAATGGATTGAAGCACACCCTTTTTAAGGTTTCCGACATGTTCGAGGGAAATTGAAGCTTTTTCGGGCCAAATTGGGCTTAGTCACAGGTATGAAACTTTCTCCACTCATCGAGATCTACATTTTTGTGAAATTTGGTAAATTTTAGAAATAGTTGAATTTTCTGGCGAGTCAAAGCAGCCGTCTGCCGCATGCGGCGGCACGTGGGCCGAGACTCCACCTGACCATTCTAGGCTAATTTGGATGTCCCAATTCCATAGTTGACATCCGTTTAGTGGAATTTTGATGTTTTAGTATAGTTTCGTAGTTGACCACCTAGTTGACCACCACAAGGTTATTATATGAATTGACGATCCGACCGTTGGATTGGTACCAAACTAAATGTGTAATAGTAAATAATAATTGAGGATAGTAGGAACTAGCGGATTGGGAATCCGACGTACAGATGTTCTCGAATTGGATTTATAAGTTTGTAAAACTAATTGTTGACCGCCACTTGAATTTGAGATTGGCGGAGATTCGACCGTCAGATTGTGATGAGATTTTAGTATGTTGTTCTATGAGTATAATGTGAACCTTAGGAAGTTACAGGTCCGAAATATGATGTGTGGATATTAGGATTAAATTGCTAGGGCTTGGACCCCATTGTTGACTGAGAGTTGACTTTTGGTCAACATGTCTTGAACCATTTGAATTACTAAAATTAGTATTACTAAAGACTTAGTGCGACTTTGCGGACTTGTCTCGGTAAGTGACTTTAATATATGTGATATGGTTATTACACTGTTTTCTTATATTACTATCCTTTGTGGATATGACTTGGTTTATAAATGTGTTTTCTATTAAAATATATTTTTATAATTGGCCCTCGATCTATTTTTATTAAATGTGGTTTGATTCATGGATTGGAAATATTTGTGAAAAAGTGATTGAAGTGCATATTGAAAAGTTTGTTAAACCTGAGGGCTAGTAAGGGACCGTTACCCTAGTGTGACGGGGTTAGGTGACACCGAGTCTGCACCATGTTGTAGTGGTACATGAATGGTCCTACTTGGTTAATTCGTACTATTTATGGATCGCGCTTGGTTAATCCGCGATGGGTGATCCTTATGACCATATATACTTATGAGTGATCATGCCTGGTTAATCCGTGATAAGTGATCACTGCCTATGACCCTGCTTGGTTAATTCCGCGACAGGGGGTCACTAGTGGTCTTGCTTGGTTAATTCGCGATAGGGGACCATGGTCCTACTTGGTTAATCCGCGATGGGCGATCCTTATGGCCATACATACTTAGGGTTGATCATGCTTGGTTAATCCGCGATGGGTGATCACTGCCTAACAGATTCGTAGGAATGACTCTACTTGGTTAATCTACGATGGGAGGTCACTACCTACATGGTTACTCAGGGATGGCTCTGCTTGGTTAATCCGCTATAGAGGGCCCCTTCCTATTTGGTTACTTATGTAGGCTTGGTTTATGAACGATAGTTTTTGAGAATATTTGTGGTTTGAATTAGAAAAGTCGTTGGATGTTTGGGTGACTCCTTCGGAGTTTTTAGTGACTTGACTATGATTTCATAAATATAAACTTATATTTGAGATTTATAAACTGTGATCGATGGCCTTTCTTTTTATTGAATATCACATACTTGTATTATTATCACTCACCCGAGCTTTGCAGCTTATCTGAGTTCTGATTTGCCCAGTGCACCATTCCTATGATGTAGGCACTGATTATACATGTGACAGGTCATGGTAGATTATGAGAAACCGCTTGATATTTTGGTTTCGTTGAGTGGTCTGGAATCCTTGTTCTTGCTCATTTCCATAAGGTTAGTCTAGAACCCTAGATTCGAGTGAATGAGAATTACCCACAATAGACCTTGTGAATATAAATTAGATTTACCATGTTATTACTCATAATCCAAGTAGGGAATTATATAGAGTTCCTTAATTAAATTCATGAAATGATATGTTATCTCATTGATTGATTAACGTAGTTAAATGTTAAAATCATGCATCTTTGATTCATGAATTGATTAATTGACGGGATTGTGGAATGACGTTGGAGATGATTATTATTATTATTATTATTTTAGTTGATCAATTTGGCTTGAGAATAATATTGTGCTTCATTGGTTATTTGATATGTTACATGATGTGGATGGAAGTATCATGTTGAAAACTGATTTATATGATGGATGGAATGGAAACCTTGAATGTCATGTGGGTATATACACACACAAAATAAGTATCATGTGGCCGAACGCCGTGCTTGACATTCGTGTCCTTATTTTGTGTGTGTGTGTGTGTGTGTGTGTGTGTGTATGGTCAAAAGAAGCTTTTCTGTTTTTGGATGGTTGTACTTTGTATGCAAGTGAGATTTTGGATTTACTCAAACTAAGTATTGAGTTAGGTGAGTTTTACGATTTTCTTACGATCTTCTTTGTTGGATTGTTGTACTTTGTATGCAAGTGAGATTTTGGATTTACTCAAAGCAGGCATTGAGTTAGTTCAGGTTATACATGGTGATGTACTGATGTGCTCTTAAAGAGAGAGAGATAGAGAAAGAAAGAGAGAAGAGAAGGATAATATATCTCCATACGGTATAACATATGTTTAAGATAGGAAAAAATTGGTGCCGGGCTTTGCTGGTTGGTGAAAAAAATATAATTTTGGAGATGTCAGCTGGTACTTGCAGTGTGGTTTAGTTCAAGGGAGATCAGAGGGTTGAAGATAACCTAGCTTTGGCATCTGCATTGAAAGCAAGAGGTTTGCCTCCATTGGATCTACTGCCTCCATTCACAAAAACTCACAATCTGTTTAGATGTGGGGTTTCAAACCAACCATGGTTTGGAAAAAAAATGTCAATATTTATGATTCATAGAGCTTTATCAATCTTTATAAATAGTGTGCTTCAAACTAATAAAAAAAGTCGAAATATTTGTTATTACTGTATGTGATTTATAATATTGGGTAAATTACATAGTAATCCCTTAGGTTTGAGGTCTATTACAAACTCATACAACAACTTTAAAACATTTCACTTTCATACCTCACGTACCATTTTATTTCAAAATAATACCTCTGTTAGATTTTCTATCCATTAGTCTGTTAAATGTTGATGTGGCATTAGTTGACCCTGTTACACGTCAGCTCACTCCCTCTAAAACTTGCACACATGGATATCCAGCTGCCACGTCATGCCAACTCAGCAAAAAGTGCCCACGTGGCCAAAATTTGAAATTTCAAAAATTTCCCGCCAAAATTTCTTTTTTTAATTCCTATTTCTTTATGGGTTTTGGCGGCTAAATTATGAACAATTGCATCAGATGCAATCCAAAATGCAGAAATGCATATTCCCACATAATTGAACCTAGTAATCAATGAGTAGGTAAAAATGTATTCCAATATCCAAATAGGCAACTAAAGTAGCAATATATTTCACTTTCTTGGTAACCAAATAACAAGCATGTTCCATATATTGGCAACAAGGCCGGCCCTGAGAATTTGGGGGCCTTAGGCGAGTCTTTGAAGTGGGGCCCTAAAATTTTCTGATCTCCGGTTCTTTGTATATTGATTTGTATAAAAAAGAATTCGTTAAATACATAAAAAGTTATATTTTCACATCAAATATCATTAAAAATTAATATCAAAAGAAGAAAAATATACAAACATTATTTAAACATTACATGATTCACATTTTTAGACACAAATGTACTAAATATTTGCAATCAAGAGTTTAAGATTGAGAGTGAGGAACAATAAAACTTGATGATCAAGAGAGTAAATAACAATAAAACTTGATTGACGAGTATAATAAATTCAACGCCAATTGTTTCTCTTGTGTTTTTTTTTCTTCTAAAATCAACATCACAGTAACGAATTGAATATTAAAATGGAGAGAATGGGAGAATGGGAAGTTGGTTTAAACATTCAATAGAAATGGAGAGAATGAGAAGTTGAAAGAAAAAAGATTGCAAAGAGACTTGAGTTTTATAACTTTATATGCATTTGGACAGATGGATTGGCAGTAAATTTGAAAAACAAGAAAAATTAAGAAAAATCTAGTGACTGAAAGACAGCTTCTTGTTTCGAAAAGAAAAATGAAGCCAACATTTCCACAGCACTAACAAATGAATTATGATATTTCTTACTGTATTTTATATTTATATGTTAATTACAGGATATAAAAAAATTTTGGTTCCGAAGTGGGGGCCCTAGGCGGGCGCCTACTTGGGCTACCCTGAGGGCGGGCCCTGATTGGCAACCAAAGCTAACATCTAGGAGTTCAATTGGATGTAACCATAAAAAAAAACCCTAACAACCTAGCATGTTCCCAAAAGGATATCCAGCCAGTAGCAAAATAACAGTTCCTAATAAGCCACAAATCCAATTGGGAGCAAAATAACAGTTCCTAGCTAAGCAAAAAAAAAAAAAAAAAGTTTCTAGTTGCTGCCAACATTCACAAAAAAATTCTAGCCACTAGCAAAAAATTCCAACATAAAAAAACCCAGTTTGTTCTTGTATGGCAACACTTCACTTTCTTGGTTGCCTTGTCTTTCTCTTCTTCACTCCTCCATCTGTTTCAACCTCTGAATTACCTCCTCCAGCCATGCTTAATGCCTACATCCAATGTTCAATACAACAATATAGGCCACAAGTTATCACAAAAGAATATCCACATCCAATTCATACAAAAGAATCCCTAAGTTATCACAATATAGGCCACAAATTCATTTACAAACCCTAACTAAATAAAACAAGTGAAACAGTGCTTACCTTGGGTTTCCTTCCCCTTTTCCTTGGTATACCACCTGGATTACTAGATACTCTATGTGCAGAACTTGATGCCTAAAACAAATTAAAGGATTTCAAGATTAATAAAGTCTTAAATCAACTTAGAAATCATATAACTTTGTACAAGGTTATATGTCACCTCTTGTCTTATAGGAAAATGCTTGTGATGAGTCCTGGTATTGTGGCTCTTTTTTTTACACATTCCACATTTGACGGTCCCTTGGCCTTTCCATGAGAGCTGTTGTGGCTATAGAATATCTCCACTTGTGTTAGTAGCCTCATTTTGTGTAGAATTAGCTTATTTCTCCATTTCTGCAGCCTCTTTGTTTCTTTTCTTCTTGGGTCTTCCAGGTTGTCTAGTATATAGAGGAGGCTGGATAGGTGGATTTTCAGTGACCTCCCACATTGACATCCCATTCATTGGCTGGATCAAGTGTCCATATATTTCCAAGTACATGACCTTGGAATAATAAACATCCACATAGTCTTCTGGCTTATCCCGCTTGTAATTAATGGCAGAAATGGCATGGCTGCATGGAACTTAGGATAATGCTCACTGTTGCTTGGACCACCGTATTCATCTTCATGCACATTGTGAAGGCCATCCGAATTTTAATCCGGCTCACCAACAAGATCTACATCAATCTCTTCTTCAAATTCTTCTCTTTGTTACCGAGATCCCTCCCCAGATTGTGGGTTATTTTGTTCCCTAATGCTAGCCAACACTGCATCCTTCTGTGCATCCACATGATCATCTACAAACTTCATAAACTTTAACTAATCTTCATTAACAGGAAATTCTTCTTCTATGAAGTCACTGTCATTTTCATCTTCTTCTTCCGCTCCTTCATCACCCACATCAGCCACTCATTCATCCTCCACCCCTTCATCGGCCACTCTTTCATCCTCTACCCTTTCATCAGCTACCCTTTCATCAGGCACTCCTTTACCTACTACTTCATCACTAACTACTCTATCACCCCTTTCATCAGGCACTTCTTCAACAACTTGAGTCACATATTGGGAAGGCACATTACATTCACCACCAAGGCTATTGACTAGATATTCTATGGCTAGCTTGCCCTTTCCTCTATTCACTTGCACTGGTCTTTCCTCTATCAAATTACACTGGTCATCATCATCACCATCAAGTTCTTCAATAACCACCATACTTTGAGCAACCGATTCAAATGACTTCATAAACTTCATCTCTTGAGGGACACATTCTTCAGGTGTTATCTTCTCAATATACACATCAATCACAGTGTGGTTTGGCACAAATTTGCACATGTTGATAACATCTGAATCTGTCATCAAAGGCTTCAACCCATTTTGAATTTCCATCCCTGGAATCCTATACTGGTAACTTATGAAGATATTCCCATATCCCAATTCCTCAACCATATTGCCAACCTCGAGCAATGACATGAAGTCTTTGTCACAGTAGTCAAAGAAATCCATCTTCCCTCCAACATAGAAGTCTTCACTGAGTTGTCCACCGTGAAACATTTTGATTGTGAATAGTTTATTGTTCCTTGAAATTGCAGTATAAAAAACCCTATTATAAACTGATGAAACCCTAATTTCTGCTTAAAAAAATCCTATTTTAAAGTGATGAAACCTAAACTTCAAGACTCAGGACCACAAAACAATTCACAGATAAAGACACACCATAAATGACAATGTGGTGTCCCAAATAAAGGCATAAATAAAGTATCATACCACATATAAAGGTATAAACAAAGCATTGCCAAACATATATAACCCACAAGCTTTTTTCCAACATGATTAAACAAGGACAAAAGTCCTCCATTAACCGACAACACCAAACAATTTTTAGTTCCCCACCATTTTCGAACAAAGCAATTTAAAATTAGGAAATATAGATCCAAAATTACAAAGTACACACAATTTCAGATCCCCAACATTTTCGAACAGTCCAAGCATTATCGAACAACACAAAATAAAGAAACCAAAAAGCACTAACCGTATGTTGGGAATGGATCTTACGGATCCTCCCTCCTTTCCTAGGTCATTTTCAGCCTTCGACTTCGAATCCTTCACTTCAAAACACTTTATTATTGTTGCAATCAGGAGTTGGTTCTGGGTTGTGGATTATGGGTTGCGGGTCACAGGTGAAGGGTTGTTATAGGTAGTGGGTACGACGCCGATAGGAAATCGACGGGTAGAAAGTGATGGAAATAAGGTTTCGCGATAGGGGCTAGGGTTACCAGAACTTTGTCCTTCTCGATTTTGGGTTTGGGAATGGTGGTGTGCTCAAGGATAGTGCGGTTGCGTTGGTTAGTGGGATGGGAATAGTGGGTTAGAGATTCAAGAACCTTTTGAATTTTAAAATTGCCATGTTGTCAGCCCACGTTGCTCCACGTGGACTATAACGTTCCACGTGTGCAAGTTTTGGAGGGAGTGGGCTGACGTGTAAAGGGGTCCACTAATGCCACGTCAGCATTTAACAGACTAATGGACGGAAAATCTAACGGAGGTATTATTTTGCAATAAAATGGTACGTAATGTATGAAAGTGAAATGTTTTAAAGTTGTTGTATGAGGTTGTAATAGACCTCAAACCTTAGGGGTTACTATGTAATTTACCCTATAATATTTGTCTCCGATGTATATTTTTCTTTCTTTTTTGTTCAGTGAAAAATGACATAGCCTTGGTTTATATATGCTTCATGTGTAGCCATGTTAGGGTTTCTTTGGTTAATTTTAAGTTTTTCATATTAAATGTAAAGCTAAAACTTTGTGATTTCTTGAAATAGATGAGAGCATATTTTGCACTGCGCATTCTCACTAAACTAGTTTACATGAGCTGCAGAGGGTTGTTGTTAAAATACAAAAAGAAAGGTAAGTCATGGTATCAAGTGGTATGAAATTAAAATATTAATATCTTTGTTAGTATTTTCTAGTGTTATTACAACAATATCGATATTATGGCAGTTTTCTTTTGTTTGAATTTCTTTTTTGTGGTTTTGGATTTACAAATGGCTTTTCTGTTCAAATTTTCTATATGTGATTTTGGGTGTTTGATTTGTAGCCTCCGATTGTGTATGCGGGTGTTTAATTTTGTTTTGTTTTTAGTTTCAGGAGATTTTTTTTGTGCTTTTGGGGGCTTTTGTTTGCAATTTTGGAACCGCTCTCTGCTCAGGCCTATGATAGCACTAGTGAGCTTCCCTTTCAAAAAAAAAAAAAATCACTTTGGTAAATAGGATTTATGAAATGCTTAATTTGGCTTTGGGGTTGCTTTTTTCTCATGATAAAAATTGGTGTGTGCCATATGGAACAGTTATTGGGCATTTTGAGGTTTGTTGCAGTAAAGGGTTTAAGGTTTTTGGCAATGTGATATTGTGTTAGGGTTTTTGAAAGTTGGCTTATTTTGGAATTAATGATTTTATGCGTCATTAAGTTGGTAAAGAAGGCTTTCAAATCTTTTTTTTTTTTCACAGTTCAAACTATTGATTAGTTGATAGAGAGCAAGGTTTTCATTCTATTTGTAAAATTTAGTCAAAAGCTTTTTTTAACAACTATGATATAGTTTGCTTTCAATTCATAATTACTTATTTTGTTAAATTTAAGCTTGAATCTATTAGTAAATCTTTATACTTTATGTTCAAATACATATATAATCATATATGTATAGTTTTTGTAATGTTGTTAAGCATTTTCAGTGTGTTCTTTTTGTGCATAGAAGGTGAAAAGCGCGCTGTTCACAGAGGCAAAACAGGGGACATCTTCTACTTCATATGAGAAGAAGAGGTTAGTTTGATTGTGATTGCTTTTATGATTTGGTTAAATTCGAAGTTAGTTGGCTTGCGTCTAATTAGTCGTTTGTGTCGTTTGCACATGTAGTTGTTTTGTAACTTAATTGATTTGGGTTTGTACAGTTTTTTTTTCTTTCCATAGTATGCATATTCACTATTATTCACCAGATATTTAACAATATTTTTTCTTGCATTTTTTCCCACGCTGAATTGTGAAGTGACAAGCAATATAAACATATGAATTTTGTTTCTTCATTGTTAATCTGCTGATTCTAGGGATAATTTGAGCTTTTACATTCTTTTGAACATTTTTCGTATTTGACTTGCAGGATCAGTATCAATGTACACCTTTCTGCAACTGTTTCTTCTTTCTATCTCCCTTCCTCTATGTAATTTTAGTCAAATTGAACTACTTTTTTTTAACTTCAGATTTAACTAATGTGCTCAGAACTTAGTTAAATGAAAGTTTACTTTGGTTTGATGACATTTAGGTGTTCGGTGTTGAGTCCATGATTATTAGGTCCACAATCATGGCATACATGATCTTTTATATGTTTTAACCAGAATATGTCATAAAATTTTCAATTTTGCAACAACATGCAGGTCACATTGCGTGGGTCATACTTTCTAGTTAGTTACTAATTAAGAGCTCTACATATTGTTGGTAATTTGTAATATATGCATACAGAAAGAGAAGGTATGTTAATAAACTAGTATAAGGAACTTATGACCTATTCTTCTAATCATGTATTGGAAAGAATTATGTCTTGTAATCGATTGTATTTTTTTGTGTATATCTCTCTCGTTACGAGATCTAGTCAACACGATAGCTAAAATCTCCTCTCTTTTTTTCAAAGACAAACATGTCAATGTTATCGTTGGGAACTGAGTTTCTTGTTTTATGTGCTTGGGTTGTATGAATGTATGTATTTCCCAGTCATGTGAAAAGTCTAGCAGCCAGTTTCTCAAATGGATGTTTAGTCAAAACCAAAAGAAAGAGAAATGGGATTGCTAAAAGAGTAGTGCTATTCACAATTTTTTTTTTTTTTTACACATTTTTGTTAATTTTTGTCCATTGATTTTCTTCAATTCATTCGATTCGACAGCCGAAAATTGAGAGTTGTGTGTAAAAGGTAAAAAATGAGTATGTAGATAGCACCATTGTACTAAAATGTTTTTAGCCAGAAAATGCCATATTCAATTCTTTTTTTAGTTCTTTGGACTTTTAAAAAATAATTTTGGTGTGACATTGCTGTTGCCTTCTTTTAAATTTTGTTTGGTTAAATCTATAAAACATTTCTGATACATGTAACATGCCTCTGTGGATGCTTTGCAGATGAAAACTGGGAACATCTTTGTTGCTAAAATTAATATTGATGTTAACATGAAAGTAATCGATTAAATAGGGTGGTTTTTTTGGAACTCAATTTTTTGTTGACAATTTTAAACCCTAACCCATAATATGATAATTTTATTATTTGCTCCTTAATAAACTATGAAGACTCATTTGTCAACATGCAATATGCATTGTAGGATTATTTGGGCCGTCAGCTATGATGATTTCATCTAAAATATTTTTAACTTGAACAATATACATTAATGCATAGTAGAAAAACTCGACTTGAGGCACCTTATTTTTTTAGAGAGACTTGTATAAAATGGGGACACCAAAGCAGTGGTGTCAGACACAAACCTGTCACTCATCGTCATGTTTTTTTAACCCTCTCATGTCGTGTATAATTATTTTGAAACACTTATCATTTTGTCATCCTCGTTTCATGCTAATCTTTCTCCTAGTTTTGGCAATTTAGCAACCGTCATGCAAAACCTTCCAACAAAAACCAAGTCCTCAGAAAATCCTTAACCCTAGAGAATGAGGCCATATATTGTTTGGGAAATTCACCTTAGGTCATCTCCAATTGAGGGCTGGCCAGAGGGTTCGTTTTAGCCCTCTGACCCTCCAAGATATTAATATTTTAATGAACAGTACAGGGCCATATTTGCCTCCATCTCCAACCGAGGGCCATAGGGCTCGTTTTAGTTCTGTCACAAAAAACCGTCTCCAATCGAGGCCCATAGGGCCAAACATAATTTATTATTTAAATTTAAAAACTACAAATTAAATTTAAAAACTACAATTTATATTTAAAAACTACAAATTAAATTTAAAAACAACATTAACTTAAATTTAATATCCATAATCAACATCATCTTCATCATCCGCCATTGTAGGAGTATAGTTAGAGGTAAACAATTGCCGCCGAGTCATAATTTCTTTTTCTTTTTTCCAATCAAAATAGGCCTTACTCATTGGAGTGTAATTCGAAGTGTTCATTTCCATATTCTTATCATCCATCTCTTCTTGTATTTGTTTGGCCCATTCTTCATGCCTACATTTCCTTTCTTCCGCCTCAAGGGCATTTTGCTCCGCCATTAATCGCAATGAGGCCGCCACTTCATGTTGAGCGGCGTAATGATCATTTGCCTTGCCCTTTTCCTTCAACCTTCGTGCCTTGTTTCGTCTCATAGCCCTAGGTATGGAACCTTCACCCGAAGACGGATTTTCTACCCTTGTTTGTTGAATGGTAGGAGATCCATCTTCATCCATATCTGCAACTGAGGATGCAGTTCCGATCACTGGCGTATGAGCTCTATGTTGAGGTGGATCTTCAAATAACACCCACCCTTTACAAATTTCCCAACAACTGTGAAACTGCTGCTCTCCATATACAATTCCTGCGCTTGGCATACCTAGAAAATATAATTACAAAAATTAAAGGAAATTAATTTATGAAATTAAATGTAATATAATTAAATATTTAAAATAAATTGTGAAAACACTTACTTCATCGTAGTAATTAGCGCTGCTTTCATGTCTACTTGCGGTTGTTAACAATGCTTGATGCCATTTGTTTAAACTTGGCTGAAGATGTTTCTTCCATCTTGAAGAACAACTCTCGTGGTTTCGGATATTCAGTGGAGTGGTGCCTTCATAGAACTCTAAGTATTTTTTGGACACACGAGTCCAAACACCGTCATTTGTTTGACAACTCCCCCTCACACTATCTTCCGACACCCATCTATAAGCCTTGCAAAGAGCCTCATCTTCTTTTCGGGTCCAAGCCCTACCTTTCATTGCAGACAAGGCCATTTGAAAATTATTGAAAAAATTGAAGGATAGATTTTTGAAAGAGGAAAGAAAATATGAGAATTGAAATGGTGTAGGAATGGTGAAAATTTTGTGAGGAATGGTGAATGAATGGTTTAGGTATTTAAAGGAAAAAAAATTAGAATTTTTAAGAATTTAAAAAACAAATGGCCCAAAAAACCAAAAAAAAAAATAAAAATTGAATCCAATAGTAACTGGCGTCAGCTAGCCGTTGATTCAAATTTTTGTTTAAGCACTCATGTCCGATATAACTAACAGGAATAAATTTATATTAAATATATTCATGTCTGTTATATCTGACAGGATTGCTGGAATTTCTGGCCAGCCTCGGGCTGGTTGGCTGGCTGCATGTAGCCAGCCTTTTGGTCTTTTCAGGCCATCTCCAACTGAAGAATCCAGAGGGCCAGAGAGCTGAAAATAGCCCGAAAAACGTCTCCAACCGAGGGTTAGGCTAGAGGGCTCATGGGCCCGACGGAATTTGAAAGGGCCAGAGGGCTGGCCCCTTCCAACCAGCCAGACAGCCCTGGGTTGGCCAGAATTTTGTGTAAAAATGTCGGATTTCCTATCGGATATAACCGACAGGAATAATATTTATTATTGAAATCGTGTTGGTTATAACCGACACGAATAGTAATTTGACTATAAATGGCATCACAGGAATCAGTTTGACTCGGCGGAATCATGTCAGTTATAACCGACATGAATAGTTTAAAATTTTGAATACAACGACTAGCTGTCCCGTTGCCTTACTTTTTTTTTTTTTTTTGGTTATGAATTTAAACCTTTTTTTTTCTATAAATACCTACATCATTTCTCACATAATTTTCACCCTTGCATACTATCTCACTTCATTCTATTTCAAATTTAAGTTGTAGTTTTTAAATTTAAGTTGTAGTTTTTAAATTTAAATTGTTGTTGTTTTTAAATTTAAATAATAAATTATATTTGGCCTTATGGCCATTTGGCCTTATGGCCATTTGGCCATCGGTTGGAGACGATTTTTTGTGACAGGGCAAAACGAGCCCTATGACCCTTTGGCCTTCAGTTGGAGACGGATGCAAATATGGCCATGTACTTTCATTAAAATATTAATATCTTAGAGGGTCAGAGGATTAAAATGAGTCATCTGGCCAGTCCTCGATTAGAGATGGCCTCAGATTCCATAGGGCCCACGAGCCATCTAGCCCTCTGAACCCTTCGGTTGGAACTGATCTTAATAACAACAATTGACAAAGGAAAGATAAAAGGATGATGTGCTACTAACTTTAATGCACCGCACAGTACACATAAATATCGCCCACAGTGCTTTTGGGTGAAAGTAAAGCTCAAACAGTTATTAAGAATCTGGTTCATGGAAAAGAGAATGATTCTCTTCCCTCCTAATCTTTCTCCATTTACCTTATTTTCTATTTGAACGGTCATGGTTAAGCCAATCAACAAGACAAAAAATAATGTGTGATATGTAGGAAGGGAAAGGAATGGGAATAGAAGGGGAGAGAATTCTACTCCCATGAGAAAAACAGCTAATTACAAAAGCTAGGGAGCTGCTAGTCTCCACAAAGTCCCTAGGCTAGCTTTCCCGTACCCTACACCACTAGAGAAGTTTGAGTCACTTTCACAGAGAAAAGGTTTCCATGATAATTTGGTTTCCTTTCTTTTCTTTTTTTTTACCTAATTGTGCTTAAAGAGAAGTTCTAAAAATTTAGAAAACTAATTAAAAGTTTGAAAACTTTGAGGTTTAACGATAAAAACCAAATACAGGGTAAAATAAATAGTATCAGGATTGACTTTTTAGTGTCAAAATATGGTTTTTTGTTAAAGTGAACAGTACCGGGAGCTTTTCGTTAAAGTTCACTTTAAATTTTTGTTAAACTAGCAAGTGAATAATTAAAAAACTATTTTAGTTACTCAGTTTAAAACTTTAGGAAAACTAATGAAAAGGGCTTGAAAACTTTAAGTTTTAATGATAAGGACAAAATAAAGGGTAAAGTGAATAGTATCAGGATTGACCTTTTAGTGTAAAAATATGGTTTTTCGTTAAAGTGAACAGTACCAGGTGCTTTTCGTTAAAGTTCTCTCTAACTTTTGATCTCTAGCAACGTTCTTTTTTAACAAACTTTAAAATATTTTAATATTAACAATCCAAACTCAACTCACTCATTTTTTAAACTACATTTTCTCTTTCTTTTCACCTTGCTCTAGGGTCCACTATTGAGTTTTATTATATTTTATATTTAGCAAGTAAATAGTTGCACTTCCAATTTAAAGAGTGATTATTGATTTTGCTATAATAGAAATTATTTTACACCATCTCTTGGAGATGAATTTTTTGAGTTTGGCTCTTTATAATAAAGTTTTGGAGTTTTACAGCATCTCTTGGAGATGCTTCCAACTGTTTTCAGTTGTCTTCTTTGAATATAATGTCTTCGTTTTTTTTTAATTTTGTTAAAGAACGGGTTGTTGACATTTTGAATCAATAATACACATGTAAGTTTTTCACATGTCTTATTATTTACACAAAATGCTACAGCGATGGTAAATCCGTGTTAGGTAAGTTGCACATGTTGACAAGAGTCGATAACATTGGTGCGTAACATTTCAATTGTAAAACCTTTTAATGTGTTATTATATTATTGGCACAAAATTTATCATTGAGCAAAAGACTAGACGTTCTACTTGGAGAATTTCCGAAAAAATCTAAATAGTGATATATAAGCATTTTAATAAAAAATAAAATACAATGTGAATTATGCCAATTAGTTAGCATATTGTGACACACCCCGTCCCGAAGGAGGGCATGCTGGCCGTCACATGAGAGTGACGTAACCATTTACACAGTTCGGAAGCTTTTAAAATACAATTATTAAAATGGAAACCCTCGAGGGTGAGTCCTACTTTTGTGAATTCTGTCAGAATACCGTTGGATTCCTCGTGGCCACCAAAACTCTGCTATTAAGAACCTGGAGGGGCGAAAAACAAAATTGAGTGGGTCAGTAAAACCAAGCTTTTCAAAAACATTTCGCCAAAAATAATTCTAACCCCTCACTGTAAAACCTGTATAATTTTCCCAGAAAATAGTATAATAACATAATACTTTTCATAAATCTCGAATCATCAATTTTTCTTTAAAACCCGAAAGTATGCCATGTTTTAATTTCGAAAACAAAATAAATGATGCATCAATGTAACAGGTGAAAAGTTGAATTAACCGGAGACCCTGCAGTTGGTCCTGTACGGTTAATTCCATAGCTCAACATCCAATCCAACCGGAGTCACCTCGATGACCTGTACGGCACTACACTGCAGATAAGTCGGAACTACCTGAAGTAGTCTGTACGACATGGATGGTGTAATAATACGCTCTAGTGCTTCTCTCATCAATCATCTGTGCACATAATCTAAGGTCACCCACTAGTCGGAATCACATCTAGTAATCTATACGACTAGCATGTCGGAACCCTCACTTGGTCTGTACGACATCCACCTACTTGGATCCAAGACGAGCGTGCGGTGTGGTGAATAATATAAGCACTAACACCATGATTGCAGGTTATGAGCTATCCACAATATACACATCAACAATGCACATGAATAATATAAAACTCACCTGATACTTACCTGTGCGTCCACAGCACCAATTCACATATATATATGCATCATATATCAATTCATGCTTTTCATATACTTCTATGCATGGCATTTCAAATCATACTTTTCATATAAATCTATCCATGGCATTTTAAATCATACTTTTCATATAAATTCAATTTCTGGGAAAACTCAATAGTATATAGGTAATACGAAAACAAAACTGCCCACTCACCTGGAGTTCGCCCTACAACTCCCTAGCACAACACATCAAGGCGTCATGATGATCGCCGCCTAGAACAATAATCAAATCCAACCTCAGAAATCATATCGATAGAATATAACTTATATAAAACACATCACTACGCAGTTCGATCCGAAAGATCTGCAACTCAGATTTTAAATCCATAACTTCCAGAGGTCCACAATATATCTCTAGGACAACATCCTGAAATTTCATTACCATCCAACGGTCGGATCCCCGTCAATTTCCAAAACTAAGTGACGGTTAACATTTTATTTTATGAACTTACAACTCCAATTCTGGAAGATCCGTAACTCAGATTCCCAATCCGTAAGTTCCAATAATCCTAAAATATTACGTATTACAACGTATCAAAGTTTGATGACGATCCAACGGTCGGATCGTCAATTCACATTTTCACCTAAATGCGAAAACTATAAAACGTTATTTAAAGCACCTAACCAATAATCGTAATAACTTTCTCATACGGTGCTCAATTTGGGTATATGAATATACCACAGTGATCTACTCGACGTCACGAACGTCGACATATTTTTAGATTATTTTTTTGATGTGCCACGCGCCCCCACGCGCCGCACGTGTCACGGGCCCACGCGCCCCCCACGCGCCCTTCTTCTTCCTTGGGTCGCCGGACTGGTTTTTCCGGCGACCGTTTTCTGGCCAATTTTAAAACCTCTTGTTCTCCTTCGTTTTTCACCCATTTTCTTCGTATTTTATATCAAATTGAAGCCCCAAACATGTAGAATCACAATAGACTAGTTTAAGGCTCTAAAAATCAAGAAATCTCACCGGAAAATTCCCAAGAAATTCGGCCAAAATGGAACCACGTGATCCTGACGTCCAAATCCTTCAAACGAAGTACTCCGAGCCTCCTTAGGACTTCACTAAGCTCACTACAAGCTTAGAATTCCCTGAAACACGACATTTTACGTGTGCATGAACAGTAACTCAAAAATGGAGGTTCGGGTTTCCCGTGATTTCGAGGGTTTCACTTCCTAAAACTAGTACCAATGAACTCAGAACGTCGAAATGATGAAGATGCATACCTTGGTTGCCTCGATCCGTCGAGTTTTTGGAGGGTTTGGGTGTGTGCCGTACACATTGGGTGTGGGTGTGTGTGAGGTTGAGGGAGAGAGACAGAGAGTGTTACGAGAGGGAGAGAAGACAGGGAGTGCGTGTGTGTGTGATTGTGTGGCCCAACACAATCCTCACCATCCATCCAAATCCCTAACCACACAAATTCAAATTCCAAAAGTTTAATCCCAAAACTTACCAAATTAATTCAAATAATGTCACACACACACGTACCTTAATGCCCGCCAAGGGTAATTACGTCAATTCACGTCCCAGATATAAAAATCCTGGGACGGGCTGTGACATATTGTGTCACGTCATCCTACATTAAAATTTGAATTCTTGTGTCATAAATTAGAGTAGTTTAAAACAAAAATTAAAAAAAAGAGTTATAAAAATCTCCACCCAGCGTTGCCTAGGCCTCACCTAGGTGCTAGGTAGCTAGCGACCGTCCCAATTAATCCCTAAACGTTTGAAAAATTAAGAAATGGCACCTAGATCTATCTAAGGGCCCGCGTAGCCCACCTAAGTCACGAATCTCACTTAAACAGAAAATAAATAACTTTCATTTTGCATTTTGTTTTTCAATAAATTATAATAAACTTGTTAAATACTTGGATAAACACTCATTATATGTTTGTTTTCCATGTTTTCAATATGTTCTAATACTTTATAATTTATATGATATTCTATTTTACAATTTATGTATCCAACAATTATTTATTTTTAAGTGTAAGTAGATATTTATTTCCATGTTAAAAAATTTAATTTAAAAAAAAAAAAAACCCTGCCTAAGCACTTAGCGTCTAGCGCTTTTTACAACTTTATTTCTCAGACTCACTGGACACTTGCACTCAATAAAACAATAATGTATCATCCAAAAAGTAACAACGAGAATCAAACAAAGGATTGTGGAAATCGATCACAACTACAAAACTTCTTAAGTACCACAAAAGTTGGGGAACCGGAGAGAGTTGGCTTAAACTTTTTCATTTGAACAGTTAAATCCTCAAGTGAATGAAAACCCCAAGAACAAGGTCTCCGCTCTAACACTGCTGAAAAAACGTGCAAAACGCAGATGCCTATACATCAATCACACTGCATACTGCATATTAATTGGACCCCGAAAATTCAAAAGAGAGTTTAACAGAGAAAACCCATCTCAAATTCTCAAAATCTCAATCATATAATGCAATCAAATTATTCATGTGTGCGTCTCTCATAGGATTATTGGACGAACCCTGGTGAGATCTCTTCACCCCCACAAACTGCATTCTTGAACTCAACAGCTGCTGGGACTGTTTGCAATGAGCAATTGCCCCCTCGATTGAGCCCTCAAGCTCTGAATTTGCACTCGTACTTCGCTTCAGCAGCTGCAAATCTGAGAACCCACTTGAGCTGAAGGAGAAAGAAGACGAGGAAGACGAAGAAACGGAGGAAGATGTAGGTGAACACAGAGATTGCAGGGCAGTTGTATGTTGAATTGCCCCAGAGAAAGATTTTCTGTGGGTGTTTGAGTTTTCCTCGGCCATTTCTTTCTCAATGCTTTTCATGAGAGTGGTTGATGATATTTGGAATCTGCCACCGTCGACTCTTCCAAATGGGGTTTTCTCAGCCACGTTCATGTACTTGTTGGAGCAAAAGTCTCTGACTTTTGAGCCACTTTCTGCTTCTGCACATGAGTTGTAGTCATCCGCACAGGTGGTTTTTCTGAACAGGGACTTCACATATGCCCTTGAAGCCTTGAGCTTTTGACCCAATGAGGACTGCTTGATCTGCTTCAGCTTTGTGGACCAAGATTTCTTTTGATGATCATTGTGCCCACCAATGAAATTCACACACATGTCAGCCGTCCATTCGGAGATGTACTCATCTGAGTTGAGTTCACTGCTGACCCTGCAGGACTCTGAGGGGGCGATATTGTAGGACTGGTCCAATGGGGTATTGGAGCTTTCCCTTTTGGTGAAGCTTTCGTCAATGGCTTCCTGTGTTTTGTTGTTGGAGGTTTGGAGGATCTTTTGGACCATTTGCAGGCGAGGTGGGAGGTGGAGCGGGAGGAGCTTACCTTTGTAGAAGAGTTCATCAGCTGGGGAATTTGTGGTTTCTTTGTCTTGACAAAGTGAGGACATCTGGAACTCAAACTCTCTGGTTTGTGGTGGAGAGCTGATGGTATAGCACAAGAAGTTGGAGGAAGAGCTCACTTCCATGTCTATGTAGTCTTCATCTGAACTATGATCACCTGGAGCTTGGCCTCTGGCCATCGCATCTGACCCTTCTCTCTCTCTCTCTAGTTTCTCTCTCTAGATTCTGTGTGTGTGAAGATGCTTAGCCTAAAGATGTTGAAAAGTTTGAATAATGCTTAAATAATTGTAATAAATAGCAAATTCTATTTCCTTTTTCTATCTTGAATGCTTTCAATAACAAGAATGCAGAAGGTAGAAACTTAAGTAAAACTAACGAAGAGTTCAAAAAAAATTTAGTTTTAATAAAAAATGATAAATAAATGTGTAGTGAATAATATCAGAGAAATGTAAAAATATGATTTTTCGTTAAAAATGAACGATACCAGAAGTGTTTTGATAAAATTTTCAAAAACTTATTAACCTTTCTTCCTAGCCCGTGGAGCCACACAAACTGACCAATATGTATTATTGTTCGTATATCTAGGGCTACAGAACATCTACCTGTAGGTTATGTGGGCTAGAATTTGTAGTTTCAATAGATTATAATCACAGTTTTATGAGAGTCTCGTGTGCGCGCGCGCGCATGTGTGTGTGCGTGTGTGTGCATATATATAGACACACTCATATGTTATGCTTATCGTTAATATAGAATGAAAACTTTGGTTTTTAAACTAAAAATCTATGAGCATTGATTTCTAAAATTGTCACATCGTGGAGCAATGGTATTTTTGGTAACTCCACTAAAACTTTTGTCCAAAGTTGTCTAAATAAAAGGGTTTAAGGGAAAAAAATTCTAACCGAGTTATCTGAAAAAACTAAATCGATACTTGAAACGTTGTGTCTAGTATTATTGATTTTATGTATTATAATATAGGTGCACGCCAAGTTTATACTTTTCGGTACAATTTTAATAGGTAAAACATGCATGGAAGTTATACCAGCATGGAAGTAATACCAAGTAGTGGTTTTTCTATATAATACAATAAGTTTCAAATGCCTATTTGTTTTGAAATGATAGAGTTCTTTTAGGAGTGCAACTTTGATCACCCCTCTAAAGCTCACATCCCAGATTATTTGCCTTTAGATTAGTTTGGTTTAATTAATTTAAAGTACGAATCTTGATTTAAACTAATCTAATTGTAATTATTGAGAGTGAGCAAAAATGCACTGTTTTTTTTATGTGATTCATGTTTAAGATTGCTATGATAAATGCACTGAAATTTATATAAAAAATACAATCCCGAACATGCCCAAGAGCCCCTTTAGAACCAATTTTGGAAGAAACGCTTTTTTGTCAAACAGTGTCAATAACATATTTTGTTCTTTTTTTTCTTTTCATATCAGTATTGGGTGTATGAAAAGACTTTCAAGGCTTGTTCGAGGGACAAGGATTGTCTGCCCTCCTTGTTCCCGTGTCTTCCTGTTTTATGCGGTCATGGTTAAGTCACGTCAACATTTTATATTGTTTTTTTATAGAGATAATAAAACAAAAATGAATAGTAATATAAAATGTTAACGTGCCTTAACCGTGACCACACAAACAGGAGGACATGGGAGGGCACGGGAACAAGGAGGGCAGACAATCCTTGTCCTTGTTCGAGACTGCTTCTCGAATGGCTAAATGCTTTTTAACAATTAATAACATTTCTAAATACATTTTACAACGAAAATGAAAAGTGATTCTAGATTAAAGAAGTGCTAAACACTCTCAAACAAGCTTGTCATTTCAAAATCAATCTCAAACATGCCCTAGATAGCTTGTTTATAATGAGCTCCAAGACTTCCAATCAAGACATATATAATGCAATGACTGTAGAGCGTGATTGGTGGATGACAATGCTTATACAAACAAAACCCCATGACTGTACGTTTTCTTGGTCTACATCCACTCCACCCTTGAAAATACCCTCAATTTGGATCTTCAAACGTTTTATTAGACTAGTTTCCCACTACCATAAGTGGTACAAGATGAAGATGTTGACAGATCAGAACACAAGAAAGCCTCCTGCTTTTATTGAGATTTCATTTGGGAGTTTCAATGTAAAGAATATCCCCCCATCTTTTGTAACAATGTTAAAGAAACTGAAAGGATAAATAGATTTTTTTGAAATGAGACTCTTTGTAGACTCTCCGTCACGTTATGTTATTTAATATAATTCTCATGTCAATATTGTAAAATATTATGCCAAAACATAAAACGATAAAAAATTCTACTTTTAAGAGAATCTCCTTAATATTTCTCAAATGAAAGTACAAGCTCTAATGCCAAAATCAAATCTCTAACAAATAACTATTAGCATGAGATATTGATATCCGAGAAAGTCAACAAACATTATTTTTTAGGTAGGATTTCACTGGCCCAACAGAGTTAACAAACCTAGTTTTCAAATTTGGGGACCTTCATTTCACTCTCTAAATCTGTACTCTTCAACCCACTCTTCAAACGTTATTTTTACTTTACTATTAAAATCTCTCTCTCTCTCTCTCTCTCTCTCTCTCTCTCTCTCTCCTCCTCTATTGAATTAATAAAATATTTGAATTTTATTTTTAGTGAAATTTAAAATTTGTAAAATCTGTTGAAAAGTAAAAGTAGTTTTAAAATTACCCTTTTAGTAACAGATATGTATTTGAAGAGTCATATTTATATATTCTGTTGAAGATGTTCTAACTCTTAAGTTTGTGCTTTCTTTTTCTCATGTTAGTTGTGCTTCCTTTTTTTGTACATGTTTATGTTCTATGACAATGACCATGTGGAATATGAGATCTAAGGAAAATAATAACTTTTTAAAACATTAATTTGATTTAGTTTACTAACTATTGTTTTTCTTCCTTTTTTTTTTAATTGAGAAACATGCTTTGGTTTGGATTTTCAGGAACAAACTTGTTTCATAAATAATGCATCTCATGTTTATATGCCAATTCATTATGTTATTTTTCTGCAACAACCACTAACACCTCTGCAAAACCTATATTTGAATTTGAAAACAAGTTTTTCATTAATTTTAATCGTTTTATTTTTTTCTGGACAAACCCAGTTTTTCATTAATAATTTATACGTGAATGTCGTTATCTGACCTAGTCAAAATGTTGGAGATTTTAACCTCGTCGTCATCTTTGTAAGTATCAACTAACACGTAATTAAGTGAAAATTTTGATGAACAAAAGCTTCTTCAAACACGTCTTTGCATGGATGCCAGCGTATGTCTTATCTTCTTTATTTGGTCTTGACCTCTCTACTTTTTAGCATTAGTATTAAGGGTACAAGTCAGTAATACAGTTAGCAATATAGTTAGTAAGTTTGTTAATATTTGATTAGAATAGTTATGATTTTTCTTATAAAAGCAGAATGTGTAATATTCATTTAGTCAGTCAATACAAATCTTATTTCTCTCTCTAAACTCTCTCTCTCTCTCTAATATCTATGTGTTCATCCTTGTGTTCATCCTTTCTTTTTGATTTTCCCTTCAATTTCCAAACATTGCAATGTAGTTAACAATTACAATACTTTATGAGTTGATAATAGTAGTTATTTTCAAAACACGATGCTCATCTAGCTGAGAAATTATTTTTTTTTCCTAAATTTTCTTCATCTTTGATCTTATTTACGTCACAAATAACCGTTTATGGTGTATAATCACTGCTAAGACTTAAATTTAGTTTTGTAGCCTTGAATGGTTTAATCGCTTATTAGATAATAATAATAAGTAACATTTTTCATACAACGAAAGTTGTAGGTAAATGGATTTCCGCACATATTCAAAGTTTCTTATTCTTCGGACGTGAGATTGATACTCTCAGCTCCTCCTATTTTAAGTTTTTGAATTTGGGTTAAGTTGGAAACAATAAATCATCTTGAGGAATTTGTGTTGATTAAATCACACATGTATTAGTTTTGTTGTTTTCTCCTGACACACATGCAATAGGAGACTCGAATCTGACCTCCCATAACCTTCCCCTGACGGGGTTCCGCATGCCATGGCCATTGAAAAGTACGCAAAGGTGAAGGCTCCCTGCCAGTAATGGTAGCCACCACGTGCCTACACCAGAGACAGACCATATTATCTCACTAACACTTGATTACTGCTTCTGAGCACGTGATTAATCACATTTGTAGCTAATGTGATTGCAAGGCTTTGCAACTCCATAGTAACTGCTTTAGCCTTCTCCAGCTCCTTGTAATGACAAAACTGGTGGACTTGCTCTTATAATTTCGATGCGTTGTGTTGTATTTTTTCCTTTTCAAGTCGAGGCCAAAGCTCAAGTCTTATCACGTACTTTGGGTGCTGAAGAGTAGGTTTAACTCCAATTCAGCGAGGACTTGCTTACATTCAGAATTTGATGTGGTAGTATTCCAAACTCATGATGCACTGTCATTTCACATAGTAAAGTTTTTAAGGAATGTGATTTTATGTTATTGGCTTCGAGTATCACCGCAGTGACATGTTAGCTTCTTTGAGCCAATGAACCAACCACTTGGTGTAAGTTCCCTTGTAATTTGCAAAAGGTATATGGTACGATTTTCAATTTTTCAAAGAAACTAATGATGCCAGTCACATGATCAGTTATTGTGAAATACATATACGTGCCCGTCAAAACTGTTGTCTTTGAAAAGGTGAAAATCAGTTTCTAAACTACATCCACACTGTTGAAAATCAGCTACTTCTTTTCACTTCCTTTTCAAGTTCATCAAACACCATATCGCAAATCTCATCCGCTGAGATTTCTTTGACAAACTTCCCAAGTTCTGGCTGTAGTTTCGCCAGTTCTTCCTTTGCTTCATGCTTTTTAAGTTCTGGAGTCTCAGTGGTCATTGGACTGGTCTTCCCAAGATCAGGGTCTAGTTTCGGCAACTCTTCCTGCAGGTCTAGTGTATTTGCCCCCTTGATGAAGAAAGAATTGGAAACTTCATCCTGTTTGAGTTCTGGAGTCCCAGTGGTCAATGGGGCAGCCTTACCAAGTTCCGGCCCTAGTTTTGTATCTTCCTTTGGGTCCAATGTCTTCTCCCCCTTAGTCAAGGAAGAATTGGTATCCTGTTTGAGTTCTCGAGTCCCAGTGGTCAATGGGGCAGCCTTACCAAGTTCCGGCCCTAGTTTTGTATCTTCCTTTGGGTCCAATGTCTTCTCCCCCTTAGTCAAGGAAGAATTGGTATCCTGTTTGAGTTCTGGAGTCCCGGTGGTCGATGGGGCAGTCTTACCAAGTTGCGGCCCTAGTTTTGTGTCTTCCTTTATGTACAGAGTCTTCTCCCCCTTAGTCAAGGAAGCATTGGTACCCTGTTTGAGTTCTGGAGTCCCGGTGGTCAATGGGGCAGTCTTACCAAGTTCCGGTCCTAGTTTTGTATCTTCCTTTGGGTCCAGTGTCTTCTCCCCCTTAGTCAAGGAAGAATTGGTATCCTGCTTGAGTTCTGGACTCCCGGTGGTCAATGGGGCAGTTTTACCAAGTTCCGGCCCTAGTTTTGTATCTTCCTTTGGGTCCAGTGCCTTCTCCCTCTTAGTCAAGGAAGAATTGGTATCCTGTTTGAGTTCTGGAGTCCCGGTGGACAATGGGGCAGTCTTACCAAGTTCCTGCCCTAGTTTTGTATCTTCCTTTGGGTCCAGTTTCTTCTCTCCCTTAATCAAAGAAGAATTGGCATCCTGTTTGAGTTCTGGAGTCCCGGTTGTCAAAGGAGAGGTAGCGGTAGGAGATGGACTTGTAATGGCCCTATCACTAGAAGGCGTCTCTGGTCTTCGCGGCGAAGCTTCAGTTTCCAATATTGGTCTGTCAATGGATTCAAATTCGTCGTTTAAATTTTTGATGGCATCAAAGAGTTCTTTGACCTTCTCATCATCTCTCCTGATTCAAGAAAACACCGTGTATCCATCGATATCAGAGGAGTGAGGTTACGAGCATAAAAGTGCACCTAATGGAAGAAGGGAAAATGACAGCACATTCGACTACCTGAAAATGCCTTCGCTTTGAACGTAGAACTGCTTTTTCATGGTATCTACTACACTTAAGGTGGTCAGAAACTGGAAAATGGCCAAAGAAGCATAGATTGAGAAATATTTTCCTTATTAACGAAAAACAAAGAACAATGAATTCCATTCCATACTGCTTAAGAATAATAAAGCACTAATTTAGACAAACAATAATATTAGCAAAAGAAGAGACGGAAGATTTATGCATACCTTGGCTTCCATGTCCACATAATCCTCTACAAGATTTTTCCTCGGGTTGCTTTCTTTTGAACTTCCATCATCTATGCCCGGTATATTTGCTCTGATGTAAATGAATAATCAGAGGCTCGAACTAACGGTGTAAAAACTGCTAAAAGAGACAGAGAATTACCCTTTACTTGAGTTCAAGCACTCCACGAGAGTCCTTATGCGAGTGATTGACGATCCCAAGTTTGCCTAATTGTGATACGAGAATGAAGTGGAAAAAAACACAATGTAATAGATAACAGGCGAATACGATGCAGTATTTAAAAACAACTATCAATGAAGAAAAGTATTATTACCTTGTAAGTAAAGAGAAGTTGGATTACCAAATTCACAAAATAGTCTCCATATCTCTCCAGTTCGCCACTTAAACATGAAAGAACCAAATATCATAATCATTGAATATGACACAACAATGCAAGTACACATATCGTTAAGTATATCGCATCAAATACTTGTTCCATTTCCAGTTTTAAATATGAATTTATCCGACATAATATGTTGGGAATTTTGGGATCAGATTAATTTGGTGATCAGTGTACATAAGAACTACATACTTGACCTGCTTCTCTTTGTGCTCTGTGTACGAAGACTGCAGAACCCAGGTATCTTCCAAAAAACTAACCCACGTATTTACAACATCAGCTTCTGCTTTACATGAATCAATAGATTTTGATAGCTCATCTTCCTATCATTAAAGAAAACAAATATAAAAAGATACTCTGTAGAGAGCTATCAAATTTTCATCCAATTTAGAGCAGTAAAAACCATACGTAATGTATGCATTCTGAACGTGAACCAGGGCATAATCAAAACCTGTTGTACCTTTGCTTTTATGTGTACAAGAATCTGATTGCTTGCTTCATCAAATTGTTCTCTTTCTTCCCTTGCATTGTGAAGGCGTGCACGAACGGCCTTCAATGCGATAATCACCTATAAAATAATGTTCAGTTGTATATGCATTCTCCAGCCAAAGATTATGAAAACCAAAAAAAAAAAAACAAAAAACACTCAACAGGATTCATTTTGTAGACTATAGAATTGGCAGGAGTGACATTTGACATTTGATAGGCTCCACTCACACGGACGATTTACCATCAGATTACATGTTACCTAAACGCCTAGAACTAACAATCAAATCAACAGAATTGGGAATGACAGCGATCTCCTAAAGTGCATATTTTCTTTGGAAGCATAAAAAGAGTGACATAAGAAACACAGGAGGAACCTTTTTCAGTTCATTTTGGAGTTCTTCTCTTTGCCTCTCAAGTTTTCCGATCTCCGCCACCAGTTCCTGAAAATTTACTAAAATTTGTGTACCTCAACAACAAAATGATCACAACCAAGCAAATTTATCCCGAATAAACAGTCCACTATATCCAAATTAAAATTTAACAGTGCACCAATAAAAAATGTCATTTATCTATTCTGTAAAATATTATTACAGATGACTAAATGATAACAGGCCTTTCTAACATAACAGTTTCTATACGTACTAGCCATGGGTATGAAAACTGAGGGTGAACTCTGCAGTTTTTATTTTATCATCAAACTAAATTGGCACATACCATTGTGTTGGATACCACAAATCCTGAGCAACTAAAACTCATTTTAGAAATTAACATAATAGAGAGGCTTCAAGAAATATAACTTATTAATTGAGCCTCAATTAACATTTGTAGCTTATTCAATCAAGACATATCTGTGCAAAAGAGTTACATAGTTGGATGCAAATAAGTCCTTTGAGGCAATATACCTTCTCAACTTGGCTTACTTCGTTAGCTTTAGCTACACGAAAGCTGAGTGCTTCTTCTTCCTGAAACCTGCTTGAAGTATTGAAGGACAAAACAAAGAAAAACATTTTACCAAAATAAAAGCCAACCAGATTAAGAAAACGCATATGGTCAAAATTTACACATTTTCCATGTCAAATAGCAATTAATCAAATATCATATTGGAGATGCATGCCCTGACATGCACCAAACAAGAATTGATCACAAAGTGCACTATCCCTTTACAATTCCACACAAAACTATCTTCACACAGGATGTGATAACTCTTTAAACTCAAATCATCGGTCAAACGCAGTCATGGTGAACACTATCTTCACAATGGAAAAGAAAGAAATAAATATATGCTAACTTTTTAAATTATTGGTATACTTGGTCCTGACGGAAATCTTCACAACGGATGTGATAACTCAAGCATCTATTTTCTTGACACATATACAGTGATACAGGGACAGAAAAATAGAGAATGGAAACCTGCATGCATACACTCGCACCCATAGACACAAGAAAAAATCTTTTAAGATAATATTTGAAACCTGTGGTCTGAAATGCGCTTTTCAGCTTGTGAGGTGGAGTTAGCAAGAGATTCTGATAATATTTTCAATTTCTCAACCTGCAAGACATAGATCACGGCAGTTAAATACTAATAAGAGAAGTCTTGACCCAAGACTAAGAATATGGGGCCTAATATCCTGAACAGGTGCAGTGCCCCTCTAGCGGCACAGTTCTTCTTGTTCAGTAACAAAAGAAAAAATGAAATCTAGAAGAATTTTAGAACTTCTGTAAGATGACTAATTGACAATTGGTTTCCTTGACCTTTTCATAATGCATCTCGGGTGAGTCCCCATTGCTCAATGATTTCTTCTTTAGTAACAGAGCCTCCAACCTGGAACATAGTTGAATTTCTACAAGCGCGTCTTTTAAATTCTGCAAAGAAATCAAAACTTTCAGTCATTTGCATTTAACTACCAAAACTCATAAAAATCATCGCAAATACAACTGCATCTAAAAATGAATGACCAGTTAGCTGCCTGAACCATGCTCGGCACAACTGCACTAAATCTGAACCCAAAAGACCCTATTCACATTCTTTTATCCTTCTTCTAAAATTAGTTGAGCACAATCCTTGGACTAAATTAACCGAAGCACAGTGCACAGCTCTAATAAAAAAGATTAACAGAAATGGTCAAGTGATGATTACAGTACTAAGATATAACAAGATAATACATACGTTTATGCTTTTTGATGTGTTAAGAAATGGGAAGTTGGGAACACATCGGATTTGAAAATATAATTACAGAAGCATAGATAAATCAAAACAATATTAAAACAAGTATGCAAACAAGAAAAGAGATGTCTTCTAAAAGTCAAAATAAAAGTTGGACATAAAATCACCTTAATTGAAGTCTGTGCATGTATGGGCTATGTATCTGCATGTGTGCGTGAAACTCCATGCAAATGTGAGTGGATTTGCATACGTATGTCGTGCATCTGCATAAATAAGAACATCAAGCTTACCTCTATTGTCGCATCTGTTGTCTTCTCAGCTGATTTTTCACAACCTTCACTAAGAGCCTTCTGGTGTGCCATCAATTTATCAAGTTCTTCCCTTAAACTGCAGGCTTCAGCATCTATTCTGAGAGCACAGAACAAGTCACCGGAAGATGTGGAGAACAAGATTAGGTGAATCAACATTCATTAAAGGAAATCAATAGAGGGTACACAAACCAAAAATAAATACTGTTATTACTTTCTTATACAAAATCAACTACAAAAGACAACCAAACTATAAGAGCTCAAACTGAAATGGTATAGAAAGACAGTTACAAAAATAATCATGCTTAACTGGTATGACGTTTCATAAATCAAATGCACACAAAGAACACACGCACGCGCTCGCACACACACAGAGATCATATATATACATATATAGTGCATAAACATTATACATATTGAGAAAGCGTACTGACTATCAACATTCAAACATGTAATTGTAACTTTGATATGCAATGCCTACTGCAGCATATAGAGAACAAACTTAACATTTCAAGGCATGAAGTGGAGCTATTATATATCAAAGAAAAAACCAGCACAACACAATACACCAAAGACCAATAATAAAACAGTCATTTACATTCCAAATATCTCTTAGTGCTTATGTCAATGCCCAAACATGCAACAATAAAAATGGAAAAACTGTGTTCCTCAACGACCACCTTGCAAGATCTGCATTTATTTTCAGCCCTGCAATTGCACTTTGAGCAAATTGGAGCAATTCTTCTCGCTTTATCTGAAAAGAGAAGTAGAAGGTAAAACAAAGAAGAGAGGAAGGGATGCAGGTGCTAAAATAAAAAAATATAGTTTGCAACATGATTGTGTGATGTTAAAAATGCTGCTGCTTTTTACTTAAGCTAAGGTATAATCTGGAAAATTAAAAACATGGTGCATCATGTAGCGAGAAAACCATGATCTGCCATACAGAAGATGGCTGTTTGAGAACATGAGAAAAAAGGGAACAATTTGTTGGAAACTTGAGCCTTCAAATGATAATAATATATCAATTCTAACAAGAAACACCTTATATCTTTAAAACTTGGATTGGATTGAGACTGAAAATCTCAAGCACAACATTAATTTATTAGATCATAAATCAAAGGACGGGAAACTTGCATCAAATTGTAGCATACTTAATGGTTCCATCGGCTAAATGAACTTCCTAGTACCATTTAGAGTACAGGCTTGGGTCCTGAGATTTCTATGGCCCCTTGCAAAAGCTGAATATAGGGACCTCTTTTAGGAGTCTGATCTCAATATTATTTAGAGGCATACAATCTAAACCCCATGTAGATGTGCATGCTGTCATGCTGAAGACATGCATGCCCCATCCTTACCAGTACTTCATCTTGATAGTATGAAAGTGCAATTGACAAATTCTGTACGCTGCTCATTACTGCATTGTGTACTTCCTTTCCTCCTGTAAGACAGAGCCTGTATATAACCAAACAAGAAAACTCACGTAATATTTAATATTCAAAAAATATTATCTGCAAAAGCTATCTTTAGAGTTTAGATAAATCATAAATATATTTTTTAGTCAACCGAATAGAATTTTTTTTACTGTCATCTGCTAAAACTGTAATTTCAAGGACCTACGTTATCCCAAACAAGTAATGACCAGAACAATGGGCCATAATAAGAAGATTCGAAGAGTGAGAAAAATCACCCATATATCTCCAAAAGTAGCGAAACTTCTTCCTCATTTGGTTCTTCAAGAATCTGAGTCATACAAAAGAGTTAACCTGCGGTTAAACTCCATGGATCAGCAAATACAAAGCCCAGCCATTGCATACAGAAGTCACTAAAACCCAAGGGAATGCTGAAAGGATGAAAATTCTAGATATCATACTTCTACAACTTTTCACACAGGTTAGAAGGAGAAGAAAGAAATCTTAATCCATCAGAAACATTTCATTCAAATTTTCAGTGTATAATTCAAAAAAAGATTCTCTCTACTTATAATGGAATTATTATGCACACCGTGATGACGCCCGATTATTATATAATCCGGTGCTCTATTCACTCGTCATATATACACTAGGGATCAGCTTTGTAGTTGGTAGCAGAAAATAAACACTTCCTTCTAATTCTATGTCAACCAAGTACGAATAGAGAAATCTCACTCATCATATATTATATTACAAGGAGAATGTTATCAAGTCTATCGAAAGCGAACATTTGTACTTGTTCAACTTACCATGGATAATGTCATGCCCTCCAGAGCTTGGCTATGAAGAAAGACATCACGAAAAGTTTTCGGTTCATCTCCAGCATCGGAGTCTACGTAATAAACCTGTCGCGAACATTAAAGCAAGAATTACAGAAGAGCAACTGAAAAACAACAACAGCGAACACAAAGTGTAGGATTTACTCACCAGGGTAGGTTTCCTCGGGGAGTCTGCTGACTCATCGGATGTAAGGTGGTCTTCAGAACCCTTTCCGTTTCTCGCATTGTAAAGGGTGGACAATCTCTCGATTTCTTTGAGTGAAACCAGCCACCTCCTCAGCAGCTGAACCCTTTCTACACCTCTACAAGAAACAGAAACTTCTTCCAATCTTTTCACAGTCTGCTTAAAACTCTGTAAATTCCTTGGACGCTGAGTAGCAAAAACCATGCCAACAAAACTTAAAAGTCGAAATACAAAAGCTCAAACCAACACCGACCAAACCAATAAATAAAGCAAATACGAAAGGGGCATTCATTTTTCTCGAAATAAATTGGGTCCGTTTGGACATGTTTCTCTAAAATGCACTTCTTTTCGAAAGCATTTTTACTAAAAGCACTTTCGATAGAAGCTTGTTGAACTGAATTTCGCACTCTCGTTTTGTCCCTTATTCTCCCCTTATTTATTCAATTTTACAATTAGAAACAAGAGGGGCGAGTGGAAAGGAGTAAAGGGGAGTGCAACAATCAATTTCCCAACCAAAATTCAATTGCTTTCTGAAAAAGCAATTACAGGTGTATGTGTAACAACCAAAAATGCTTTTGGCCATTGTGAAAAACTTCCAAACAGGCCAACCAATTAAACAGAAAATAAGACATTAATAAAGGGACTTGAATCAAAATATGATATTTTTGTCAAACGGAAAACAAGGTGAGGAAAATAGTACAATGCGGTCAGGGAGGAGGAGTCTGGCTCCGCCGGCGACGGCATTGCCCGCGTGGAGGACGACAGTGTCGGTGTAGTTGCGTACGGTGCGGGTGAGGCTGTTGGCGGCCCCTGCTTCCACTGCCAGGTTCACCGCATTTCTAATCCACGACATGTCATCCGACGCACGCTCTCTCCTTTTTGTCTCGCAATTTCCCGCCCTCCAAACAAATAATGAAATAAAAATTGAGAAATTAAAAGAATAAATTACAGATTTAATGGTGAAATTGGGCTGATTTTTGTTGATTTTGGGTTGATGAACGCCGGAAGAGGAAGACGAAGAGGAAGGAGTCGAGCGATTTCTTTTGGGTGCAACTGCAAAACGAAATGAACGGTTTTTTCTGGTTTTAGTTGGGACTGCTTTGTTTGCGCGGTTTTCTTTTCCCTTTCGTTTCGATTCCTTTTTGGCCTTTTTCGACTACGAATTTACTAAACTGCCCTCCTTCTTTGGGAGTATGGGGGGGCCTGGAGGAATTCTCGGAAGAAAACGCGTAAATTTTTTAAGCCTTCACGACGTCGTCCCGGCTTAAAATTTCATTCTCTCTTTTTTTGGTCACTTTTTATTCATTAGTAATTTCAATTTGTACTTGATAATAAGAAACATACTTATAAGAAATTCAAAATTTAGTTTAGAGATCAAATTTTTAATTTTTTTTAAATACAAGCAGTCCGGGGAGAGGGAGGGATAGAAGGGTTTGAACCGGACGAGAGGAAAACTCAAATTACTAGGGCAAATCCATCACTTGTAATACTCATGTTTTTTTTTAGTTCATGAATTAATATTCAACGATTTCTAATCCAGGGACCAAAATCCCAAAAGCCAAAGTACCAATGCTCCAATTTTTGTGGCTTTCCTATCTTTGTTTCAATTTGTGGGAGTTTCGTGAAGATTTTTCCGACAAGACAATATTCCAAATTACTTTAAACACCAAAAAGAGAGGTTTCAACTTCGTTTTTTTATTAATACATTAGATATTATCTATGCTAAGGGATAAGAAAGTGTACTAAACCTCACAATGGATTAACCATAATAATTTGGTTCAAATTTGTTTTTAGCGAGATCCGCAATACAAAGTGGCAAGAGAGGTTTCAACTTAAGTACAAGGAAGGGATAATCTATGCTAGCTTAGTGGCCTAAGAAAAAGTAATTCACTAATATAAAAGCAGAAGGGCAAAATGGGAGGGGCAAGTGTGACAAGAACTTTTATTCTTTAAGAGAGCTTTCTTTTCTTTCCTATCAAAATTCGGAAATTCTAGTACAATGTCAATGGCTTGGATATTACACTGATAATACAACTGACCAAAAAAGAGTAATCACCAGTTCTATTATGTGCATAGAATGGAGATGATCAGCAACAATGTGGAGTATTGTTCTCTCTACTTCATCTATAGCTAGTCCTCGAAGCCACCAACACCGCCGTGTTTGCCCAGAGGGGAGTTGCTTTTCTGCAAGTGACATCCATCAGTCAATTTCCGGCAATGGCACTTTCCAGTAGTTCCACGAGTTGAAGTCTTCCTGCACATATGTCGAAAACCAGGTTCATCCATCATCAGCGATGAAGACAAAATTGAGTTAGATACTATGGATTATGTTCGGAGGAAAGGATGCAAAAGAGTATTTACCTGCTCAACCAGTGAAGTTGGAGGAAACATGTCGTTGACAAGAGTGTGCAAAGATGTGTACGTCTTCACGTCAACGGGATGATGGCTGATGGCCACCTCACCCTGCCAGTTAATCACCACGGTTTAGCCACATGAGAGACATGCAATGCTCTCTTTCGTTTGTAAAAACCATCACCGGAAGATAAATATGAAATATACCTTGGGATTGATTATGAATATTTTGCCCTTTGGAATCCCAATTTTCCTGTAGCTGAGCTCATCCGTGTCTCTATTTCCAAATCCTGCATAGAATGGATTGTAATCGGCGGGGAAGAGTTTTTTAATGTCCTGCAATATATGATTTAGCAATTAGCATGCATCGCAACCGTTAGAAGAAAGGGATCCAACCCAAAGTGTTTGAATTTGAACTCGAGCTTAACTTTATCTGCTACTTACCTCTAAACAGGCAATTTTGAATTCATGTGGTGCTCTTCTTACAACTGCCATCAGCAAATAGGAAAAAACAAACTGATGAGCACTAAAACTATATAATCTCAAAAACTTAAAGAAGGCAGAATTCAAAATCGTAAGCAACTAAATGAGCTATTTAGTATATGGCAGTGGTGGTATGATGTATAACGGAGACAAACTAATATCTTATTTGTCAAAGGTCAATGAACTAACAAATGATCAAGTCAGTACCGTCAAAGCCAAGTGAATGACACATCAAAAGGTTCTCATGATTGCATATCCAAATCTATAGAGAATGTGAGTCTCATCCAGTGTTTAAAATATCGGTATCAGTGGAAATATTGATAGAAAAATTTGTGAAAATATCGATCGTATATCAATATTGATATCAATTGTCTTTGATGGAAATGATGGAAATTTGCTCAAAAACATGGAAATTTAAAATTATTTTTTAGGGAATGTCATATGAAGTCACAACACACATATGAATCAAGAATTAATGATTAGATATTGTGTAAACAATAGGTTAGTGATATGTGAGAAGAAAAACTTCCTTCTAATGACAAGCAATAAGATAAAGCATTTCACTAGAAAGAATAAATTACATATAACTTAATTGAAATTTTCGTCATGAAAGCAATACAAGTTTTATTGAAGTAAACTAATACCATAAAGAAAGAATTTTAAAAAATAAAGAATACATAGACTCATGGATATTTCCTACAAACTTTTTGCAAATGTCTGCAAACACTAGATATTTCTTGAAAATATCAAAAATATCGAGGAAATTGACTGATTTCAGGAAATATCGCGGATATGACTTCACCCCCTCTTTCCATATCGTTCCCTGAATTTTTGGATATTTCCGTGGAAATATCGAGCATATCAAGGATATTTCAAACATTGGTCTCATCGGATATCAATAGTGAACTGGAAAGCAAGAATAGTTGCTTGTTTAACAACAGCACCACACATAACAATGTCATGGCCAAAATACGCTGATTTGATCCAAATCAACCTACCACCATCTAAAAAATCTATTTTGTCATAAACACTACAAAAACTTCCAATGTTTGCCTTTCTCCATTGTTAGTTTCCTTTTGGGTTTAATTTTCACATAGATTTAATTCATTAGAAAAGCGGTAACATCTACAGTTACAGAGTGGGCATAAACAACATCAAAACAAAGTTAGTTATGCAAGCAGAACATAAATTACAGAGATGACCTCACCTTCACGAAACAATGAAGGAAATAATCCATCAGGTGAGATAACAACAGGTCCATTGGGTAAAGCTTTTCCATCCTGCAAGTACAGGAGAGTAACCAAATTGATTATGCAATTCTATCAACAAAGCCTCGACAATCTCAATCTTACAAGTCTAATATCTGCCTTTAATCACATAAAGGAGGTAAAGAACAAAATTTTGGTGTTGGATTAGAAAGAAAGGGAGACCAAAAACCAGGCTATTATTAGATTACCTGTTTTAGGTTGAGTAAAAAGCTTCTCGTAAGATATGCCTGTACGATTGCACGTGCACTCAAAAACAGTAGCTGATATCCATTTTCCTGTATTAAAAGCCGGAATCAATATTAGATACCCGTCCACAAAAGAAAAGCAAATCAGTCCATGACAATGTAAAAATAAAATTATAAAAATTAATTGCAATGTTCCTACAATGACCTTAATGAACCTTGACTGAGAATCAAGCTGATAACCTTAATTGATAAGTTATGCAATCAAGAGATGTACCTTAATCGCAGAGAAAAGCCTAGACACACCAGTATGCGTCCAATCCTTTCCAACTAATGGCATGAACTGACCTAACACATCCGACCTGGTAAAATGCATCAAGGTGAAAAATTTTATCATTCAACTAAGCATTAATATTATCATGATGGTAAAATATCTTGTCATTTATGTATCTTTGAAATGTTTTATTTTTTTTATAGCTTTGCAGATTTCATGTGCTGTCGATAGTCCAAAGGACTAATTTGTACGACTGTCCAGCACTAAACTACATCTTCTGTGGCAATGGAAAGTTGCAGAAGCAATCCTATTTAGCAATCCAAACCATATTACATGACAGCAGCCTTACTTGGTAATAGTTCCGTCAACATCAGAAATTACAATTCTGGCATTCCATTTCCACAAGTATATATGTGCATCAACCTGGTAAAGATAAACATGGGTTAGCAGCTAAATGGTAGAAATATATAACTCTATCTGGCTATAGCTCAAAATATAGTTGAAACACCAGATGATTGGCAAACCTGTTGTGTCCCCCAAACCCTTGTAGAGAAACTGAAAGTTATCATATTTTGACCTTCTTTGAGATTTAAAGATGCTATCTGCTCGGTGGTGGGAACATTTGTCCTTACAAATTGCTTCTGAGGGGACTCAGGAACCGTTTCAACTTGTGAGTTCTGCAGACCAGATTCAGAATCAACAAATTCATCCTCATTTGATGAATTACTGTCGGTGTGCTCAAGTGTTTTGACCCTCCTAAATGGAATGGGCCAGAGCCTCCATCTGCGTCCAGAAGGAGTCGAGGGCGTTCCAGGATCCTCATTCCTTGGTTTTTCTGAGCCATCTTGTTCGACAGGAATTGCCTCCTCTGGCTCAACAGATAAATCTAGATTAAAAGCAGCCATTCCAAGAACAGCAGGAGCTGCTTTTTCCCACGAAAAGTATCTTTCCCTATATCTGACAATCAGATTTTCATTTTTCAAAATTGATGTTGCAGAAGTTATAAAATCCTCTGCAGATATACGATGTGCAGCAAAGGTTTCAGCAGCAGCTTTCACCCCCATACCCGGACGAAGTCCATTCCCACAGAGAGAAATCTCAAACCCTGGAAATTGTACAATAAACAGAAATTAGATTATGGAAAAATAGGGAGATTTAAATAACAATTGGAGCCAGTAAGAGGTGCTTACTTATGCTTGAATGGACTTGTATTTCTTCACTTGACGATTCTGGTGGGGGTTCTATTAGCTCATTTTGTGTTTCTTCGCTTGAAGATTCTGTTGGGGGTTCTATTAGCTCACTTTTACTGCATTCATCTACACTTTCAGGTCTTTGTTGATTAATTTCTGTCCCATCAACCACTGCTGATGTAACACACTGTCCATCCTTCCAGTCTGGATCATTACTGACAGAATGTACAGAAATGCTGTCAATACTCATTTGTTCTGCAGAACACACAATCTTCTCAATTGATTCATTTCCAACTTCCAAATGTGGATGCATATTGTTGTCGGGTGAAACAAAACCAGGAGATGCAGATATCTCATCATTATTTCTCAAGTCAACAGTAGCATCTTCAGTTCTATCAACCACCAGAAGAGTCTCATGAGATGTTTCTGGTGAACTTTGAACCTCCAATGAGGACCCCATATTTTCAACATCTTTCACTTCATGTTTGGCCTTTTCTTCTAGCTCCAAACAGCACTTGAAAGCATCTTCCTTGTTAGCAGATGTGTCTTCTGAATTGCTATGCATCTGAAGATCTCTTTCCTGTGTTGAAGTCTTTTGTGTTTCTTGAGCTTGACATACGCACTCCCCTTCTCTTTCATCAACTTCCAACTGATGTCCAATAACATTATCATCCTTCTGGACGCCGCTGACATTCCCAGAAGCAACACTAGCTGTAGATGCATTCAGCTTACTGATATAATCAGCAGCCCAAGCAGTTTCACCTGAACTAAACTCCTCGGTGCCTTCGCAGAAGTCCGTCTCTTCACCTGGACCCAGATTGAATCGAGGTGTGTCTAATTCCACATTCTCTGCGGTCTGTTCTGATGCTGAGATGGGAGCTGTCAATACATGACCATCTACACTCACCAATATAACTTCCGAGTTTAAATTCTGTGATTCCACAATACGCTCACTGTCTAGATTATCGTATCGACTAGACCCATACCCCGATAACTCAACAGAGCCCTCTAGAGAAGATTGCTCATCTTGAAATTCATAGAACCTCCGATCAACATCAGATTCTGCCCTCTCCATCCGTTTTGCGCCAAATGAATTGTGTTCCTCTCTCATTTCAACCACCACCGAATCAGAGACACTGTGCTCAAGTCTACGAATGTCATGACTTTGGCCATCACCATCGAAAGTATTATCCCCTTGCGTAGCTTCTGAATTTTCAAAATCCTTGTCAACCCCATTTATCTCACTTACTTTACCCGATTCAACCTCCTTTATAAAATAAGCCTCACCCGAGTTATCAAGATACATATGGAAATTGGCATCTGTGCCATTTACATTGATGTGGACCATCTTCTCCGCACCTTTGAGAACACCCTGAAATTTACCAAACCGGACATACCAAGGCGTGCTCCTAAACGTCCCATCCTGCTGCTGAACCACAATGACATCAACAGCCCCGCCAAACGGATGAAAAGGGGTGGCAACAGAGTAAACACCTTGGGAAATTAGGCTCCCAACTTTGCCAACCACATTCATCGGGTCAAACCTACTATCAACCACTCAAATTTTTGTGAAACCCCAATTATCATCTAACCTCAAATCTCTAAATTCTTTAATACATGCATCCAAAACTCCGGTTCCGTGATCATGATTCTGATCCTTTTCCGGTATCTGCATAACATGCAACGAATAAAACTCAAACAAAGTGGTTTCCTAATTGGAAGAATCCACATAAAAAGAAGCAACCAATGTCATCTAAAAGTCATTGGAAACCCTAACACCCTGTTTGGTTGCCAAGAAAAACCGTGGGAAAATTAATTCTACATTCCCCATCAGAAGATTCGAAACCTTTCGATACAATCCGTACAAATTGAGCTCTAAGATGCTCAAAAGTCTCTAATTTGATTCCCTGCGATTTCTAATTTTCTCGGCAACCAAACAAACCAATAACCCAATGCATACAAAAATTAAACAATTCAATCAAATACCCAAAATTAAGAAACTTAAATAACCCACATTGAAAAATCATTAAGTGTATAAAATCAGCAAAATAACAAGAACATTGTGATTAAATCAAACTTACGGGTTCGTATTGCAAAATTCATGAAAAATTAGAGCAATCAGATAGCTCAAACACTCGAAACAATTCTCTATGGCACCGTTCTCCTTCAATTTTGAATTTTTCCTTCTGGGTTTCTGTCCCGACGGCGAATTGGGAAATCCAACCTCCGTAGTTTGAACACTTATGGGCTTCGACGTCTGGATTTCCGTCGGGAGGATTCGTCTGGATGAACAGAAAAAAGCCAGAGATAGAAATCTCCGCGGCGAAGCATTAAATAGGTACTCCTGGGAGTAAAATACCGAACGAGTCCTGTGGGGTCGAGGAAATTTCGTGTGGAGTTGCCGGCTGTGATGTGTAAATATCTGGGTTTGGATAAGGGTATTTTGATGATTTTGGGTTGGCATTACTTCATTACTGAGATCAGATGTCGTGTCGCCACTCGCCATGTTTGAACAGGGAGAAAGGGAAAGAGGGGGTCGGACCGAGAGCACATCTTCTGTTGTGGCTTGACCCGTTATTATTTGACATAAAGTTAGTAAAATTAAATTTTTAAATATGTGAATCAATAATTCAGATCACAAAGAAGCTTAACTCATTTTGAGTGTAAAATATTTAATCTTGGTCAAACCGCTCCTTTAAGGTAGAGAAAATTTTCATTGTGTCGGAATTAAGGGTATATAAAATGTTATAATACAATTAGTTGAAAATTCTTTTTCAAAGTTTCAATCAAATGTATTATCAAACTTGATATACCGTTCCATATTTTCGGTGCACTAAAACAATCCCTTCTTAGAGTCATATAAGTCTTTGTCTCCAAGTTAACAAAATTTTAATACGTTTCTTATCAGATTGTCTATCGTTCCCCTCTAAACCTCAATTTTTTATTCAATTTATGTCTTATTGTGTTTGGGTTGAGGTGTTACTTAATAAATTATATTTTGCCTCTTTTTTAGTTTGAATGCAATAATAACCTCAAACGTTCTTTTAAAACATTTTAAATTCATACATAGAGTTATGATTTGGGTACAATGTCATACAATAATTAGAAAATTTGTTAAGTTAACTACTAAATGATGATATGGCAAATGCAGGCCGATATTTTTGCTGATGTGGCAATCAATTGCGCCATGTAGATAAAAATAAATTATATTTTAAATATTTTGATTATTTCATAGAAATCAAAATGAAATTAAATAAAAAAAATAAACCTAAGTAAAAAATAAATAAACCAAAAACTCATCTTCCCTGTCCAAAGCACCATCTCTTCCACCCTTTGTTGTTGTCTGGTTTTCCAACACCTCTCCCAACCGATTTTGGTCATAAATTCTCATATTTCCATATGAGGGGCCAAATGGCAGCATCAACGACTGGTTCTGATAACTGGTTCGGAAGGCGAGAACACCGTGGTGATGAATCTCTACACTGCTTCATCTGGTCGATGCTGGAATTCATGTATTTGGAGTTGATCTAAGGAAGCGCTAGACATAATTAGTGGCAGACTCGTAGTCCTGGGCTTTGAGGGCCTACTTGACGTCGTTGATTGGCGATAGAGCGTTGGACTTGACACATTGGGCGAGGTTGGGCTTGCTGACCTTGGCGTCGGTTGGCGAGGTCGCTAGTGAAGGTGACGTTAGAGAGGACGTGGTTGAAGTCAGCCTTGACATCGTAGGTGAAGGTGGCGTTGGTGAAGCATTATAGGTTCTAAAGGAACCGGATCCCCTCCAGACCCTAAGGAACTGAGTCTAATGATCAAATGATTTCGGCTATTGAAATTTGATTCAACAGCTACAATTATTATAACTTTTAGAGGGGCCCCTTGTTTATAGTCATTGGATCAAATTTCAATGACCCGGATCATTTGATCCTTAGGTTCAAATTTTTTGGATCCGAAGGGAATCCGATTCCGGTTCTAAAGGTCCCTGGAGAAGAGGGTAGGCCCATCTTTTTCCTTTTTTAAATTATTTTTCTTCAATAATTAATTAATTTTATTTGCCACGTCATAAAAAATGTGGACCTTATATTTGTCATGTCACCATCTAAAGGCTAACTTAACATATTTTTAACAATTGTATGACATTGCAACTAAATCATTTTAGAGTTTAAAAAATCCCATTTTTTCTTCTTTTTTCTTTGCTTATTCACACTTGATTCAATTCACTACAATTAAACAGCAGTAATATAATATAATATAATTACTAACCATAATTTAAGTAGAATATATAATTCTAAAACGAAATTAGAGCGTGTTTGTACCATACTTGACCAATCCCGAAACTACTGAGCACCGGTCAACGTTATACCATTAAGGATCCAGAAGAATTTCCCTCCAACCAGGAGGCCAATCACAGCGCGACCCGTGTCGACATCAAAAGCCAATCATAGCGCGACACATGTCAACATCAGAAGTCAATCACAACACAACACGTGTCAATGTCAAAACAAAGCTATAAACTCTCTTCTATAAAAGGAGATCATTTTCCCACAATATTTCCTAATGTCATGTGTACTAAATCATTCACTAGTACTTACTAAAGGAGAGCTTGAACCTATGTACTTGTGTAAACCCTTTACCATTAATGAGAACTCCTCTACTCCGTAGACGTAGCCAACCTAGGTGAATCACGTACATCTTGTGTTTGCTTCCCTATCGCTATCCATTTGCATACTTATCCATACTAGTGACCGGAGCAATCTAGCGAAGGTCACAAACTTAACACTTTCTGTTGTACCAAAGTCCTCACTGATTTTGTGCATTAACATTTGGCGCCGTCTATGGGAACAACACTTATTCCCACTCTCTTCAGCTTTGTTAAGCTGGTTTCCACCATTCGTACACTCTATTTTGACCAGGCATCCCTTTCCAACATTGGGAGCAAAGGAAGCCACAGCACACAGAATGACACCCCTCTTGCACCTGGTGTGAAGCAACGAAAGAATGAACAAAAGAAGTTTGCTCTTTAGGATAAAGTCGATGGGCTGGAGGCTCAGAACAACAAGATAGTGATGAAGAATGAGATCCTCCAAGAGCACTATGAAAAGGTTTTCGAGATGCTCCACGAGGTTAGATATACTAAAACACACGAGCTCATCACCTTGTGGAAGTCATCCATCAACTGGGTGCCCCCCAACACGGAAGGTCATTTGCCCTCGACATGGGTATTCCTGTTGAGGAGCGAGCTACTCATCGAAATGGCGACCAACATGAGACTTCTTTCAACCCAGCTGTTTCGATCCGAAGCAGGAGAAGTGGAGGAAGGCACCTCCTTACAGAAGGAGTGGAAGGATTGAAAGCCATCTTTCGCGACTGTCGAGACTTCCTAAAGCAACGTCGAGATAATCATATCCATGTAAGCTTGAAAATTAATGACCTAAGGGTTTCTGAAAGACTCGGTCCCCTCCCATGTCCCAGACCAGCTACCAATTGAGGGAAGGGGCAACAAGTCCTAGAGAAACGCGAAGGTATAGGGGACTTAGAGATGTTCCGACAAACATACCTTGGAAGTCAGTATGGCGAGTCCAAAGAAAAATCACATGCTCTTGATCAAACCTTCCTACTTCCAAGAGGAGATAGAGATTTACGAAAGAAAGTTCCAGTGGTACATAACTCCACTCAGGACCCTTTTGTCCTACAGCTCCTTAAGAAAGTAAACAAGTTGAAGGCCGAACGACAAGCTGAGATACCTGATTGGAACCAACCTAGGCTTAGCCCTCTTACAAGAAGGATCCTCGACACCCGCCTCCAAGTAAAGACAAAGCAGAAGCTTGGCTTGCAACTCTATACTGAAAATGAAAACCCGATTAAACACCTTAACCTCTTTGAGTCCACCATGGCATACCGGATGCAACTCTAAACTGGTATTGTCGTCTTCCACCTGAGACGATAGACTCATTTGAGGAATTGAGGAAACTGTTTGTTTCTCAACACATTTTCCAGATCGATCGCTTGCACTATGCGGATGACTTGTATATTATTCGTCAGAAGCCAAACGAGTCATTATGTATGTATACTGGCCGCTTCAGCCGTGAGTATTTCCGTTGTGCCGAGGCAGATGACAAGACTGCCCTCAAAGCCTTCACGGCAGGCCTACGTGATTGTTTCTTCAAGTACATGATCAAGGTCAACACTTGGAAGACTTACTCTGAGGTGATGGCACAAGCTTACAACCATGCATCCGCTGAGGCAATGACATATCAAGGGAAACCGCATACAGCCACCCCTTATCAGCAAGTAGGGAGTGGAAGCTAGAACCAACCAAATGAGAAGACCTCGACCTTCCAAACGGCAGCGGTGCCTCATCCTGCCTTACTTAATACTTCACCAAGTCAACAGATATAGAAATCTCAGGGCAAAAGGAAAGATTTCCATCATCACCAGTCCCATTTTAGTAAAATGAGTAAAGGACACTATCGCGATAACCAAGGGTATTTCCACGATAATGCCCGCCCCCAGGTAGTCAACACAGTGGGCCAAACACGTGTCAGGACAGGCCCTACCCTGAGGTATGAGACGTACACGCCTTTGAAAGCCATATGTGTGGCCATTTACCCTAATATAGCACACCTGATACCGAAGCCACTGCCGAGGCAGTCAGGTCCCACGAAGAACACGGGCACGTTTTGCTGCTACCATAAACATAACAGCCATGACGGCGAGAATATCACCCTTCGTGATCATATTGAAGCTTTGGCGCGTGAAGGAAAATTGATCGATTCCTCCTTCACCCTTCAAGGGATAACTATAACCAACGCCAAGTGAATGTGATATATTCCATAAGCGGCGGCACACCCATATCTGAATCTTCCAATAAGGCCATGAAAAACAGCAAACGAGCTTTAAGGCATGGCCACCAAGTGTTTCACGTGGAAGACATCAGGGGAGGCAAATATCACAAGCCTAACTGGGATCTAATATGTTTCTACCCTGAGGAAGAAAGGGGTATCATCTACCCTCACAATAACCCACTGATCGTAGAGGCTCACATAGCCAACTTTGAAGTAAGACAAATCTTGGTAGACACGGGGGCTTCAATCAATATCATGTTTGCTGAAGCTTTCAAGGCACTTAATGTAGCTGAACATTTGCTCGATCGCTCGATTTCTCCTTTGATAAGCTTCTCCGGTGATATCGTGCAACCTATAGGGAGAATACACTTACCTTTCACCATTGGTACAAGCCCTTACACAGCTACCATTACCACTAACTTTTTGGTAGTTGATTGCCTAACGGTATACAATGTCATCTTTGGACGCACAGGCATCAATGATCTCAAGGTCATGGTATCCACACAAATGTTGTTGATGAAATTTCCAACCCCCTATGGCAATGGTTACATCAGAGGAGATCAACTTAGTGCACGGTCATGTTACAACACTTCGGTCAAGCAACAACACCTGCATGTGCCCAAGGAAACCTTTTCTATACATAACCAAGTCATAAAGACCAGCCCGGACGAAGCCAACTTAGATCTTCACGGTGGCAACAGTCAACCCGACGATCCTCGAGATGAATCTTTCACCCAGCAAGCACAACCTGCTGAAGAGCTGGATAAGGTTTCCATATCAAAAGATTATCCATATCACATGGTGAAGATTGGCACCACCTTGTCACCACTCATTTGGTTGGCATTGATCTCTTTTTTACAAGAGAACACTGAGGTCTTCGCCTGGTCATACGAGGACATGCTAGGCATCTCTCCCGATATCATATGTCATCGCTTGAGTATTGACCCCAAGACCAAGCCGGTGAGATAGAAGCGAAGATCTTATGATGCTGAACGGTACAAAGTAATGAAGGCAGAAGTTGAAAAACTCAAAGGCATAGGCTTCGTCCGCAAAGTCAATTACCCAACATGGGTAGCAAATGTGGTATTTGTTAAGAAAAATCCGACCAAAGAAAGCCTCTTGCTCCAAAAGGTCTTGTGGATAATGCGTGTCGACTACACCGACCTAAACAAAGGATGCCCGAATGATAGCTTTCATTTTCCTCTCATTGACAGACTTATAGACTCTACGGCAGGGTGTGAACTCATGAGCTTCATCGATGTTTACTCAGGATACAACCAAATCCTCATGAACCCTCCGGATTAAGAACACACAGCCTTCACTACTGACAGGGGACTATATTGCTATAAAATCATGCCTTTCGGCCTAAAGAATGCAGGAGTGACTTATCAGAGACTAGTCAATTCAATGTTCGCTGAACAGATTGGGAAGAGCATGGAAGTTTACGTTGATAATATGCTAGTCAAGAGCAAACATGATGACCAACACATCGCTAACCTATCTGAAACTTTCACCATTCTGAAAAGGTATCGAATAAAGTTGAACCCCAACAAATGTGCCTTCGGCGTAGGCACTAGCAAATTCTTAGGTTTTATGATAAGTCAACAAGGCATTGAGGCTAATCCCGAGAAGATCAAAGCAATCATTGACATAAAGGAACCGGTAACTTCAAAAGACATCCAGAGCCTTACTGGCAAGGTGGCAGCCTTAACTAGGTTCATCTCTAAGGCCACAGACAGACGTTCTCATTTCTTCAAAGCACTTAAGGGAAGTAAGAAGTACATTACATGGACTGATGAATGTGCCGAGGCATTCAAGAACCTAAAAAACTACATGAGTAAAGCCCATCTGCTCTCCAAACCAGAAGTTGGTGACACTCTCATTATCTATATGTCGGTATCGGCTTCAGCAGTAAGTTATGTTCTCATTCGAAATGATGGTAATGTCGAACGGCCTGTCTACTACACTAGCAATGCCTTACAAGATGCAGAGACACGATACTCCAACATTGAGAAATTGGCTCTAACATTGGTCATGTTTGCTCGAAAACTTCGCCCTTACTTCCAAGCACACTCCATCATCGTGCTTACCAATCATCCTCTTCAACAGATACTCCAAAGTCCTGACACTTCGAGGCGAATGATAAAATGGGTGATAGCATTGGGTGAGTTTGACATCTCCTACCAACCAAAGCCAGCTGAGAAGGGCCAAGCAGTGGAAGACTTCATCGCCGACTTTACATATCTTGTTGACATTGTTTCTACGCCTAAAGAAGTGGTTTCATTACCTTTGGAAGCTCAGAAAATAGAACCAATAGCCCCAGCATAGAGTCTACATGTTGATGGCTCGTCCAACCAACAGGGTTATGGAGCAGGACTAGTCCTTACGACCCCTGACAAAGTGGCGATGGAGTATGCTCTTTGTTTCAAATTCAAGACGTCGAACAACGAGGCCGAATATGAAGCCCTCCTAGCAGGCTTACGTTTGGCCAAACACCTTGGGGTTAAACGAATTGATATCTTCAGTGACTCCCAATTGGTGGTTAACCAGGTCACCAACAACTTTGACGCTAAGGATAGCTCCATGTCAGCATATCTAGCACAAACACAATTGTTGCTCAAGCACTTCCACTACCAGATCACCCAAATTCCTCAAACGGCAAACAATCATGCAGATGCTTTGGCTCGCCTCGCCTCAACGGAAAACAAGATTGGGAGAAAAATTCAGGTCGAATTGTTGGCAGCACCAAACACTATGGCTGCAGAAGTGTGCAACTTACAACAAGGGGATAGTTGGATTACCCCGATTTATAGATTCCTTGCTCATGGCACCCTTCCAAATGACAAAGTTCAAGCTAAGCAGATTCGATACAAGGCTACCCGTTATTTGATCATTAATGACCAACTCTACAAGCAGGGTTTTAGCCTACCATACCTAAGATGCCTTATGCCCGCAGAGGCGGAAATTATCCTTTGGAAAATACATGAAGGAGTCTGCTGAGATCATGCTGGATTTCGATCCCTAGCACACAAGGTTTTTCGCCAAGGATATTACTGGCCAACACTCCACCAAGATGCCATCAGAATATCTCGCTCATGTGATAAGTGTCAACGCTACGTAACTATTCCTCACTCCCCTCCCAAGCCGCTCACTTATATGATCAGCCCTTGGCTCTTTACCGAATGAAGACTTGATTTGATCGCCCAATGTTTGCAGGGAAGGGTAAGGTCCGCTATGCAATCGTTGCAGTTAACTACTTCACAAAATGGGCTGAAGTAGAACCCTTGGCAACCATTACTGAGGCAAAAATAGAAGACTTCGTATGGAAAAACATGTTTTGTAGATTTGGCATTCCCAATGTGATAGTCACTGACAACGGGCGACAGTTCGACAACAATAAGTTCAGGATATTCTGCTCTAAGTTCAACATTAACTTATATTTTGCCTCCCCAGCTCATCCCTAATCTAATGGACAAGTCGAAGCCATCAACAAAATAATCAAGCGAGCTTTGAAAACCAGCTTAGACAAGGCTAAAAGTTGTTGGCCAGAATTTGTACCAAAAGTTCTTTGGTCATACCGTACTTTGTATCGGACATCAATAAGAGAAACCCCATTCTCACTTGCTTTTGGTACATAGGCAGTTGTCTCAGTTGAGCTTGAGCAAGCAACGTTCTGAGTCCAGAGCTACGTGCAAAGTGAAAAGGACAAACAATTTACCCTCAACTTAGATCTAGTCGAGGAACACAGAAACCGGGCTCACTTGAGGAATGTCGCCTACAAGCAGCGCATCTCCAACTACTATGACTCAAGGGTCAAACCTCGTTCTTTCAAAGTGGGGGACTGGGTATTGAAGAAAAGATTACTCTGCGACAGAGTCCCGAGTGAAGGAAAACTTAATCCAAACTGGGATAGACCGTTTGAAGTTGTTGGCATCAGTCGCCCTGGCTTCTACAAGCTTAGAAGCTCTGATGGCAAGACCCTTGACCATCCATGGAACGCTGATCACTTGAAGTACTATTACAAATAAACTCACATTGTACAAGTGTTAAGCTTCAGCCGTTCGACATCCTATGTAACGAAGACTATTTGGCATGAATTCAAGAAAGAGGTGATTTAGACAACTCAGTCCTAATCCTCTTACATTCCTAGCAATGAAACACTCGGGTTCAAAGCTTCAACATGAATGTTTCCAACATGAAATAAAGTCTAAGTATATGTTAACAAGACTATACAAATAAAAGAACAGCTTCACAGTATATTCGTTCAATCATATATTCCAACACATTCATACATAAGTCAACTGTGCTTCGAAAGGGTTCAACATAGTTTGTGTCATTTGACACTTGCTACAATGTGCCTCGACACCTTGCCCTTATTCTCACCAACCAGGTGATGAAATGTCAAGAAGGAACTCATCTTCATGCCACCAACCAGGTGATGAAATGTACAACCCGTACTCTCCTTCATGCCACTAACCAGGTGATGAAATGTATAACCTGTACTCTCCTTCATGCTACCAACCAGGAGATGAAATGTACAACTCGTACTCTAATATCATTTGGCAACTTGCCCCTCATGCCACCAACCAGGTGAACAAGGAACTCATCTTCATACCACCAACCAGGTGATGAAATGTACAACCCGTACTCTCCTTCATGCCACCAACCAGGTGATGAAATGTACAACCCGTACTCTAATATCAGTTGGAAAATTGCCATTCATGCCACCAACTAGGTAAAGAATGAACTCATCTTCGTGCCACGAACCAGATGATGAAATATGATGAAAGGTGATGAAGGAACTCACCTTCGTACCATCAACCAAGTGATGAAAGCAATTCACCATTCATTCCACTTACCAGAAGACAAGTGGTACAACTAGTACATGTGAACTCCTAACATTCACAAATAATCAAAACCCTTAAAGCTTGACAACTCAACTAGCTGAGCACTTATGCCTAACAAGAGTTATCATCACCAACAAAGTCTTATTGCAAGCCAACAATAACTTCAGTGCATGGCATACGAAAATCAAGTTATTTAGCCCTCTTGCATCTGCTTCAGACATTTCTCCTCTGTAACAATGCAAACACTACAACTTGTAGAAAGCTTCACACACTCTTGATCAAGACAGTGTGAAGCAAAACCAATTTATGGTGTTAACAAGAGCTTCATTAATGGAGGGTAACCACAATTCTCAAAAGTTTCACACATTCTTGATCAAGACAGTGTGAAGCAAAACCAATTTATGGTGCCAACAAAAGCTTCATCAAAGGAGTTCAACCACAATTCTCAAAAGCTTCACACACTCTTGATCAAGACAGTGTGAAGCAAAACCAATTTATAGTGCCAAGAAAAGCTTCATCAATTGAGGGCAACCCCAATTCTCAAAAGCTTCACACACTCTTGATCAAGATAGTGTGAAGCAAAACCAATTTATGGTGCCAACAAGAGCTTCATCGAAGAAGTTCAACCATAATTCTCAAAAGCTTCACACACTCTTGATCAAGACAGTGTGAAGCAAAACCAATTTATGGTGCCAACAAGAGCTTCATCAAAGGAGTTCAACCATAATTCTCAAAAGCTTCACACACTCTTGATCAAAACAGTATGAAGCAAAACCAATTTGTGGTGCCAACAAAAGCTTCATCAATGAAGGGCAACTACAACTCGTAGAAAGCTTCACACACTCTTGATCAAGACTGTTCGAAGCAAATTCAATTTATATGGCTCATCCAAACCTTTGACTATTATAAGGTGTGGCTTGCATCAAAATCTCTTGCTCAACAGTGTGGAAGCAAAATTTGTATATGTTGTCTCTCCCACATTTTCAAATTTCTAGTTTCCCAAAAAACAAAAAAAATTGGGAAATTCAACAAAGTTTCATCAATGGAAGACAACTACAAATTCTCAAAAGCTTCACATTATGTTGATCAAGATAATGTGAGGCAAAATCAATTCATGGTACCCAACAAAGCTTCACCACAAAAGCTTCACCAACAAAAGCTTCACCAATGGATGACAACTACAAATTCTCAAAGCAAAATCAATTCATGGTACCCAACAAAAGCTTCAACTCCAAAGCTTCACCTACAAAAGCTTCAACACAAAAGCCTCACCCACAATAGCTTCACCTACAAAAGCTTCACCCATAAAAGTTTCACCAACAAAAGCTTCACCCACAAAAGCTTCACCCACCACAAAAGCTTCACCTACAAAAGCTTCACTCATAAAAGCTTCACCCACCACAAAAACTTTACCTATAAAAGCTTCACCCATAAAAGCTTCACCCATAAAAGCTTCACCAACAAAAGCTTCACCCACCACAAAAACTTTACCTATAAAAGCTTCACCTATAAAAGCTTCACCAACAAAAGCTTCACCCATAAAAGCTTCACCAACAAAAGCTTCACCCACCACAAAAACTTCACCTACAAAAGCTTCACCCATAAAAGCTTCACCACAAAAACTTCACCCACCACAAAAGCTTCACCAACAAAAGCTTCACCCACCACAAAAGCTTCACCCATTAAAGCTTCATCAACAAAAGCTTCACCCATAAAAGCTTCACCAACAAAAGCTTCACCCACCACAAAAGCTTAAACTCTAAAGCTTCACCTACAAAAGCTTCACCTACAAAGCTTCAACACAAAAGTTTCACCCATAAAAGCTTCTCCCACAATAGTTTCACCTACAAAAGCTTCACCCATAAAAGCTTCACCAACAAAAGCTTCATCCACAAAAGCTTCACCACCACAAAAGCTTCACCAACAAAAGCTTCACCAACAAAAGCTTCACCCACAAAAGCTTCACCCACCATAAAAGCTTCACCCACAAAAGCTTTACCACCACAAAAGCTTCACCTACAAAAGCTTCACCCACAAAAGCTTCACCCACCATAAAAGCTTCACCCACAAAAGCTTCACCACCACAAAAGCTTCACCTACAAAAGCTTCACCCATAAAAACTTCACCAACAAAAGCTTCACCCACAAAAGCTTCACCCACAAAAGCTTCACCAACAAAAGCTTCACCCACAAAAGCTTCACCCACCACAAAAGCTTCACCTACAAAAGCTTCACCCATAAAAACTTCACCAACAAAAGCTTTACCCATCACAAAAACTTCACCCACAAAAGCTTCACCTACAAAACTTCAACACAAAAAATTCACCGACAAAAGCTTCACATTATCTTGATCAAGATAGTGTGAAGCAAAATCAATTCATGGTACCCAACAAAGCTTCATCCTCAAAGCTTCAACACAAAAGCTTCACCTACAAAGCTTAATATATATATTTCTTTTTTTTTGGAAATTCAAAAATTCGAAAATAAAAAAAATTAGAAAAGAAAAAAAAATTGCCTAGGCCTCCTCTTCTTTGGGCCTAACAACTTTCATAACAAATATATATGAAGGAGGAGTTTTGGGCTACCACTTAGAAAGGAAATGCCTCATTCATCAACTCCCTCGACCGGAGACTTGAGGGACTCCTACCATATGCTACTGCACCTTGATACTCGGAAGTCTCACAACCACTCAGTGACTTGGATTTTTCAAGTCTTCAACCGAGAAGTTTTCCTCACTCGGAAAATTAAGGGAGTACTACTTCAACATACATGCTTCACTCACAAAGCTTCAACAAAAGAAAAAATTCAAAGAACTTAGTGAAGAAGGCCTTGGTGTATTTAACACAATACGTTGAAATGAAGCAAAGCTTGTTTATTGATATCTCTGATAAGTTACAAATATGTACATATACATGAATCAAAATAAACAAACAAGAGAGAACATTCACAAAGGTTGCTCAAGAGAAGTCTCAGCAGTCGGCAGAGCCCCAGAAAGATGAGGCACCGGAAGGTGATTATTCGGAGCCTCAGTACTAGGCAGAACCCCAAAAGGAGGAGGCAATGAAAGTTGATCATTTGGAGCTTCATTCCGCGGTACAGCCCCAGAAGACGAAGGCAATAAATGCCTTTGGAATAAACCCACAAACCCCTGATGATCAAACAAAATTTGACCATCAGATTCCTGCAGCTGGTCGAGCTTCATCTTCATGTTTATAGCATAGTCATGTGTGAGCTTCCTCTTCCTGTTTGAGACTTATCACTTCAGCCGCCAATGATTCAACTTGGCCGGTTCGAGCAAATAGGCGTTGGGCCATATTAGACACAGAACATGCACACTGAACACTGAGAGCCAAAGAATCCTTAACAGCCAACTCATCAGACCGTTTGGAAAGTAGTCTGTTATCTTTGGGAATGAGAAGGTTTCTGGCCACCACCGCAGCGATCATATCATTCTTCATCATAGAGTCCCTAACAGAAAGAGGACCAGTAGGGGATAAGAAAAATGGGTGCCATATGTTGTCTTAAGAAGGCATAGCTACCTCTTCACCAAAGTTCAAGTCAAAACGATGGTCGGATAGGCCAGACATTCTCAGAAATGATGAAGGAGAAATGAGGTGCAATAAATCTCTGAAGTACAAAAATAATGGAAAAATTCATTCGAGCAATAACTCTATGAACGTACTTCTTGCACATAATTGGTGCCCCTATAAAAGAAAGGGCAACATGGCCGTTGGTTTAAAAATTGAAGAGGCACCACTCTCCGGATTTCGAGAAGCAGATTTTCCTGAGTAAAATATGTCGACAATTCCCACACGCAACATCAGCTCCTCGAGTACCACAGATAACTTTGCCAAAGATCTCTGACAAAGTTTAGACACATAAATTTTGAAAGTCCAGCTACCCTACTATTACCCACAAGGGTAAAGGAACAACACCACTGCTTGATAACTGGAAAGTCCATATGTGTGTCAACCTCCGTGCTCCGTGGCAAGGCAGACTGGCAAAAATGCCCAACCTTTACTCACATTTGAGAAAACACTCCCAACAAGATTGCTTGCTCAAAAATCGAAGAGGCACCGCCCTTCGAATCTCGAGAACCAGACTCCCAACAGGATTACTTGCTCAAAAATTGGAGATGCACCGCTCTCCAAATCTCAAGTGCCAGACTCCCAACAAGATTGCTTTCTCAAAAAATTGAAGAGGCACCGTTCTCCGAATCTTGAGAGCCAGATCCCCGACAGGATTGCTTGTTCGAAAATCGAAGAGGCACCGCTCTCCGAACTTCGAGAACCAAATTTCCTTGGATAAAACTTATCTGCAATCTTTACACGTAACATCAGCTTTCCAGATACCACAGACCACTTTTTCAAAGTGCTCTGACAAAGTTAAAACACGTGAATCTTGCAGCTCTCACTACATTGTTATGACCGAGAAGGGTAAAGGAACAGCGTTACCACTCGCTTTTGGGACAATTCCAATATATATGTCGACCTTTATCCTCCACAGCCAGGCATACCTGCAAATAAAAAAAATGCTTAACTTTTCTTCACATTCGAGAGGGCACTCTTAGCAGAGTTTCTCGAAATACTCAGCTTCTTTTCCCCCCGATAATACCTCTGCAAACAAGCCACATCAGAGCAAGAGTATCTCATATCATCAAGGTTAAAAGTAAGAGTATCCCATATCATGCTTTTTCGTTGTCTTTTCTTTTGGCCTTGTTTTTACCCGCAAGACAAGGAGAAAGAGAGCAATCAATCAGCACTTGGAATCAAGCTTCCAGTCAAGAACTGACTGCCTGGAACCCCTTGCCTGATTACTTAGCTGGCATTGCTCTCGAGTACTCATCTTCAACATCTTATGCTTCCAGAGAAGATACCACATCTGCCTGAGGAACAAATAGGGAAAGTGAGAAGGATACAAGGAAGCATGTGGAGACAAGCGTAACAGAACACGAGCCGATACATCCACTACTTTGTCAATAGCAAAAGTATCTCATATCATCAAGGTCGAACATACTCTATATTTAATGGACTTGTTTTAACCCTCAAATTCTTGAGTCGGCCTTTTACTTTGGAGGAAACCAAAAAACCCTCCAGCCCAGTTCAAGAATTAGCCTGTGGAAAGTTACTTCTTCAAAAGCAAAAGTATCTCATATCATATCTTCTTATTTTTCTTCTCTTTATCCTTCTTGCTATCTGCAAGATGGGGAGAATAAGAACAATCAGCCGGAACTTGAAATCAAACTTCTGATCTGGGACTAAATGCTTGGAACTCTGATTGTTTACCTTGTTTGTCACCTCTTTCGGTAAATCTCCTAGCTCGGCGACTTGGGGGACTCCTACTACATGGTTTGTATCGTGTTTGACCAAGCCTGAAACTACAAGTAAGCTTCAAGTCAAAGTGATACATTACCTTGTGCATCTCCACCGGTTAAAGATACCACCCCTGGATGGAGGAAAAGTACTTCTAGAGAAGATGTCACATCTACCTATGAGACAGATAAGGCAAGTGAAGATGATACCACACTTCGGTACTTAGAAGTTTCGTGATTACTCAGCGGCTTGGATCTTACAAATGCCCAACCGAGGAGCTTCCCTCACTCGGGAACTTAGGGGAGCACTGTTTGTATCATACTTGACCAATCTCGAAACTACTGAGCACCAGCCAATGTTATACCGTCAAGGACCCAGAAGAGTTTCCCTCCAACCAAGAGGCCAATCATGGCGCGATACGTGTCAACATCAGAAGCCAATCATAGCGTGACACATGTCAACATCAGAAGCCAATCACAACACGACACGTGTCAATGTCAAAACAAAGCTAGAAACTCTCTTCTATAAAAGGAGATCATTCTCCCACAATATTTCCTAATGTCATTTGTACTAAATCATTCACTAGTACTCACTAAAAGAGAGCTTGAACCTATGTATTTGTGTAAACCCTTCACAATTAATGAGAACTTCTCTACTCCGTGGACGTAGCCAACCTGGGTGAACCGCGTACATCTTATGTTTGCTTCCTTGTCGCTATCCATTTGCATACTTATCCATACTAGTGACCGGAGCAATCTAGCGAAAGTCACAAACTTAACACTTTCTGTTGTACCAAAGTCCTCACTGATTTTGTGCATCAACAGAATGCATGTTCAATGGTGAATGGTTCAAGCAATCAGGCTGAAAAAATATCGACATTTAGACCGTATTTTAGAAGAATTTGGATTGTGATGATGTATCTTATGAACGAGTTTGTAAATAACCTTCAATTCCTTAACGTAAAGTCAGGAGCGTGCTTGATAACATGTTATGGCCTATGAGAGAGAGGGTGCGGCATCAGAGGGAGAGAGATGAGGAATTTATGTTATGCTTATTTTCCATCATTTTTGCCTTTATTTATAGTAAACTGATGAGTATTTCTTACCTTGCAAATAATACAATCACAAAGGAATAAGATCTTCTAGTATTCTAAATACAATCTACTAATAATTTACACAACAACACATGTAATTAATATCAAAACATTTTCAAATTTATTTATTTTTTAGCTAAACACTCAAAACAATCACGACAATATAATGGCAATGCTATACGATTTTCAAATTGGTTGATTTTTTTTAGAGAAATGATCTAAATAAAGTAACCTCGTAAATGGAAATTTTATCTAAGCACCTCAATGTTTGATGAGAAAAATTAGCAACAACGTAGAAAAAGAAAGAAAAAAAAAGCATAGGTAAAAATATAGCTAGCAATCCTCTCATACATGGCCTATATAATAATAATAATAATAATAGAGTGCAACTAGACCCATCCCAATGTCTTATTTCCCCACCCACCACTAAAAGTTAAAAAATTAAAACCCTATTTCCCCACCCACTATTATTCCTAAAATCACCGGCTTAAAAAACTCTAAAGCTAAAATCTTGAGCTTCATTTTACATATTTGACACAAAGTTGTTATAGCTTGAAACTGATAGACTTGTATCCTAACAAACAATCTCTCTCTCAAATTTGCATCTCAATTCCCCCATCTGAGCTGAATGGGGTTCTGAGGACATACATCACAACTACTGAAAAAGGACTAATCAATTAAGGATTTCCAATTAGTGCATATATCCAAAAGCGATTTTTTTTGAAATTGAAATTGAATATTAAAATTAATCTTAAATCAAGTTATAAATCCAAACCAATTGTTTGCTAACTAGCTTAGATTTGTATGAAATATAGATTGTGGGAAAACCCAGCAAAAGAGCGCTTGCTATCTTACTGTAAACTAAAACAGACAAAATCCACAACCCACAACCACCACTCAGCCTACCATAATCATCCTCATTGTTGCCACAACCAGCAAAAACCTAAATCCAGAAATTAACGAATCGAGTGACTAACAAGCATAAAAAAGAAATTAGAAAGAAAAACAAATTGGATGGGAAATAGAAAATGAGGATAATACTGTGAGGGAGATGAGGAAAAAAGGAGCTAGAGAGAGCAAAGTTGTTATTTGGAACAGTAAAAATCAAAGTGTTGCCCTTGGTTAGGCTTCTAAGTCCTTATACGTCATTTTCTCAATGGGGTAAACTTGTGAATAAGATCTTTATTAAGAAGGGGGTGAGGAAATAAGACACAAGGGTGGAGATATCAGCACTCTAATAATATTACCCTTCTAATCTATCAATTAAACCACTTAAGAGCATCTCCAAAGAAAAAGTCAAAAGGTTCACATCAATAATAACAGTAAAAAAAAGAAGATAACTTTACCGTTTTCCAATCGAAATGTCAATTCTTACATGGCATGACATGGATTGATGACACACCCTGATCCGGAGGATCCAGGTGTGCTGGCCGTCACGTGGGCGTGACGTAACCATAAGCACGACACGGAAGCGTAACAACAACATAAATCAACAGAAATTCAAACCAAACTCAACATAACCACCTACGGACATAACCGGACGAGTTACAAGTAAACACATAAGTTCAGAGCATAGGTTAACTGCAGTCAAGTAGGACTAAAATAAGAATACATCACCCTCAGGTGAGTCCTACATGTCCCAAATCTGTCAGAAAGCCGGAAAGGACCTCGTGAGCCAACCACCGCTAAACTAGAACCTGGAGGGGCGCAAAACAAAATGAGTGGGTCAGTAAAACAAATTAGTTTTGCAAAACATTTCATTAAAACAGTTATATCCCCTCGCCGTAAAAACCTGTATAAACCTGTATACTTTCCCAGAAATATATAACCATATAAAATCTCAACATTTAAATCTCAAATCTTTAACATTTTCAAGAAAACATGCCATGCCATAAATCAAAATATAAATCAGGTGAAATAAGGAATCAATCGGAGACCCTGCAGTTGGTCCTATACGATTAATTCAATAGCTCAAATCCCACTAAGCCGGAGTCACCACAGTGACCTATACGGCCCTACTCTGCACATCACTCGGAACTACGTAAGGTAGTCTATACGATGAAAGGTGTAAAAATACGCTCTAGTGCTTCTCTCATCATATCATCAGCGCGCATATCTAAGGTCACCCACCAGTCGGAACCCCTCTAATGGTCTGTACGACTGGCATGTCGGAACCCTCACATGGTCTGTACGACATCCACTTACTTGGATCCAAGGCGAGCGTGCGGTGTGGTGAATAAAATAAGCACTAACACCTAGGGTGCAGGTTATGAGCTCAAAACATCTCAACAACAATTCAATGAATAAATGAACTCACCTGACTTACCTGTGCCTCCACAGCACCATGCAACATGTATGCATCATATATCAATCATATAACTCGTATGAAATTCACATTTTCCAAATAATTCTATGCATGGCATTTTCAAAACATAATTTCTCATAAAAGCATTTTTCTGGGAAAAACAATAGTATATAGGTAATACGAAAACAAAACTGCCCACTCACTGATAAGTCGACGGGTCGTAACCCCTGTGGCGTCCCTGGATGCGGTCGTCCTCGGGATACGTCTCACCTATATGCGAAACAACTATAAAAACATTAATTTTAAGCATATCACCAATAATTCGAAATAACTTCTCATACGATGCTCAATTTTGGTATATGAATATACCACATCGACCTACTCGACGTCACGAGCATCGGGAAATTTTTAGAAAAATTTTTGGAAGCCCCACGCGCCCCCACGCGCCACACGTGGCACGGGTCCACGCGCTGGCCACGCGCAGCACGTGCAGCGCACGTGTCATCTTCCTCGCAGGGTCTCGCCGGACTGGTTCTCCGGTGGCCGGACTCCGGCCGAACTCCGGCCGATTTTCAAACTCACTGTTCTCCTTCGTTTTTCACCCATTTTCTTCGTATTTTATACCAAATTGAAGCCCTAAGAGTGTACTATCACGTTGGACTAGTTTTAGGGCCTAAAAACTACGAAATCTCACCTTGCAAAAACCAAGGGTTCGGCCAAACTTGAAACCTACGATCCCGGCGTCCAAAATTCTCCAACGAACGTCCCCGAGCTTCCTTAGGACCTCCTAAAGCTCACCACAAGCTTGAAATCTCCTGAAACACAACATTTTACGTTCGCATGAACAGTACCTCAAAAATGGAGGTTTGGGATCTACGTGAAATCGAAGGTTTCACTTCCTAAAACTAGTACCAATGAACTCAGGACGTCAAAACGATGAAGATACATACCTTATTTGCCCCGATCCGTCAAGTTTTGAAGGGTTTTGGTGGTGGTCCGTACGATATGGGTGTGTGAGGGTGTGAGTTTGTGAGGGAGAGACAGAGACAGGGAAAGCACGGGGGAAGAGAGGGAGAGATGAAGATCAGGTGTGGTCTAAAATAATCCACACCCTCCACTTCATCCTAACCAAACATACCACAAATCAATTTCCAATAAAATCCCATCCAACCAATGCTATTTTCAAAATAACGTTACGTACCTACGTACCTTAATGTCCAATAAGGGCAATTCTGTCATTTCACATTCCCGTCAAAAGTACCTCCGGGACGGGCTGTGACAATCTCCCCTCCTTATAGAATTTCGTCCCCGAAATTCCCATAACCAAATCATAATTCAATACTCGTAGAATAATCTTGGGTACATCTCTCTCATCCGGTCTTCCGTCTCCCAAGTAGCTTCCTCTGCAGAATGGTTCCTCCACAACACCTTGACTAAACTCACCGTCTTGTTCCTTAGAACTTTATCCTTCCAATCCAATATAGTGACCGGTTCCTCATCATAAGTCAAATCCGGATTAATCTCTAACGGTTGAGGAGGAATCACATGAGAAGGATCAGAAACATAATGCCGAAGCATAGAGACATGGAACACATTATGGACCTTAGATAACTCCGGAGGCAGTTCCAACCGGTAGGCAACTTCACCAACTCTTTCAATGATCACATAAGGTCCAATATATCTCGGACTTAGCTTTCCTCTTTTCCCAAATCGTACCACACCTCTCCAAGGCGACAATTTCAAGAATACCCAATCACCCACATCATACACTCGATCAGTAGTATGCCGATCCGCTAAACTCTTCTGTCGATCCTGGGCTGCTTTCAGGTTTGACTTAATTACCTGAACATTTTGAGTCGTCTCATCTACGATCTCAGGGCCTTCTAATATCCGTTCGCCAACCTCAGACCAACATAATGGCGTTCGACACGCCCTACCATAAAGTGCCTCGAATGGGGACATACCAATGCTCGAGTGAAAACTATTATTATAAGCAAACTCCATTAAGTCCAGACGATCATGCCAAGAATCACCAAATTGCAGTACTGAAGATCTCAACATATCCTCCAACGTCTGAATGGTCCTCTCTGATTGCCCATCAGTTTGAGGATGATAAGCTGTGCTATACAATAATTGAGTACCCAGAGCTTCCTGAAAAGCCACCCAAAATTTAGAAGTAAACCTCGGGTCTCGATCGGAGATAATATTTACTGGGACTCCATGATACTTGACAATCTTCGAAATAAACAACTTAGCCAATTTATTCAGAGGGTATTTCTCCCTCACAGGAATGAAATGCGCAGACTTGGTGAGTCGATCCACAATCACCCAAATACCATCAAATCCACTTCGCGTACGAGGAAGTTTATACACGAAATCCATTGTTATATTTTCCCATTTCCACTGGGGAACGGGAAGTGGTTGCATTCGCCCAAAGGGCTTCTTCCTTTCTGCTTTCACTTGTTGGCAAATAATACACCTACTCACATATTCTGCAATTTCTCTTTTCATACCCGGCCAATAATAAAATGGTCGAATGGTATGATACATTTTTGTTCCTCCCGGATGCATTGCATAAGCTGAACAATGTGCTTCGTCCAGAATTTCCTTCTTCAATTCCTCATTATTCGGAACATACATTCTGTCTTCTTGCATGAGCATACCATCTGATTCCCGAATTCTGAGGTCTTTCTTTTTCCCTTCACTTCTTAACTGAACCAACTCCTGAACTTCCTCATTCACCATCTGAGCTGCAAGTATACGGTCCACCAAAACTGGCCTGACTTGAAAACTAGCAAGAAAAGCTCCATCTCGGTCTTCAATTTCCAACCTTACCCCCGTTGTCCTCAATTCAGCAAGAAGAGGAACACGACTAGCATATAAGGCATTAAGCCTACCTTGAGGTTTCCTACTCAGTGCATCCGCTACTACATTAGCACGACCTGGATGGTATTCAATAGAACAATCATAATCACTTAGCAATTCCATCCACCTTCGCTGACGAAGATTAAGATCATGCTGGGTGAATAAGTACTGAAGACTCTTATGATCAGTGAAGATCTTACACTTCTCACCATACAAATAATGTCTCCAAATTTTCAAAGCAAAAACAATTGCTGCCAATTCAAGATCGTGAGTAGGATAATTCCTTTCATGATTTTTCAACTGCCTAGAAGCATAGGCAATCACCTTATTATGCTGCATCAAAACACATCCCAAACCATTTAATGAAGCATCACTATATATCTCAAAATTACCGCTATCGTCAGGAAGTACCAACACCGGTGCATGAGTGAGGCAATACTTTAATTGCTGAAAACTCCGCTCACAATTCTCATCCCACTCAAATTTAACATCCTTCCTGGTCAACTTTGTCAACGGTAAAGCAATCATAGAGAAATCCTGAACGAACCGTCGATAATAACCTGCTAAGCCAAGAAAACTTCGTACCTCCGTGACGGTTCGAGGTTGCTCCCAATTCTCCACTGCTGCAATCTTTTGAGGATCAACTTGAATACCTTGAGCTGATACAACATGCCCCAAAAATGCCACTTCAGTCAACCAAAACTGACATTTACTGAACTTGGCATACAACTGATGCTCCCTTAATTTCCTTAACACCAAATTAAGGTGTCGGATATGATCTGCTTGGGACTTAGAGTATACCAGAATATCGTCAATAAAAACAATAACGAATTTATCAAGATATTTCTGGAATACCTCATTCATTAATCTCATAAAAGCTGCAGGTGCATTAGTCAACCCAAATGGCATAACCAAAAATTCATAATGCCCGTACCGAGTCCGGAAAGCCGTCTTAGGTACATCATCTTCCTTAATCTTCAATTGATAATACCCAGATCTCAAATCAATCTTAGAAAATACACATGCACCTTTCAGCTGATCAAACAAATCATCAATGCGAGGCAATGGATAACGGTTTTTAATCGTTACCCGGTTCAATTGTCTATAATCAATACACAATCGAAGAGTTCCATCCTTCTTCTTCACAAATAATACTGGGGCACCCCAAGGTGAAGAACTAGGTTGAATAAAACCTTTATCAAGTAATTCTTGCAACTGGATTTTTAATTCTCTCAACTCAGCAGGAGCCATTCTATAAGGAGTCAGAGATATAGGGTCCGTACCTGGAAGCAAATCAATAGAGAATTCCACCTCTCTGTCTGGCGGCAATCCCGGCAAATCATCAGGGAAAACATCCGGATAATGTCTGACCACACCAACTTCTTCTATACTAGTAGGAGCAACATCATTTAATACCACATGTGCCAAATATCCCTGACAACCCTTCGATAATAATTTCCTCGCCCTCATGGCAGAAATAACTCCATGTCTCACCCCACTTCTCTCGCCCACAAAAGTAACCTCGGGTAATTCAGGACGATAAAAAGTAACTGATTTACCATAACAATCAATATGGGCACGATTATGGTGTAACCAATCGGCCCCTAAAATTACATCAAAATCCACAATATCTAACGGAATAAGATCAGCGGATATAATCACGCCCTCAACCATCACTGGACACCCCAGATACACACTATCCACATAACATTTATCTCCTCTAGGCATGGCAAACTCTAAATCAAATCCTAGAGGTGAAGGGTGAGGTTGGGTTATTTGAGCAAACGTATGAGAAATCACAGAGTGCGTAGCACCACAATCAATCAAAACCTTAGCAAAATGACCAAGAACATTTAACGTACCCATTATCAAGTCTGGATGGTTCTGAGCCTCCTGCAGGGACATATGATTAACTCGCCCCTGAGCTTGCTGACGTCCACCTCGGCCTCTATTGCCCTGATTACCTCGTCCCTGAGGATTACGTCCCTGGCCTGGCTGACTAGGCTGCCTGGATGATCCTGCACCACCAGTAGCAATTTCCCCCTGACGGGGCTGACCTCCCTGATGCCACTGCGATCCACCAGTTGGCATAGAGGAATAAGAAGAATAACCTCCAAAATCCTGAGAATACCCTGCCTGAGGATATGGCTCCTGAGAATACTGATAAGGTCCGGAAGCATACGGAGCAGCATCCCCCTGATAGTGGTAGGCACCACCACGACTCGACTGGCCATAACCACCCGGTCCAAAACTCTGCTGAACTGGTGCTGGAGGTGGCATATTAGTCTGCTGTGGTCTCTGCTGACCCTGGGGGCACTGAGAAGCCCGATGTCCCATCTGCCCACACGTAAAACAAGCACCAGAACCTCTCCTACACTCACCATGGTGACGGGAGTTACAGCGGCGGCACCATGGAGCGCCAGATCCACCAGCGTCCCTCTGACCCTGAAATCTGGGTCCACCAGAAAATCTTCCACCACCTCTCCTCGGGCCAGTAAAACTATATCCCCCACTAGAAGAACTCGAACTCGCTCCACTCTTCTTAAAACTCTGTGTCTGTCGAGGTCCAGGAATAGAAATACCCTTACCCTTATCATTCTTCTTCTGACCCTCATTCTTGTCCTCGTCATCCTCACTGTCAGGAAGATTATCAGAGTCCTCCATCCTAACCAAAATCTCGAAATACTCATGATAATCAGCGCAGGGAAGTGCATTGGCAAAGGTACGCCACTTCTTCTTAGATCCCAACTTGAAACGTCGAAGCATCTCTCCCTGATTACCAGCTGTATCAGTGTCATAACGAGACAAATCAGTAAACTTTCTATAATATTCATGTGCCGACATATTTCTCTGTTTCAACCTGGTGAATTCCTGCTTCTTACGGTCAATATACTCAGGAGGAACGAATCTCTTCATAAAATGCTCTTTGAATACTTTCCAGTCGGCTGCCGTCTCAGGTGACATATACCTAGTCTGATTTATCCACCATGCTGCTGGTTCACGACCCAGAAACCAAGTGGTGGTCTCCACCCACCTATTAGCAGGGAGATTCCCCTGACTCTGCATCACCTGGAAGGTTTTCTCAATATGATCTAGCCATTTCTCTGCCCCCTCATGACTTTCATTACCCATAAACCGATCTAACTTCAAGTTGTACATGGTCTCCAGAGGTGTCCTCGGAGGAGGGGGAGGACGAATCACATTCTGTAAAGCCTGGGCCATCGCTTCCCCTAACTGAGTAATATCCAGGAAATTAGGTTCAGAAGTACGGCGGGACTCCCTACGCTCTCTACGAGGCGGCATGATTCTGACAGAAAACATCAAAAGATCGTTAAGACATTAACAATTTACAGGACTGCAACCTAAGCTCTGATACCAAACTGACACACCCTGATCCGGAGGATCCAGGTGTGCTGGCCGTCACGTGGGCGTGACGTAACCATAAGCACGACACGGAAGCGTAACAACAACATAAATCAACAGAAATTCAAACCAAACTCAACATAACCACCTACGGACATAACCGGACGAGTTACAAGTAAACACATAAGTTCAGAGCATAGGTTAACTGCAGTCAAGTAGGACTAAAATAAGAATACATCACCCTCAGGTGAGTCCTACATGTCCCAAATCTGTCAGAAAGCCGGAAAGGACCTCGTGAGCCAACCACCGCTAAACTAGAACCTGGAGGGGCGCAAAACAAAATGAGTGGGTCAGTAAAACAAATTAGTTTTGCAAAACATTTCATTAAAACAGTTATATCCCCTCGCCGTAAAAACCTGTATAAACCTGTATACTTTCCCAGAAATATATAACCATATAAAATCTCAACATTTAAATCTCAAATCTTTAACATTTTCAAGAAAACATGCCATGCCATAAATCAAAATATAAATCAGGTGAAATAAGGAATCAATCGGAGACCCTGCAGTTGGTCCTATACGATTAATTCAATAGCTCAAATCCCACTAAGCCGGAGTCACCACAGTGACCTATACGGCCCTACTCTGCACATCACTCGGAACTACGTAAGGTAGTCTATACGATGAAAGGTGTAAAAATACGCTCTAGTGCTTCTCTCATCATATCATCAGCGCGCATATCTAAGGTCACCCACCAGTCGGAACCCCTCTAATGGTCTGTACGACTGGCATGTCGGAACCCTCACATGGTCTGTACGACATCCACTTACTTGGATCCAAGGCGAGCGTGCGGTGTGGTGAATAAAATAAGCACTAACACCTAGGGTGCAGGTTATGAGCTCAAAACATCTCAACAACAATTCAATGAATAAATGAACTCACCTGACTTACCTGTGCCTCCACAGCACCATGCAACATGTATGCATCATATATCAATCATATAACTCGTATGAAATTCACATTTTCCAAATAATTCTATGCATGGCATTTTCAAAACATAATTTCTCATAAAAGCATTTTTCTGGGAAAAACAATAGTATATAGGTAATACGAAAACAAAACTGCCCACTCACTGATAAGTCGACGGGTCGTAACCCCCGTGGCGTCCCTGGATGCGGTCGTCCTCGGGATACGTCTCACCTATATGCGAAACAACTATAAAAACATTAATTTTAAGCATATCACCAATAATTCGAAATAACTTCTCATACGATGCTCAATTTTGGTATATGAATATACCACATCGACCTACTCGACGTCACGAGCGTCGGGAAATTTTTAGAAAAATTTTTGGAAGCCCCACGCGCCCCCACGCGCCACACGTGGCACGGGTCCACGCGCTGGCCACGCGCAGCACGTGCAGCGCACGTGTCATCTTCCTCGCAGGGTCTCGCCGGACTGGTTCTCCGGTGGCCGGACTCCGGCCGAACTCCGGCCGATTTTCAAACTCACTGTTCTCCTTCGTTTTTCACCCATTTTCTTCGTATTTTATACCAAATTGAAGCCCTAAGAGTGTACTATCACGTTGGACTAGTTTTAGGGCCTAAAAACTACGAAATCTCACCTTGCAAAAACCAAGGGTTCGGCCAAACTTGAAACCTACGATCCCGGCGTCCAAAATTCTCCAACGAACGTCCCCGAGCTTCCTTAGGACCTCCTAAAGCTCACCACAAGCTTGAAATCTCCTGAAACACAACATTTTACGTTCGCATGAACAGTACCTCAAAAATGGAGGTTTGGGATCTACGTGAAATCGAAGGTTTCACTTCCTAAAACTAGTACCAATGAACTCAGGACGTCAAAACGATGAAGATACATACCTTATTTGCCCCGATCCGTCAAGTTTTGAAGGGTTTTGGTGGTGGTCCGTACGATATGGGTGTGTGAGGGTGTGAGTTTGTGAGGGAGAGACAGAGACAGGGAAAGCACGGGGGAAGAGAGGGAGAGAGGAAGATCAGGTGTGGTCCAAAATAATCCACACCCTCCACTTCATCCTAACCAAACATACCACAAATCAATTTCCAATAAAATCCCATCCAACCAATGCTATTTTCAAAATAACGTTACGTACCTACGTACCTTAATGTCCAATAAGGGCAATTCTGTCATTTCACATTCCCGTCAAAAGTACCTCCGGGACGGGCTGTGACAATTGACATCAAATGTGGTTGGTGACAAATTTGACAGTAACTTCAAATATGTTTTTAGTGATTAGTAAATGTTTTTTACCATTATTATTATTATTATTATTATTATTATTTGTTCTAATAATACTTATTACAATTATAAAAAAATAAATAATAGTTTAAATTTAGAATATCGGATGGAGAACAAAATTAAAAAAATATAAAAAAAAAAAGATCAAAGTGCCACATAGGTCTTCAAATTTAAATTAATATTTAAAATTTGACATCTTCTTTAGAAATGATCTAAACCTATTATTTATAAATTTCTAGCTCAATAGTCAATAGTCAATAGTATGTGACAATTGACTCAAAAAAAATGTGACAATTATTCACGTTGTTGATGTGAAACTATTCTTTCAATCTCAAAAAAAAAAAAAAAAGTGAAACTATTCTATCTGTTAATTCACACAACACTAATCAAGTTTATAGCTAAATACCATGTCAAAATCCATCTTAATTGTATTGAAGGGATGGGGACAGATTCGATTAATTACAATAATCACATCCATCATTGATTAAGAAAATGCAACTAGTAATAATCGCTAATCATGTTGCCAATATTTTTTTTTGTTGGAAAAAACAAAATAATTTAGTAAAATATGAAATTGCAAGTCAACGATGGCAATGTGGGTGTTTCATGTTGGAATAAGGGCATTTCCGAGACAAGAAAAAACTGCGGATTGGGAACGCTGGACTAGACAGGGTCAGCCTGTCGTAATGACTCTGAGTTATGAGATATGACTTGGAGTTGGGACATCCGAATATGCGTCCACGTGTTGCACATGCGCATATCAATATTTCTCCACAAACCCACTAGACAAGACCATATATGGGTCTGACGGCCCACTAAGCCCATAAGAGCATTTCCATCTTTAAAAAGCTCCCTGGCAATAGGTAATATAATCCTCAGGTAAACAGTAACTACTTTTACTAAATAGTAATTATTTAAGTGCATTGCCACCCTGAACTGAATAGTGCAAGGATTTGTTAAAAGTATTTGAAAATGGTAAAATGTGGTGTAAGGTGGAAGAACACGGTTAGATATTTATAGAAAAAAATTATAATTTTTTATATTTATATTTTATATTTGTATTTTATTTAATTTAATTTTTTTTATAATTTTTAATAGTGGCTGACGTCACCGTAATGTCAACCTTGCATCACTACCCTTGGGGGTTGGGCCATTCGATTACTCACTGGGTGAGCAATTGGGCTCCCCCATAGCCCAGTTGATTGAAACGGGTTGGAGTTGTTTTTTTTTGGTTTGGGAGGGGGGGATTAAGGTGCAGTTTGGGATTGAGGTGATTAAAAAAAAAACTGGTATGAAAAAAAGCTGGGAACTTTTTTGTGTTTGGTAAACATTCAGCTTTAGTTTTTTTTCACAATTTTGGGTGAAAGAAAAGCCAAAAACAAGAAGCTGCAAAACCCAGCTTTGAAAAACCAGTTTTTTTTCACATTAGTTTTACATAAAAGTTTACCAAACATTATAATGCTGTTTTTTTTTTCAAAAGCATTTTTACAAAAAAGTTTACTAAACACTCTACAACTTTATTTCACAGCCACTTATTTTCACAGCACAGCAGAAGCAGCTTTTTTTCAAAGCATAGCAATACCAAACCAGCCCTAAATCAACTATCCCTTAAGAGATTGGAAAGGGGTGGAAGTGCTCTAAACCATTAGACCTCATTTCAGCCCAATGGAGTGGAAAATAATTGTAAAACTGTAATAATTAAATATCTATTGCAGTCCTAGTTAGGTTAGGAATGTAGTTGTGTAAATCTTATTAGAATTCTACAGTATCTTTTAGATAGTGTCCTAATTTAGTTGTAATACCTAAAGGGTAAGAAACTTACCTTCTTACTAATATAAATAAAGACACAATAGAGTAAGACAACACACATCTCTAATTACACCAAACTCTCTCTATCTCCTTACCATTGCACCTTTCTCCCTCCCTATAATTCTTCAGTTAAATAGGTCTACAAAAGTATTGAACTTGTCATCAATGTAGTTGAACTTGAGGTTTCTCACTATAAGTGTAAATAAATATAACCGACCAAAATGCTCCCAATAATAAATCCGCACCATCCCCATCCCGCTTCGTTTGTCCCTAAAACCCAAACCATCTCTCTTGATCCTCATCGAGAGGCGAGAGAAAAATGATGAAATTGCTCCTTGTTACCCTCGTCTTCATCACCTTGGTGGATGCCTTGGTGAGTACACATTTCATGCATTCATTTTGTGTATAGCCTCTATCAATAATTGATATGTGCCCATAAACTTAATCCCCTTAAATAAATAAATAAGTTTGTAGACATGCGAATAAATTTATGGGCATGCCTCAATTAATAATAAAGATCACATAGAGGCCGCACATAAAATGGATAGCCTGAAAAATTCATTCATGTGCCTAACGCATGACAATTTTGATGGGCATTGGGATTGAATGCTTAATTTTGACCTATTTTAAAAATTTTGGAACTCAAATTGGTTGAAAATTGAAAGGTTATGACCTAATTTGACTCAAATAGGTTGTGTTTATTTAAAACACTTGCCACGCAATGTATATTTTTATGTGCTATAATATGTATGAGCAACATAGTTGTTATATTGTGCTTGTATTAAAAAAAGAAAAAGAAAAGAAAAAAGGAGGATCATCTAGTGATTTCGTCACTGTAGTTCATCATTCTAGAAGTCAGAAAGACTCATAAATGCATTTTAGCTTCTCTCTAGCCACCATTAAAAAAAAATGTACACTTATTATAAATTGAGTTGAATTATAATATGACGAGGCGTTGTTTTTTTTTTTTTTTTTGAGTACATTGATATACTTTTTTTACACTAAGAGGAGAAGAGTTCGGCTAAGCCACATAATGGGCAACCTAATTTGGCATCGAATTCGCCATCTACGAGATTTGAATTTAAGACTTCTCACTTTTAAGTAAAAAAAAAAATCATTAGACCGTAGAACTGATATGACGCTGTTTTTTTAGTATACGGAAAAATTGATCTAATTTGACACATGTCTATAAATACGGAGGTGGATTGTCTGCCCTCCCATTTATATACTCTCCCCATCCCCTCATGTTTTGTGTGGTCACGGTTAAACTACGTCAAAATTTTATATTATTTTTTTATAAAAATAATCAAACAAAAAGTAATAAGAATATAAAATATTGACGTGGCTTAACCGTGACCATACAAGAATGGGGGATGATAAGAGCACCTCCAGCAGGGGAGGTTGCTTGGGGGCCAGTGGATCAAACAGTAGCAAATTGTTGGGGGGATGACCTCCAGCGTAGGGAAGCCCGAGCGACAGGCGAGGCCCGAGGAGCAGGCCCGTCGAGGATTGCCAGCCCAAGAGCCCAAGGGCTGCGTCAGGCACGTGTGTTTCACGCACGCGTGGGCGCGAGTCGTTCGACAAAAAAACAAGGTTGGGGCTCGCAAATTCAGTTTTGAAAAGTTACCGTTGGGGAAGCCACGTGGCTTCCCCATGTCCGTTCGATTGAAACGGTCCTATTTTATGGATCGTTGGATTTCCAACTGTAAAAAACATTTAAAAATCTCATTTAATTTCATCAGTTTGATCTAAGATCAACGGTCCACGTTATTAGGCTTTGTAAATTGAAAAAAAAAAGAAAAAACAGTTTAAAAATCTAAAATGTTACCGTTGTGACACGTGGCACAATCTGGAGTGTTGGAATTAAAAAATTTTTAAATCCAACGACATAGATTAATTAGGTGAATAAAAATTAAAAAAATATGTAAACAAATTCTTAAAAATCCGAAAACAAAATTATGAAAAATTATAAAAAATTTTGATTTTACTTTTCTATAAATACCTTCTCATTATCTTCTACCCTACACCACAATTTCATATTTTCTCAACTACTTTCAACCACATTCCTATCTTTCTCTCAAAGTTTCAATCCAATTTTTTTCCAACAAAATGACTACTCAACCAGGTACAAATTGGACGCTTCTTGAAGATGTTGCGTTGTGTACTAGTTGGGTTCAAGTTACTCATGATTCGATTACGGGTAATGAGATGTAGTTGCGAGAAATATGGAGTCTTATTCATACCAATTATCTTGAGAAAATGGGTGGGCAAAGAACTAAAGAATTGATGTCCAGTCGTTGGAAATTACTTAGTCAATCGTTTAGTACGTGGAGAGACGCCTTGGCACAAGCTAGTGGTAATCTTCGAAGTGGGGAAAATTTAGCGGATCAGGTAACAATATATTATTTATTTGTTTGTATTATTTGTTAGCTACTTTCATTATATTTATTTGTTTGTATTATTTATTTGTTACCTACTTTCATTATAATTATTTGTTAGCTACTTTCATTATAATTATTTGTTTGTATTATTTATTTGTTACCTACTTTCATTATAATTATTTGGTTGTATTATTTATTTGTTACCTACTTTCATTATAATTATTTGTTAGCTACTTTCATTATATTTATTTGTTTGTTTTATTTGTTACCTACTTTTATTATAATTATTTGTTTGTATTATTTATTTGTTACATACTTTCATTATAATTATTTGTTTGTATTATTTATTTGTTACCTATTCTCATTATAATTATTTATTCTCCCGCATTGTATAGCAACTTCAAGCACAAGCTTGGTATGGTGCCAAAACCAAAAGCAAAAACAAAACATTCACCCGGTTTGAATGTTGGAATATTGTCAAAGATTGTCCTAAATTTAGAGTTGTGCATGTCGGTCCAGAAATTTTCATGAACAACACCTCTCTACACTCTACACCTGAGCATGCCTCGCATGATCATGATGAAGATGATTATGAAGAAGTGCCTGAAACGCCCCCCCCCCCGGTTGAACAAGCGTCGGGGTCGACCTGTTTTCCAATTAGGCCTCAAGGTAAGAAGGCTTCAAAGAGAAAAGGTAATGCTTCCAAGAATGATTATGCAAAGTATATGGAAGATCTTGCCCGCCAAGGTGAATTGAATTTGGCCCGAGAAATGGCTAAATTTGAGGCTGATAAGGCTAGAGAGGATGCAAAAGCTGCAACTTTTGAGAAAAAATTTGAAGCTGATGAGAGGGAAAGAGAACTACTTCGGCAAGAAAGGGAACATAGAAGAGAAGAAAGAATGGCTGAACGAGATCGTGACATTATGAAGGAGCCTTTAAAAGGGAAGTCTCTAGACTCTAAATGTTTTTGGAAGTCGGAGAAAGCGGACGTGGTGCAAAGGAGGCGTGCAAGAGAAGCGAGAGCAAGAGGAGATGGTCCTAGCACCACAAGAGAAGATCATCCTAGCACGACAAGAGAAGATCATCCTAGCACCACAAATTGGTTAGGTGATGGTTATCATCCATTCACGAACCCATAATTTTCCAATCAATTCGGGTTGTAATTTCTTATTCATTGAATAGAGTACTTTATGTTGTTTCCAATTTATTGAATTTAGTACTTTATTTAAACTAAAAGTATATTTATTTCATTTGGTAATTTATTGAATTTAGTACTTTATGTTGTTTCCAATTTATTGAATTTAGTACTTTATTCAAAACACATTTAAACACACCAAATAAAATAACATCAACACACCAAAAAAAACACACCAAATAAAATAAAATTACATTTGAACTCACTAAATGAACTAAAAAAACACACCACATAAAATAAAATAAACACACCAAATAAAAACAAACACCAAATAAAATTACATTTCAACTCACTAAATGAACTAAAAAAAGACACCACATAAAAAAAAATAAACACACCAAATAAAAACAAACACTAATGAACTTAAGTATCTTCAGCACCCCTCAATTCCCACTGGTGCTCTATCAAGTCAAGTTGGTGGGCATTGTGCATGTATGACCTTTGAAGTGCAGTATATCGTTGAATGATCCTTTCATTGTAACGTCCATCCCTTTCTAATGGCTCATGTTGCACGGGCTTATCGGTGGCGTCATGAGCACAATATATACGTGTTCTTGAATTGTTCATCGTGTCTGGCTCATATTCATTAACGGCTTCATAATCGTACTCATCTTCCACAATCATGTTATGAAGAATGATGCACATCATCATGATGGATCGAAGCGACTCTACATCAAACAATCTGGCAGCACCCCTGATGATCGCCCAACGAGCTTGGAGGATACTGAAACAACGCTCCACATCATTCCTGCAGCCATCTTGACATCTTGCAAAGTGTTTTTCCTTTGCACTTCGCGGACGTGGCACTGTTTTGACAAATGTTGACCACCTTGGGTAAATGCCATCAGCTAGGTAGTATGGCCTGTCGTACATACGTCCGTTGACCTCATACGTGACTTTTGGTGCATTTCCTTGCAGGACATCGTTGAACACTGGGGATTGGGCAAGGACGTTTAGGTCATTTTGAACTCCCGGAACCCTGAAAAAGGCGTGCCAAAACCATGTATCAAAAGGTTCCACCGCTTCCAAAATGATACTTTTTGATCCTTTTCTGTCCCCATAAGCGCTTTGCCATGCACTTGGACAGTTTTTCCAAGTCCAGTGCATACAATCAATGTTTCTAATCATCCCTGGAAAACCTCGCATCTCGCCTTTCTTCAGAAGCCTTTGCAAGTCCATATGAGTAGGTCTCCGGAGGTACTCTGCGGTGTAGATATATTCGATTGCCGAACAAAACCTCATCAGGGACTCAAGAATGGTTGATTTTCCCATCCTCGTTATCTCGTCCACTTAGTCTGCAGCTGCTCCATATGCAAGCATCCGCAAGGCAGCAGTAATTTTTTGCTGAGGCAGGAGACCCATAGCACCAAAAACATCCGGCTTTTGCACAAAGTAAGAATCATGGTTGCAAACAGCGCCCATGATTTTGTTGAACAAATGTCGTTCTATTCTAAAACGACGTCGGAAGTATGTATCAGGGAATGCACTGTTATGGACAAAATAATCGTCCAAGAGTTCTTGACTTCGTCGTTGCCTGTTTCTATCAATGTTTACAGCACGGTTGGGCCTGCAGCTATGAGCCACATCTTGGATGACTCGACGGGATTGTGAGGCTCCTACCATTCTTGATTCGTCATCTCTCCGTCTATGCTTGTCATCCTCTTCCATCTCATTTTGGGCCTAATCCCCAACATTGAACATTCCTTCTGATTGGTTAAACAATTCTTCCTTTTCTTGCTCGATTTCCCACATCATCTTTGAAGAAGAATAAGAAGACATTGTAAGAAGGAAGCAAAAACTATGAATAATGATAGGGATTTTGGTGAAGAATGAAGAAAAAACTATGAATAATGATAGGGATTTTGGCGAAGAAAGAAGCAAAAACTATGAATAATGATAGAGATCTTGAGAAAATTGGTGTGAGATTTATGAGGATGGATGGTGAATTATATCGAGGATTTAGAAAGGATTAGGTTGTAGATAATGCCACGTGGCATGCTGTCATTCGTTAAAAATCTGGTGGAAATCTATCCTCAAAGATTGTAATCGGATTGTGACATGTGGCACGACGTGATTGGTTAAAAATCTTATTAGAAATCCATCACCAATAATCTTCTTTTCAGATAATGACACGTGCCTTGACACAACGATTAAAAATCTTATCGAAAATCCATCACCAATAATTGTCTTTGCGGATAATGATACGTGGCGCAACGAGAACAATTAAATATCTTATCCGAAATAACAAATAAAATTCTTTTGATTTATTTTATAAATACAAAAATACAAAATTTTTATTGCTATTGGCTTTTCGGATAATGACACGTGGCGCAACGAGAACGATTAAAAATCTTATCCGAAATTACAAATAAAATTATTAGGGTTATGTATTATTTTATAAATAAAAAAATACTAATATTTTATTGCCAATTGCCAGGGCTATTCAATGCAAAGGTGGAGATGCAAAAAACAATTGCCAGGGGAATGCACTGTTCATTAAGGGTAATTACTGTTCACTAGGTGGATTAAATAGTGAATAGCCTAGGGGGAGGGCTCTTACACTGGAATTGCTCTAAGAGTATAGAAATGAGAGGGTAGACAATTCACCTCCTATAAATACAAGAAACAAAACGATAGTTTCCCAAATTCCTCCGACACACAAGAACAAGAAATGGGCCTGCCGGCCAACTGGACTTCATTTCGGCCCATAAAAAAGGGGCATTACGGTCAAACCGATAGAAATCTTAAAATCCACTCCATTCCATCTTCAAATCCTTCGTCCCCAAAATCCAAGCTTTGCCCCGATCTCCCCCAATTCCCCCCAGAGGCCAAACCCTGACCTTCGCCGAGAGCAAAATGACGAATCTACCCCTCGTCCCTCTCGTCATCGCCGTCCTGGTGGCGGCCCTGGTTTCCCCGTCCGCCGCGGAGATTAGGACCCTCACGATCTCCTCCGACAACCGCCCCATGATTCTCTTCGAGAAGTTCGGGTTCACCCACACGGGTCACGTGAGCATCCGGGTCTCGCACGTGTCCGTCACCTCCAAGCACCCCGATATCGATCCCTCCCGCTTCGGCTTCTTCCTCCTCTCCGAGGAGTCCCTCCTCCAGGTCCTCGTCGAGATCCAGCAGAACCCCCAGCTCTGCGTCTTGGACTCCCGCTACATCACCCACCTCTTCAATTTCAAGGAGCTCTCACCGCCGCCGCAAGCTTCCTTCAACCACTCCTACCCGGTCTCCGCCCCCAACGAATACAGCCTCTTCTTCGCCAATTGCGTGCCGGAGACCACCGTATCCATGATCGTGCGGACGGAGGTCTACAATCTTGACCTGGATGGTTCCCACGACTACCTTTCGGCCGGGTTGACGAACCTGCCGTCGCTGTTTTCGGTCTTTTTTCTCGCGTATTTGGTGTTTGTGGGCTTCTGGGTCTACCTCTGCTACACCAACAAGAGATCCGTGCACCGCATCCATCTTCTGATGGGCGGATTGCTTTTGATGAAGGCGTTGAATCTGATTTGCGCGGCGGAGGACAAGCACTATGTGAAGGTCACCGGCACCGCGCACGGCTGGGATGTGTTGTTCTACATCTTCCAGTTCCTCCGTGTCATTTTGTTGTTTACCGTGATCGTTTTGATCGGGACCGGGTGGTCGTTCTTGAAGCCTTTTTTGCAGGAGAAGGAGAAGAAGGTGTTGATGATTGTGATCCCTCTGCAGGTCTTGGCCAACGTAGCGTCGATTGTGATCGGCGAGACGGGACCATTTATCAAGGACTGGGTCACCTGGAACCAGATTTTCTTGTTGGTTGATATCATTTGCTGCTGCGCTATCATCTTCCCCATTGTTTGGTCCATCAGGTCTCTGAGAGAAACCTCGAAAACCGACGGAAAAGCCGCCAGGAACTTGGCAAAGCTGACCCTTTTCAGGCAATTTTACGTTGTCGTTATTGGGTACTTGTACTTCACGCGAATCGTTGTTTTTGCGCTCAAGACCATTGCCGCGTATAAGTACCAGTGGGTGAGCAATGCGGCTGAGGAGACTGTGAGCCTTGCGTTTTACATTGTGATGTTCTATATGTTCAGGCCGGTGGAGAGGAATGAGTACTTTATTCTCGATGAGGAGGAAGAAGAGGCGGCAGAGGTGGCTCTTAGGGACGAGGAGTTCGAGCTTTAAAATTGGGTATTGTTCAATTTTTGCTACCCATCTGTATTTGACTGTGCTACTGCTGATGCTACCCACTCAATGTTTTGCATCCCGCTTATCGGATTTATTGATAGAATTGATGATGGTTCAGGTCTGCTGCTACTTCTGTTGCCTCTTCTGTTTTCCTTTCAACTGTATTATTGCTCTTTTACCTGTTATAAGAAGTTTGATGCTTTAAGATACCGTGCCTTGTAGAATTTGTTTGATAGGATTTTCAGTTTAAAAATGCTATAATGATTTCGTTATATAATGCTGATTTTGATTTCGGATTACAATGTATTGTATTGATTCTGCTGGTAGTGTCTGTTTCGATTTGATTTCTTATGTTATTCAATTCGATCTGTACCACTTTACCTGTAGTGACTCACTTCATTCTTAATAGGGTTGTTAATGGATGTTTCAAACATAATCTTTATAATGGTCTCCGCAAGATGGTGCTGAGCTAAGTTTTTTCATTGCATATCCTAATAATTTCATTCATAATATGATTTTGGTTACGGTTTCTGCACGATAGTGATCCGGTTCAAAGGTTCCATGTGTATAGAAGCTTGAAACTGTTGGATTTTCTATGTGACCTTGATACAAACTAGGAAACTTTATAATTAGAGTACTTAAATTAAAACTGTGAATACTTAGCATAGTCCGAAACTACTAGAAATGGTCAATCTTACTGTCTGTTCTAGCAAATTGGGACATTAGCAATTATGTTGATCCCGTATAAAACTAAATCAATCTGAAAACTAATTTAGCAGCAACAAACTTAAAGAAGAATACAAATTAAAACTGGTGATGGTTGATCGTTGTGGAGCTTAAAACTTCTTTGGAGATCCATGGGTCATTATTCATAGTCCTTGACCAGCCTGTGTTGTGTCCCTTTTCTCTGGAATATGTTCTTGTGCTCTTTGGTTCTGTGTCTACTCCCATTAGGCCCTTCTGATTACGGTAAATGGCTTCTGTTCACCGGAACTGCCTAGTGTTCCTGTATATAGTTTAGAATCAAGGTTAAGATGCATGTGCGCATGCTTTGTTATTGCATCATAAGCACCTAATCAAACAAGGGTGTTTGCTGGTGTTAAGTTGCTGATGTAGTTGAAAGTTGAAACTTTCCGTTGAAGGGACCAGGGTCTAACCAGAGTTAGTTGTGTTAGGAGAGATGTCCTAAGAAAGCATCAATGCCGGTTCAGAAAATGAAGACGGGTATATATGGAGAGTTGGTGAAGAAAATGAGAGGCCGGAGTGATTGATAGTTTAAGGAGAGAGGACGCGTGGACGAGTGTGGACGAGAAGGCGGGAAAGGAGAGGAAGCAAATATTTCTTGATTGAATTAGGGCTGGTTTGGTATTGTTGTGCTTTGAAAAAAAACTGTGAGAATAAGCGGCTGTGAAAAAATCAGCAGAGTGTTTGGTAAACTTTTTTGGAAAAGTGCTTTTGAAAAAAAAAGCAGTCTGATATTGGGTATTTTCATTAAAAGAGCACTGTAGCTCCATGTGCTTTGAAAAAAAAGCTAGTTTTCCAAAGCTACAAATAGCAGCTTCAGCTTTTTCCTTTGATTTCAGCTTATTCTCACAGCAGCTTCCAAAATAAGTTTTTTTTTTTTCAGTTTACCAAACACCTAAAACCCTCACAGCTTTTTTTCATATGTGCTTTTTTTTTAAGCACCTCACTCCCAAACCACCCCTTACTCTTCTCCCAGATTTCGATTGATTTTCTCAGTTTGTTTCTTTCTCTTGTCAATATTTATTTATTTGGTTCATCACCAAGAAAGCAAGATTACTACAGCTTAACTAACATGTGTAATAAGTGTATATGCTCATAACTACAGGTTCCACTAAAAATTATATTGATGGCTATGATAAGAATCTATAACGCGCTAGAGCGCTCTTGTTGACAATCCTTTAACAACATTACCGAGGGTTTGCAGGAACACGTTGTATCGACTTGTTTTCTTTGTTCATGGATACTTGTTTTGTTGAATCTTCAAAGTTAGATTTTGAATTTTTAGAAGAGTTTTTGTATTTAAAAACCAGCTCCTCTACACGCATACACAAACTGATATTCTTTTAGGAAATTAAAAAATTAAAAATTCTATCGTTTTTCTTTCCTCCAACAAAGAGCAATATAATAATTCATACTTTTCTTTACGCACTTCAACAAAGTACAAGTTTACGAGTTTTTTTGTAGTCCTTGTGACATGACACTTTTAATGTCACCTTTATGATGAAAAAATTGTTTGCCAAGTTCTTGTGGTGAAGCTGCGTTGGCAATTGAGGTCCAAATTTAAACTTCTGTTAGTCTTCCGTCAAATAAACTCACGCCAATCTCACGTGGAGAAGCTAAAATTCTTCTTTTCAAACTAAATCCAGATACTAGGGTTTAACTGAAATTGGACCGGGAGCTATTAGTTTTGAACCCTTGTGTGGCTGTTAGTTTTGGTGTTGGACCTGGAGCTATTAGTTCTCAATTTCTTGTTCAAAGCTTAAAACATTTCCTGTCTATGTGTGCCTATTAGTTATGAACCCTAATATCTAACAATAAATGTTTGGGAAAGTTTATTTGAACCCCTATAACCTATCTATACACCCAACTTACTTTCTACACCTATATCATTTTTAATTAAACTATCAATATCTCTTTAAACTTAAATTTACTACCTAAACTACCATCGCAAACCCAATTCAATGTGCAAATTTATTTTTACACCCATTATTTTTACATTAGAAGCTACCTGAATCAGGGCTGGTTTGGTATTGCTGTGTTTTGAAAAAAAGCTGCTGTGAGAATAAGCGGCTGTGCTGTGAGAATAAGCGGCTGTGAAATAAATCAGCAGAGTGTTTGGTAAACTTTTTTGTAAAAGTGATTTTGGAAAAAAAGCAGTCTGATAGTGGGTCTTTTCATTAAAGGAGCACTGTAGCTCCGTGTGCTTTGAAAAAAAGCCAGTTTTCCAAAGCTGCAAATAGCAGCTTCAGCTTTTTCCTTTGATTTCAGCTTATTCTCACAGTAGCTTCCAAAATGAGTCATTTTTTTTCAGTTTACCAAACACCTAAAACCCTCATAGCTTTTTTTCATGGGTGCTTTTTTTAAGCACCTCACTCCCAAACCACCCCTCAGTCTCATGAAGATCCATGTTAATTAAATCTATTAATCTAATTAAACACAGTGCCATGAGACTATGAGAGTCAAACTAAATTAACTAAACCCTGACTAGTTTAACAGCATGCATATTTTGCAGGCTGGCTTGTAGTACTGGGAATAATACCAAATTATCGAATCGACATGTTTGATTCCCCTTGAGCCACCCTTTTGTCAGAGAAACCCTACTCTTACAATATGTAGGGTTTTGATCTCATATATAAGAGGTAGCAGTACTAGTGAAAGCATATGCCAACTCTCTTCTCCTCCTGCTCCACCTTTTCTTATGGTTGACCTTGATAAGCTGTTGCTTGTTGTTTTGGCAGCAGTAGTAGCAGAAGTAGAAGTAGGTTTCCTACAGGTGAGTAGTGTTGGAGATATGGTCGTGGTGAGGTTAGTGGTGGCCGTAGTCATGATGCTGATAAAAAAGTTGGAGGATCCATAATTTCAAAATCACATTCTTACATTAAAAAAAAATCGGTTTTTATTTTTATGAATGCATCTTAAGATTTTTTCCACAATAGAACGTCGAAGAAAGATTAGTGAGGATTAGTCTTTGATTATTTTGGGGGTGGGAGGGGGGTTATTGATAAATTTTACTTTTATAATTAATCTCATCTTGTACATGATGGTAATTATGCAATAGGATAATAAAAACATTTCATATTTAAAGTTTAAGTTGGATGTAGAGAGAGGTTAAATGGGTTTAAATAAAACTTCTCTAAATGTTTTTGGTTTCTTGATTTGGTTTTAAAAAGACAAATCCATGTGAGACATTTTTGTTTTAGGGGGACTAACGGAAGTTTAGATTTGAACTTTAATTCCTAACGAAGCTCATTGCGAGCTTGTTCACCACTAGGGTAACATTTTATTTTATTTTATTTTTTAAAGGGAGACAACTTGGTGACAAGCCACGATTATCGACCCCTTCCGGGGGCCGGGAAAACTGGCAGAGGCATTTCAGCCTCTTCCTGGCCATAAGTCTGGCTTCCACACCGGTAGCGGGTTTCGAACCTGAAACCTCCAGTTTTTAGTTTTAAGGAAGTCTCATAATCCATTTTTTACCATTGGGCCACTAGCTCGTGGTTACCACCAGGGTAACATTGAAAGTAACCAAGGGGACCACAAAAAAAAAAAAAAAACAATTTGGATAAAACTTTTTGGTGCTCCGAAGTATGGTTATTTCGGATGGAGTATGATTCTCTCCCCTCTTTTTTTCCCTCCCCTTCTCTCAGAAGGGGATGAAAAGAGGAGATGAGAGAATCCTAATCCATTCCGGACGGTTTTTGTATTGTCTGGAAGTCGTCAAACAAGGTATGAAACTTTACCTTTTTATTTTTTTATTTTTAAATATTTTTATTTAATTTTAAGCAATACGGGGCTGAACGAAAAGGACTTGGAGCAACGGTTGAAAGGCAGTACCGAACATATACTTAAGGTAGGCTTTTAAAGAGGAGAGATTTTTTTTCTTTCTCAAAAATGAAGATTAATTGCGGGATCCATTTCACGTTAAATTTCAACGATTTGAACCGTTTATTTTGTAAGTCTCGATTCATAGATCGTCTTTGCAAAAATTTAATTCAATTCGAAACTATTTGCCTATTTAATTATCATGATGAAATTTCATTGTTTCTAATAAAACAAAGTGTTTGTCAATTTTATTAAACTCAATTAGATATATCAAATATTTTCAATTTGGCTAATATTTTGCAAGTATGATCTATGAGGTGCAACTTGAAAGATAAACGGTTCAGAGCTGAAGTTCGATAAGGTTTAAGCCTCACAACTAATTCCATTTTTTTTTTAAATGGGGACCCCTCCACTTAAAAGTTGTTTCGTTTCAAATATCGTAATTTTGTTGAATAACAAAAGTCGGAATTGTTTATGACGACCATCCTTATGCTGAGTATGTTGAAGTACGTTCGTATGCAGGCGGTTTAACAAAACAAGAAAATAACTTGTTGGTGGATATGTCTAAGAGTTTGGTGGGTCGAAAGAGATATTGTACAATATTAAACGACGCGAACTCGATATACAGTGCTTCTTGTGAAAAGAAGAACGAATGGCCACGTAGAATTCAAACCAACGTGAATGCTTTTAGGTGGAATAATTTTGTGGTTGATCAAATAGTACGTCTTATTTCAACAATATAATTAATATAGGGGTTGATCTTATATGATAGGTGAAGGTAGCATTATTGTTATGAAGATTTTTAGCTTGTAATATTTCCTATATAAAGGGATCAATATGTAATGGTGCGTCACACCAATTCTCATGCATCTATGTGTGAGAGGGCCAGAGAGAAGAGAGAAAAACGGTGAGTTATAGTTGATTATATAGTTTTTTATCTATATTAAGAGGGTAGAGGAGTAGGTTAAGCCTCACAATGAGCTAATAATAATGTGGTTCAAATTTTCCTTTGGCGATAATCGAACTTAATACCTCTTACTTACAAGTGAAGACGAATACCTCTAGACCGTAGTACTAAATGACAGTGAGATTATATAAATTAAGTGAGAGTTATTTTTGTAATTCTATTATTTTAGATAAAAAAGAAACTACTGTTGTTGTCCCAAAAACGTAAGCACACTTGTTGAATTTCTTCAATATTGTGTCTTATTTACTTTATATGCTACTACACATATACTGTCTATTTTACAACGACGCTAAACATAAAAATAGAGTGTTGAGAAAGCAAGAAGTGAAAAGCATTTGTTGCTGTGTAGATTATCTGAGTAGAAATAGTTTGAGTGGATTGGTTTGGTATTGCTGTATTTTGAAAAAAAACTGCTTCTGCTGTGCTGTGAGAATAAGCTCATTTTTGCCGTTTCATGTTTTCAATTTTTTTTCACCTAAAACTATGAAAATAAGATGTTTTTAAGTGTTTACCAAACACCTCTTTGAGCTAAGTTTTTTTTTACACCCACTTTTTATAAAAGCACCTTAGTATCAAACCAGTACTAGGACTCGTGACTTGAATAATGTGAGCGATTTGTTTTGGACTCATCTTGACAATGTAAAATTATAGGTAGTTTTAGGGAGATCAACTATTTAGATTAAATTTTAGCAGACTAACTATTTAGACCAAATTTTATAAATTATATGACATGGTTATTGATGATTGAATTATTACTTAAATATTGATTAACGTGTTTATTTCTTATTATCAACATATCACATAATTTAAAATTTTAGTCTAAAATTATTGTGCATTTCATCACGTTCTGGTAATGGATTCCACGTAGAATATCTGAACATGCATTTATTGCTATGTTGAAAAAAACCAGCAAGTTAACCATTAACCCCTCTTTGCAATGAACTCATGAGTCATGGCTACTATGGTCCCCTACGATTTCACATTCATTCCTTCAAAGTGAAGAGAGAGATAGAAGAATAGAGTACTCATTTAAGAACTTAAAAGAAATCTTTGTGACCTCAAAAGAATATTGCCTCCAATAGTAGAGTTCTTATAGTAGAATCCCTAAATTTAAAGTTTTTAGGATTTCATGTGATAATTTGATTAGGTGCACATTTTTTATTTATTTATGTTAATCTTTTTTTAATTAACTAAAAGTATTAAAATCTTCAATTAAGATTGTGGGTCTTGTTTTCGACTCAAGATGCAAATTTTTTTGTTTATGTTAACCTTTTTTAATTAATTAAAAGCATTAAAAGCTTCAATCAAGATTGTGGGTTCCGTTTTCCACTCAAGGTTGTCGGTATACAGTCTTTATATGTGAAGACACATACTATGTATCTGGTGAGTCCCTATACTTAAGGGACTCATTTTCCTATCCATTGGAGATTCATTTTGTCCCTGTATTTGTTTTATTCCTATTTTATACGGTGGTTGTCCCTATTTAAAGACTCCACTGGAGATACTCACTTAAAACTCATGTGACATTCATCATTGACCTTATTTTTTTATTTTTTTAAGAAACGATGATTTTTATACTATGGGGGTGAGTAGTAGGCTAAGCCTTACAATAGACTTGCCATAATAATGTGATTCAAATTCGTTTTTGACAAAAATTGAACCTAAGACCTATGTTTAATTAATAAAAATATATCATTAATTAGGTCCAAAATAAAAATAGACTTTTGATAAATAAATAAATATTAAAATTTTATTGCTTTTTTGCTAAATAACCTAAAAAATGCTATAGTTGAAGGCAGAGACAAATAACTAAGGAAGATAAAATTATTGTTTGAGTTATATCAAATTTAATGATGGTTTTATAAGTTATGTGCGTTCGATGGAGTGGGAGGAATTTCTTTTATTTTACCCTTTGAGTAAGATACACGAATTATGAAATAATAACTAGAAAGATTATGAATGCGATTCTTAACTATCAATGTTCTTTGACTGAAATTTTGTTTATTTTTTATTTTTTTTATTAAAGTTCCTAACATTAATGTAATAATGTATTTATATGTAAGTTATTATATTTTTATTTTAAAATTGAATTTAGTTATTTATATTAATGAGATTTTAAATAAAACTCATAAGTTGTGGGATTAAAAATATAAAGGATAAATTATACTTCCGAGTACATTGTGTGTGTGTGTGTATAAACATGGGTACATTCATCAAAATTAACCAAAAAATATTTTTTAATAGGATTAACCAAAAAATAATGTACAAACACATGGGTATATTTTTCAAAACCACACCAATATATATATATTAGGCTTAATAACTTTATTAAATTTGACATAGATACATTCTCAAAACAACGAAATAGAATGTACCCATAAAAGTTTAAAAAATGGATTAGAAAAAAGTTGGATGGATTTTGTATAAAAAATGTGTACAATTAATATTAAAGATGGTACATTTTACATGTAACAAATTGGTATATTTAAGAATGGGTACACTTAAGATTAAAAAAGTTGAAAAATTATATGAATGGGTAAACCTAAAACTAGAAAATTGAAATATTTTTATAAAAAAAATTAATGAGAACAAACTTATTCTATTTTTTTTTTGTTTGAAAATATTTTGAATTGAAATTAGGAGCTTAATAAGGGTGTGGGTATTAAAACCTATAAAACTAGGGACCAAATACTAATTTTTCTTAATAACTAATAGACACCACGAGAATAATATAATATGTGGTCTACTAGCCTAGTGGTGAATTCAAAAAATATTATTTGGGGGGGGGGGGTTTAACAAGAATACTGCACGCATGACATTTTTTTGACGGAATAATATGGAAATTGTCATTTCATAGAGCCTTGGTAGGCCCAAGGTCATTTGCCAAGTTATATGCATGTTGACAGATGCTAATAACTTTCAAGCGAGTATGTTGATTGATGTCAATAGCTTTTGAGCGAGCATGCTGACAAGGCATGCCAACATATGCAATCATATACAGAGTGAGCCTATCGAAAGATGCCAATAACAACGCATACAAAGGCATAAGCTAGTAGCTACCCTACCCAGTGCACATAGACGCAATTCGTCGAGCAGTTGTAGGGCAATTTTCAAGGCATCTCATATTTTTTTACGAAGAACAAATCATTAAAGAAAAATCCACGAATACAACCATTTCTAGAACTATCAAATAAAAGTGCAGAAGAGGCAAAACGAGGGGTACAATTAGGGATGGGCAAAATACCCATGGGTTTGGGTAACCGCGGGTACCCACCCATTTAAAGTTTACGGTTACGGTTATGGATAATCGTTTAGATGAACAAACGGTTATGGGTATAACCGTTTATCCGTAAAATTTAAATGGGCGGTTATGGGTATTACCAGCGGTTATAATGGGTATCCATTGGTTATGGGTATTACCCGCGGTTATAACGGGTATCCATTTACTCATTTAATTTAATATATGTAAAATTTATAATATTTTTAACAGTTATAACGCGTTTTTGTATTTGTTGCTAAAAGTTTGAAGCACAAGAAGCCAACAATGAGAAAGATCAAAGAGTTGACTTGAAGCTTATGATCTATCTTGCGGTTAACAGAAAGTACTGGTATTACTTTGTAATCATATGGATTATAATTAAAGACTTGCTTGGGTGTAGTAGAAAAATATCGTTCGTAAACTATTATTTCAAGTATTAGAATTGTATGATGACCTAAATGATTAAAATAGAGAAATGCATGCTAAAATGTACCTATAACGGTGTTTAATTGTCATAAAACGAAAATTATTCTTTTTGTAATTTTCAAGTTGTTAAAAAAAAAACATGTAGATAGGTGAAAAAAGGGATAAAAAATGATAAACGGGTTCAAAACGGGTAAACGGGTAAATGATTATGGTTAAATGGGTAAACGGTTATGGGTAAATGGGTACACGGTTATGGTTATGGCTAACCATTTAAAAACGGTTATGGGTATGAGTATAACCGTTTATGCAATTACCCAACGGGTAAACGGTTATGTGGGTATGAACATAAACGGTTATGAGTAAATAACCGCGGTTACCCGCCTGTTATAACTATTGCCCATCCCTAGGTACAATAATACCAAATATGACAATTTGAGACCAAGAGACCCTGGTGGGCAAAAACATTAACCACAAAATTAGTCTCACTGAACAAGTAACATCCCACATCGCCCATGGGAGTGGATTCTGTAAGCCTTATATGTATATTCCTATCTCTACCTAGTACGAGGCTTTTTGGGAGCTCTATGGCTTCGAGTTCCGTAGGAACTCCGAAGTTAAGCGAGTTTGCACAAGAGCAATCCCATGATGGGTGACCCATTAGGAAGTTATCGTGTGAGTTTCCAGAAACAAAACCGTGAGGGCGTGGTGAAGTCGAGTCCGGATGTGGTGGGGGCCCAAGCCGGGATGTGACAATATATATATTCCTATCTCAACCTAGTATGAGGCCTTTTGGGAGCTCACTGGCTTCGAGTTCCATCGGAACTTCGAAATTAAGCAAGTTCGCGCGAGAGCACTCCCAGGATGGGTGACCCATTGGGAAGTTGCTCGTGAGTTTCCAAAAATAAAATCGTGAGAGCGTGGTTGGGGTCCAAAGCTAACAATATCGTGCTACGATAAAGTCGAGCCTGAGATGTGGTGGGGGCTTGGACCGGGATGTGATAGAACATGTGGTTCAACTTGATGCTACTGAACTTGGAAGCTAGCCACCTGATATCTTCAATGATTGGAACAAGATTCTAGAGGATCGAGCATATACCTTGTGTTGCATTAATGACAAGTTTAAAGTCGCCTTCCACCATAACATTCAAAATATACCTTTACTTAGGCCATCTCTAACCGAAGGAGGGCCAGAGAGCTAAAACAAGCCTTCTGACCTTTCAAGAAATTAATATTTTAATGAACAGTGTATGGTCATATTTCTTACCATCTCTAACCGATGGCCAAAGGGTCATATGGCCAAATATAGTCATGTGACAAAAAAACCATCTCCAACCTAGGGTCAAACATAATTTATTATTTAAATTTAAAAACTACAATAACTGGTAGTATCTCTTTAAATGAGTACATGAGGCTCTATAGGATGATACGTTACCGTGCCACAAACAAATACCTACAGCAGGATCTTATTGCACATCTTTGGGCCAAAAGAAGCATGGAGTAAACGTTTAAGTTTTATGTTGTTAAATGTTTTTTAAAATGTTGTTTAAGTTTCATGTTGTTAAATGTTTTTTTTATGTTGTTTAACATTGTTTCATGTTACTTAATTTAATTTAATGTTGTTTAATGGCTTATGAATTATAGGAAGAAAAAAACAGTAGAATTTTAAATTTTGTAAAAAAAATAATAAAAATTCAAATATAACGGCTAGCTGACGTCACCCTGATGTCAGTAACTAACCGTTGCATTCAAATTGTGGCATGGCTGGGTTGAGCTAGCCGGTTGGTCCTTTGGCCTTTTTTTGTCCCGTGGGGCCCACGAGCCTTTTGACCCAGCCCTTGGTTGGAGACGATTTTTAGACTATTTTCAGCTTTCTGACCCTCTAGACCCTTCGGTTGTAGATGGCCTTAGAGCATACAATAGCCCTTCCCTTAAACACGTAGATATAACTACATGTAATGAAACATACAAAAGAGATGCGAATACAATAACGAATAAGTAGAACTCCCTAAACATACTTTTACTTTATTAATTCATTAATAATGGTTTACCAAAAAAAATAAAAATCATTAATAATGGAGTTTCTTTACGTCACATAGTTTAATTGAGATCTTTTTATTTCAGAATTCATCTGTTAAGAAGATCTTTGTCATTGCTTTAACGTCAATTAAAGTAGGCAAAACAAGAAAATAGTATTTGCATGAATATCTTCTTTCCAATCTTCATGGATAGATAAGAACATGGTGTTTGTGTCCCTAACCTCCAAACAGAGAATAAATATGAGTTCTGTAGTAGCAAAACTGGGGCCTCTTCTCCTTCCATTCGACTATCTTTAATTATCCGGAAAATTGACGAAAAAATATATATATTTCAAATATATTTCAGCCATGTTGTAAATAAAAATACATATTGTATCAGATTCCTACTGCATACATATTTGATCCATCAGGGCTTTTTTTTTTAACTTTATACACCCACTTGCTGCCTATAACAGATCTATTTGTTGGAGGTAATTGCCACTCAGCTTTAGTGAAAGCCATCCTGAAATTCTTAGGTTCTTCAACACTTAATATCCGCTATAAAAGAAAAACCACCAGAGACTGAATCCACAGGTTGTAATGATGTTAACTCAGGTATTTCAGCAAGAAAAGCTGCATAATTCTTCCTTGATATTGCTCCTGTTTGTAGTCTTGTTTGAATACCATCAGGTCAAGTATTTGGATTAACAACCACATGAGATTCAGTATCAGATGATGATGATGTTGAAGAGAAAGGTAAGATTACCTGTAACTGTATTACTTTAGCTCTTGTTGCAAAAGTTGCACAAATAACATAACAAATTATTAAAAATCATAGTAATCCGATCAATATCTCTTAACCATCACTAGCACAAAAAAAAAAAAAAAAAAAATCATTAAAGTAAGAACACAAGCGAGTGGTGGATTACCATGATGATCAAGGGCTTCTCTTTAACCCATTACGTCCTGGGTTCAAACTATTTTCCCTCTCTTAGTGTAAATTAACAATCTTAGTTTTAGTTGATTTTTTTTTGCAGAGATGGTTTTTACAAATTTCTTTATAATATGAATGATTTTGATTATAAGCACAAAACTTTGTGAATATGTCATGAGCATTTTGAGGAGGAACTACTCCTCAATCCTTGAGGTGGCAAGCTCATAAATTTTTGTCACGATCAATCTGATCTAGCAATATTTCTTTGGGTAATGCTAAGGAGACTAAATGTGGAGACTGAATTTTGTAAAATGATTGACATGGAAGTTGATGATTGGATTATTACTTAAGTATTGATTAATGTGCTTATTTCTTATTGATGACACATAATTTAGTTTGCAAATTTAGTTTACCTAGCATTACTCTATTTTTTTTTTTCTTGTATGTGAGAGGTATTAGGTTCAACTTCCGGAAATAACAAGTTTCATATCAAATTATGGCTTACTTATTGTGTGTCATAACCTAAATTTCCAACTCTAAATATCTTTGTATATACATAAAAAATGATTATTACAAGTTTCTAAGTCTTAGTTTCTCTAAACTTTTCCAGATGTTGATGAGGACCATATAGAAATCAAGTATTTGCTGCAGGCGTATTGATTAAGGTCCTGCTTAGAATGCAAGTTTCATCAACAAAAAAGCCAATGTGTTTGGTGGCTGTTATCATTATATCTTTCTTTTTTTCCCATGGCCCCCCAACTTATCACTTTGTTATTTCCTCACTCTCACGTCCTAGCTGTGATGTCAAGCCACACTTCATCTAGATAAAACTGCAATCCTTCGTGTTTGGGAGATTAATTAAATAATTAACAGCCAAATTTCGTACTGGAGGGAAAATTATTTGTAATATAACATTTCATTCATTAAAGTTGTGCTAGCGACAAATGTTCACATGTACGTGAATGACTATCAGTTGTTGATGGTTTGTTAGTGATTTTCAGATGTTATACAAGTTTGTTCCAGAATACACGAACAATTAACAACCATCAACAATGCATCAACTAGAGGTGACAAATCAACTCATTGGATTATTAACGGTACCTATTAAAACCTATTTAGTTTGATTTCACCTTACACCATTATCACCACTATCAAATCTCAGGCCATCTCCAACCGAAGGGTCCAGAGGGCCAGAGGGCCGAAAATAGCCCTAAAACCGTCTCCAACCGAGGGCTAGGCCAGAGGGCTCGGGAATCTGGGAGGGCCCCACGGGATCGGAGAGGGCTGGCTGCTTTCGGCCAGCCAGCCAGCCCCGGGCTGGCTATTTTTTTTTTAATGTTTCTTATTTATGTCGGTTATAACCGACAGAAATAACATTTTGAATTCAAACTTCCAACGGCTAGCGCCACTAGCCGTTGTAAATCCTTTTTTTTTTTTTTATGAATTTAAACCTTTTTTTTTTCTTTTTTTTTCTATAACTTCCTATAACTTCTATTTTACAAAATTTGTTTCAATTTTTTTTTAATTGTATTTTTTTCCTATAACTTATATTTTACAAAATTTGGTTCATATTTTTTTCATATAACTTCTATTTTACAAAATTTGTTTCATATTTTTTTTTAAATTCCATTTTTTCCTATAACTTCTATTTCACAAAATTTGTTTCATATTTTTTTTAAATTCTATTTTTTTCCTATAACTTCCTAAGCCATTATACAACATTAAATTAAATTAAGTAACATGAAACAACATTAAACAATATGAAACAACATTAAATAACATTAACCGACATAAAAATTATACAACACTAACCAACATGATTTTTAAATAAAATTAAGTTGTAGTTTTTAAATAATAAATTATGTTTGGCCCTATGGCCCTTTGGCCCTCGGTTGGAGACGGTTTTTTTTTACAGGGCTAAAACGAGCCCTCTAGCCCTCTGGCCCTCGGTTGGAGACGGAGGCAAATATGGCCCTGTACTGTTCATTAAAATATTAATATCTTGGAGAATCTTGGAGGGCCAGAGGGCTAAAACGAGCCCTCTGGCTAGCCATCGGTTGGAGATGGCCTCAGCTCTATATTATGATTATATCAATTAAACAAGTCTTAACAAATACCCATTAACAACCCAATAGATTCATTTGCCACCTTTAGTATCAATGACTGACAGATACTCACGTATATAGCTGATTATCGATACCATTACTCTGTTCTTACCACCTACACCTAAGCCGAAAGTAAAAATAATTATGTAACAAGGTCAGGGACAAGCCACATATTGTTTCTTGATGGCTTCTAATGTTTGACAGTTCACATGAGCATGATTATACATGTCATAATTTAATTGTTAATAGAGGTCATGAGATTCATGACGTGAAAACCTTCACTATCTACTTCTTTGTAGTATTTGAAGGTAATTTTTCAATATGAAAATGAATAAACACATTATTTTTAACTTTTCACACACCTGTATTTAGTTATGTACTTTGCTTTTGTTTAATTTAATTAATGTTTTGACCAAAGATAAACAGCGATGTGTGAGAAGCTAAACATTGTGAGTGAAAACTGGCTCCCTTTCCCATATTTGTTATAGAATCACGATGAAAACCAAATTAATCCCGTTGGATATTGAGGAGTATACTGAATTTACTCATCCATCAATTTCATAATATCAGATTGAGTTATAGGAATCTTCTCCCGAGCCTCTTCTTAATTATAGCACTCATTTTGTGTAGGAAGAGAGGAATGTACCCGGGTTTATATGTTAGATTATCCACCTTATTAGTTAATGTCGGATTGTAGCTAGTCGTGTGTCGAGTGTTACAAAAAAATGGAGATATATCCGTGAATAAATGCAAGATTACAACTTTTGGATTGCAACAGGAGAACTGCAATCATTTCATTCATTGGAAAATTTTAATACCGTATACACTGAATATAGTATAATTTTTGTCATTCAGCATGTTGATTGCTCTTTTTGTAATACATAAGATATTTTCCACCCTAAGTAGATGAGTGAGTTTTATAATGGGCTAGTTATAATAATTTTGTTCGAATTCATCCTCGGCAACAACCGAACCTAAAACCTTTCATTTATAAGTGACGTTGAATTACTCATTTTAGTGCCTTATTTGTCTATGTAGCAGTTGGCACCAAATCAATTGTTAATTTAACCGTAACTATAGGCTTTTCCTGTTAAGACAGCAAAATACTTTGACCCAAAAGAGCCAGGTCTCTTTCACAGCTCCCTTTAACCCTAAACAGAATCCAAAGCCAATTACCATACTTTTAACACAGTTTTTATCCTAATATCTAATATATGTGTATATATTTGTAACACTGAAAGCTCAAATATTTTCAGTACCCACCATTCAAATTCAAAACTGATCCTGCACTTGTTTTTTTGGTCAATCAGATGTTATGCAGACTGATAGTTTTAAATCCTGAGCAGTTCAACGATTCTTTACCAAAATTAATCAACTAAGATAAAGCGTGAACCAGTCAACTTTTCTATTGTTTTGACCCATGATTAAGCAGTCGTACATTTGTATTACATAGTTTTGTACATAATCTACAGTTAGATAAGCTACCTGTCAAATGGTGCTAACAACCTAAACTGTTTTTTCTTTTCGTACACGTGATACGACATTGGGGAAGTGGGGAGTCGAACACTGGATCAGGATATCGAATGCGGAGATGAATGTTCTTAACTAATCGAGCTTCAAATGTTTGGCATTTACTGAGAGTGAGATGCAAATTTCTAAGCCAAAAACATGTAAATGCAGAAAATATTGCAGAACCAAATATATACGCCCCTATTTTCTTTCAGTTATTTATATATATATTGACACAAATTACACAAACAAAAACACAAATTAACAGCAACAATTTCTGGATTATAATTTAATTAAAACACCAAAAACTAAATTAAAACCCTTCAAATAACACAAATTACAAAACCGAAAATTTAAATTAGTCATCATGACTCACAACATCTACACTAGCAGAGCAAGACAGCAACCTCTGAAATATTCTAAAGAGAGCAGCAGATGAAAATTCCTTCACTTTCCTGAGAACCAAACACTTACTATTCTTTTTCCTCCCCACTTTTCCCTTCCCCTTCTTACCCTTACTCCCGTCATTATTGTTGTTATTTCCTGCCATCTTCTCCTTCACTCTTCCAAAGCACTTCTGGGTTTTCTCCGGCACGCTCTCTTTCCTTGAAAACTTATAGCTCCTGAGATACATTTGCCTGCATGATATGCTGTCCACCACCCTTGGGTGCCCGTGTCGCAGTGTAGGATCCGTTCGCCGCCCGTTGGAGCTCACCGAGCGCACAAACTCTGCGTCGGACTCGGGCCACTTGTAGAGGTTTACGTAGGTGGCCCGAATCGGCACGCGGGGGTCACGTGCGTCGTTGAAGCAGTTTGATATGCAAACTGAAGTCATTTGTGGAGGTCAGAGGTGTGTGCAAATGGGGTTTGGGGGGGGTTTTATATGGAGTTTGATGTGTTTGGACAGAAAATAAAGGGGTAGACTTAGATTGCAAGAAAAGATATACACAAAACAGAGAGGCAGGGAGAGAGATGAGGGTATATATGTAATTTGGGGTATGTTAATTATGGTTATGAGTGTGTGTAAAATGATGATTTGGCATAATTTGCAATGTCTACTTCTTTACATTCTGTCAATATGTTTTTGTGTGTGCTGTTGTTGGGCATGAGTTGGATGGCCTAAACACTTACACGTGGTGGATTACAATTGATGGAGTGTAGTAGCAGAAATTTAGAGCGCGGAAATCACATCTGTTTTTATCTAAAAAAGTTTATGAAACATTTAAATAAAGATATATTTTTCACACACTTGTTTTCTCTTCTTGCACAAATTTGTTTAATTTTTATTGTTAATTCTTTTTTATTTAGTTAATTTAATGATCATATATAATTAGAAATGTGTAAGAGGAGGAAAAAAATAAGTGTAAAAATCACTTTCCGAGATATAATCTGTTCAAAAAAAAAAACTTATGAATTTGTTTCCTTCATTTCTTTTGTTTTGAATTTTTTTTGGCATATATATGGATCGTAACATCTTAAACAAGCAATTTAATATCATAATGTTAATTAAATCTCTAGATTTGGAATCATTCTCCTAGCGTCAACTAATCTTACTGGTTAAGTATTTAGATATGTATCAAATTTCCAAGTTTTTTCTTTTATCATTTGGAAAAATTCATCCTTGCTACGTAGGATAAATGCTATGAGCGCTTGAATGACCTAAATTAGTTTAGATTCTTGCTTTCATTGTGGTCCCGTAGATTTAAGCTATCCAATACTCGTAGCACTTAATGCTACATGGCATAAAAGTGAAACTCCATCATTTGACTTCTTTCTCATACTCTCAACCATAATACGGGTGGGATTTTTTGCCGGAAACCGATGTACCAAACGAACCGTACCCATCGGCTTCTATTCGTACTGTAGTATTTTGGTAAATCTTCATAATCGGCTGGTATAAAACTAAACTGATCCATTAACGGTTGGCTTCAGTTTAGAGTGTTGTATACCGCAGAGTATCGTACCAGCCGATCATGTTTAATGTTACCTTAAGAAGTTATTATTTGATTTCTGTTTGGGCTAGATCTATCCCTCGCATAACTCCCCTGGGTCTTGCTTATGGTGCAAAGTTTGCTGCTTGGTGTATTGCAAAATGAGTTTGTTATTAGCTTTGAATGATGCCTTTATTAGCTTTGAATGATGCCTTTATGGGGCCTTGAGGCTCACAATCAAAACTAATATGGTTTTAAGCATGGCCCGTTATATTTGTACAACAGATTGTTCTTTTTTAGTTATTAAATGGATTCATTACTTGCGCCACAAGTTATTTAGATTTCTTGGTTCGATTGGATTGTTTACAGATGGGTTAAGTATGTATAAAGTTCTTTTTCTTGCCTTGTAAACAAGGACTTTTACTCAAAATATCATATGTCCAATTAAAGGGAGTTCAGGGCCCTTCAAATTATCTCTTTGGTTATGGCTAACACTAAATAAGCAAGGTTAATTAGTTTAATAAGATTAATCATAGATGAAACTTTGAACAAAAAGCAGTCGAAAATGATGTAAGATACAATGAAAGATGCATAAACAACAAATCTACGTTATGTAAGTACAAACAAAAGAGACTCGGGCAAGATTATGACCTTGTCAGGCTAGGTACGTCTTCTTGCAACCACTTCTCTTTGAGTTTTATAGGGGTTGTAATCTTTGGAGAATGAAATATAAATCAGGTTTACTAGAGGGATTCAATACTACAACATAGGGGAAAGGTAGCAGAGCTTCTAAAACTTGATAAAAGATGGCTTTCTATGGTGGACTTGCGACTAAAAGGGTAAAGTTTGGACAAACTAAGCTTTCTGGTTTCTTGCTTGCTTGAGTGCAAAGTTGGATGTCTTTTGATTGATTGGTTGAGTGTCCTTGTTCCTTGTGTCCTTCGTTGCTTTTATAGACTTTCTAGCCCTACTGTCCAAGCCTCGCCTTTTAGTGATGGCCTCCAGAGTATGGTGAGTCACCATTTATTTACCTATCCATGCCCTTGAAAAGTACTTTTTGCTGGGGGTGAGCTACCCTCTGAGTGTAATTTCTCACATAGGCTTGTTGCCTATTCCTTGGCAAAAAATTATTTTTAATTCTTCCTTGGCTGTTGACTTGTCCGAGCTCAATCTTCCTTCTACTTTTAGGCCTCCAATCATACTAAGCCCAGCATTAAATATCTACTCAAACAATGCCCCATTTAATCATTGTTAAGTTTGCTAATCAAGACATTGATAATGATTAAAATCCATTGCATGCTGAAACTAGGTATTAGCGCCTCTTAATTAGCCATTTTAAATAAACTTTTGCACTAACCCACGATTTCCAAAGTTAACTACCTGCTGTTAAATAACTTCCACTTTTCTTTTTTCGGCCATCTTCTTCAACAAACTTAATTTTCTGAACTTCCAAATCTCTTAAATTTTCGGCCATTTCTTGCCTCAATTTCTAGCCCCATTTTCACTCTATTTTCTGGAATTCAACAATGGCTCCCAAATCGTGCCCTGCATGCAAGTTTGGAAAAGGGATTGTCAATCTTCGATGTCGACTTAATGACCTTCATCACCCTTGGGCTGGACTTAATCTGTCCATTTTCTTCGAGAAAGGGGGAATGCATTCATTAGGGCCCGTATGGAATTCTAGAGTTCCTGTAGTTGTGGAAAGCAATATGGCCGTTGCCAACTAGTTCACTCCCAATCCTTACATCGTTGAGCGGGAATCTCTGCTCCAAAGTGGTCTAGCTTCAAGAAGGGTTTCCCGTTAATGAATGATGAAGCCTGGTCCAAGTGGGTGGATAAATTAGAGCCCATCTGGAAGAAGAAGTGGATGACAACTGGCATCTATGAGCTTATCATGATGTCCAAGACCACTATCCCCATCAAGCATGAGTTTCTCTCAACAACTCTTCTTTTCTGGAACATAGAGACCAATACCTTCGATTTCAAAATAGGTCGCATAACGCCCACCATCCTGGATATAGCTCAGGTTTTGGGTTTAAGGTCATCGGGCAGGTGTGTAGACATTACACACGATTGGTCATCACCCTCACGCCTAACTGCTGAAGGCTCAGAGGCTTGTCAGTCTATCATCAGCTTGGAGTATAACTTTACCACCATCAAGAGCTATGAGACTTCTTTCACAGGCTTCATATCTTTTGTTAAAAAGATGTTCAGCCTGCCTTCCCTCATTGCTAACCCAGCTAAAGAGCACATGTACTTTCTCCTATATTGGTTGAATAAACATGTGTTCCTTAACAAATCTAAATGAGTGAAGTTGGAATAGGTCCCCTTGGTGGAGAACATGCATTCCTTTGATGATATCACCACCGACCCTTTCTTTTTGGCACATCTTTATCATCTCCTTTGTGAGATGACAATGAACCATCCTTTCGAGACCAACGTCAATTAAGCTACTTGGATGATGCAGCTATGGCTTCAATGGTATTGCCCCGAATTTCGGGTTGCCAACTTGGAGCTTCCAGAGGGAGTAGCTCCTGCCCGAATTCTGGCAAAGGCTCCCACCACCAACCACTCCACCTTAGCTTGCCTCTATTTCTTCAAAATCTATAAGATTTAGGTCAATTTGGAGTGGGGTGCCTCAATGCTCTGGAGGTACCCTTGGTTCTCGGACAACATCTTCCAGGATTCCTTTAGGGAGGATGCTATCAGCTTTTGCAAGGATAAATTCATTAGCTGCATCCAGCAGAAGGACTTAGCATGGGGAGTCAGGAGTGACTGAGCGGGCTATGAACGCGGGCTGGAGATCTACCACCCTAATTTCTGTGGTAGACAACTGGGTTTAGACAGGCAATTCCAGTCCATTTTTTTAATTCAGTCGAGTGTGGAACTTCATATCGCATATGTTCTCCTTTAAATGCCACGTTTCGGGCAAGCAGGTGCAGCTTGGAGGTAATGAGCAAGATAACTCATAAGCCCGCGACCCTTAACTTTAAGTGCATGTCTTTGTTCACCACTTGGTGGGAGGCCAAGTGGTCTAAGAAGTATGATAGAGATGTCAGAGAAGCCCATGATAAGATCTTTAGGCAAGTTTTCTTTAAGTCCCTTTCCAAGAAATAAGAGTTTGAAAGCTGGAAAGAGGCCATCAATCATAAAAACCAACTTTTGATTATATGTAACCTAAATTGTTACCCCTTTCATTTACTTCATATTTTCATAGTTTGTGATTGCTAACTTTCTCCTTAATCTTGTAGCCCAAGGTAATCATGGGGAAGTGGATGTTAGGCAGAAGAAAAGGCTGTTGATGCCTTGGTTCTTCAGGAGGCTGCTGCAGAGCCAACTAGGTAAAAATCGAGCTCTAGCCATGTTCCTGAGGATGCTGGGAACATCTTTAAGATGTTCAATGAATCAGAGACAAAAGTTAAGCCCGAAGCAGAAACCAGGGCTCCTCATCGGGCAAGATATTTTTTTGTAAAATCTTCTAATTATAAGTTCGAAGGGAGACCTCAAGCTAGACTTGATCCTCCTGCTCCAAGAGCCACTCCAACCAAGAAGAGAACCAGGTTTCAGGCCTCTCAAGTCTCTAGATCTCCTTCTACCATCCTAATTGAAGCAGGCATGAAAAAATCGAAATCTGCCAGTACGTGATTCAAACTTGATTTTTCTTTATTTAATTCATCTCTTTAAGTCTTGAACTGATCATGTTCTTTCTTGTGATTAGGACTTGCCATTAGCAAAAAGCTTGATTCTCCTCCCATGAGATGAATGCAGTTGTGGAAGGGCAGCAAATTGATAAGAAGGTATTTGTTAAGATCTTGGAGGAGTTGAAGGTAGTTTTCTTGAATCTTTGAGCAATTAATTATTTCTAAAATTCATCTCTTGTACTCAGCTAGTTTTTGTTGTTTTCCAAAATAGGCTTCTAAAGCAGAATGGACTTCTCAAACCAAGCCTTCTTTACTCCAGCCCGACCTGTGCGTCTTTCTTCTCCTCGGGCTGAGCCTTCAGTCGGGTGAGCACCAGCTCCTTCTTCTTCTTCCATTCCTCTAGCGATGGTAGTGACCCCAACTTCCCAATTCAATCTAACAACTAGAGAGATGCTTCACTTTGTAGAGGATGACAGTAACTCTGTAAGTTCTCTTTTCTTAAGCCATTTTAAGCTTTTCTTAATGTGTTTTCACTTTGAATTTATGTTTTGAACTCTAGCTTTGCCAGTCTTCCCCCTTGCCAAAGACTACCAATCATCCAACATCAGTTGTTGAGGAGCCCATAGTTCCTGAGATACCAGTTGTCTAAGAGGTGACTAGTTTTAAGGCTTTTCATGCTCCTCTTCAGGCAAGCCAACCAACTTCTTCCAAGGCAGCTACAGTAACACATCCTCCTCCCAAAGTACATGGCTTATCTTAGGTATAAACATACTTGCAATCTTGTCTTTTTCTCATTTAAGTCTAGATTGCTCTATTAATTTGTCTTCATTATGTTTTGATAGGCATCTGGTAAAGGTTCGAGCAGGTCTCCTTAGCCTGCTGTGAGTAAAGTAGCTAATTCTCGACCTCCTCGAGCTACTAGAGTCTCAGGGATCCTAATCACTCGGCCTAAAAAGGTTGCTACTACTGCTAAATCCTCTTCTTCCATCCCTACTGAGGTTACCACTGTTGTTGCTGCTTTAGGTGGTGCTGGTGTAATGCCTCATCCTCTAGCTTCTCTTCCAGCCACGGCCTCTTTTCCCGAACTAGTTAGAGAGTTCGGGTAAATTAGGACGAAGTTGAGATCCCCAATATGCCATTTTGAGCCTCAACATCTTCAAGATCAGTGCAGGGTCTTCAAAGAATGTATGCAGAGGGACTTCTCTATCTCATTCAGCCTTAAGGCTCTTCAAGATGATGAGAAAACTCTCACTGATTTATACCAAGCCTAATGGATGACTAAGGTGCAGTATAAGTCCTTCATCTCCTTCTTTGAAAATCTGAGGGTCAAAAGGGATCAACATCTCAAGGCCAAGAGGCAAAAGGTTTTACAAGGAGAAGCACACTAGAACTTCCACTACTTTACATCAGTTGGTGGATGAGGGCTCAACCGTGGAGGATCGAATAATGGTGGTAGCTGCTGAGATCCAAAAGCTGGAGGAACAACCTTCTGCTTTGAAGGCTAAGCAGATGACTTTCTCAAGCAAGCTATACAAGAAAATCCAAGAAGTGAAGAAAGTGAACCACGAAATTGAGGAGTTTGAAGCTCAGTTAGCCAACAGCAATATAGCTTTAGAATAGCTGGGTCACATTTTCTGTTGGTATTTTTTAGTAGAAATTTCATTGTCCCACATTGGTCACTACCAGAAGGTTTCTTCACTTTATAAGGCTTTGTCCCTTATAGAAAGTGATTTGAGTGATGGACCTTGTAGAACAAAATTGGGCTCACCCTTGGGGTTGGGCTTTAAGGTGTACTAATTAATTAATAAATAATATATAATTAATTATCAAAAGATGGGCCTTGGGCCTTGAGGCTTTGGCTCTAATAATTAAATACTTTAATTATTTATTTTTGGATTTAATTAATTATTTTTAATTAATTTTTAATTTAATTAATTAATTAATTTTTTTATCATTTTATCAATAGACTCATCCTTTCAGATGAAGTCTGAAGAGTGATGAAAGAACGCAGAACAAAGCACCCCTATGGAGAAAATGTCTCCCAACAGACACATCCTATTCTCATATCTGTTGCGAACAGGCATACACCTACTATATATACATCCATCTGCATGACATTTAGATACAGAAAATCAACATTCTTATTCTACAATAAAAAATATCCTTTATGAGAAAACCACACAGAAATTCGCCAGAAGTCAAGTTTTCCAGTGCTGAAATTTTGACTTGATCGTTGAATCCTGGTGAAACAGACGTCTATAGAACTACAAGCACTGAGTAGGGACAAAATTTTTGTTTCAAGGACATTGTGGTACGCAAGCCTCAATCTTCAATATTTTTGTTTAATATTATTTCATTGTTCATACACTGTTAATTAGTTGTTCGTATTTATTATTTATTAGCATATATAAATTTATCACAGATTGTTGACATTTATCCAACATTTTCACCATCATCCAGACTTATCACTCTAGGATAGTTGTTTTGGCTAAAGATGTAAACTTGTTAACTTAGGGCTTCCGTACCTCCCCCAATTATTGAATGAAAAGATCTTTTACTTCTTCACTATTTTACTTACTTATTTACTCTTCTTTAATATAAACAACTGCTTTAAACAAACAAAAGGGCCCCCACCTCTTCTCTAAGTATTAGACTTCACTAATGTAACAGTCTTTAACATCTCAAAGAGTTGGGTGGTGCTTCTTTAGAAATTTAGCATTGATTGGATGTTTTGTAAGTCTCCCTCTAAATCTGCTAAGCAATACCCACTTTATCTAATACTTTGGTGATTGTAAAAAGGCCTTCCTAAGTGGGACTCCATTTCCCAAAACCTTTAACTTGAGTTCCCAAGGGCAAAACTGTTTTCCATACTAATTCTCCTTTTTTTAAATTCTTCAGTCTTATTCTCTTGCTGTAAGCTCAGGCAACAACCTTTTTCCTTTCCTGGATCTTGTTTAGAGCTTCAATTCGGACAACATCCAAATCCTTAATTCCTTGACACATGGCCTGATTAAACTCATTACTATGTAGGCCAAATTGGTTTTGAAGCCTCACAGAATTCACAATAATCTCTATAAGGAGTAGTCCCAATTCCTGCTCTTTTTTATATAAGCCCAAATAGTACCTCCCAACTTCTCATGCCACCTTTTTGGGCTATCTGCCAATATTCTTTTAATGACGTTCACCAATATCTTGTTGCTAGCTTCTGCTTGACCATTAGATTGTGGATAATAAGGGTTAGGCTGGATCATCTTTATCTTGAACTTAGCTGCAAACTCTTCTACTTATTTTGAGATAAATAATGAACCTCTGTCTGTAACAATTGTTTTAGGCACCCCATATCTGTGTAGGATTTTGGTCTCAATGAACTTCTTCACAACAGCTGAATTAATGGTTCTCACAACTGAAGCCTCAACCCACTTAGTAAAGTAATCAGTCACCATAATTATGAAAGTGTGTCATCTGCTGGAAGCTGGGTATATTTGCCCGATAAACTCCATGGCCTACCTTCTGAAAAGCCATAGCTTTACTACTAGATTCAAGGGTATTGATCATGTGTGTTGGAAAGGTTCATGCTGATCGGATCATATTTATATATATATTTACTTCGAATTCACTCGTCTTTTCTTAGTTAGTTCCTTATATTTTTGAGCTATTTACGTTATTTTTGTGTTTATAGGATTTGTTATGCAAAGAAAATAAAAATAGCACAAATGAGTTTTAAAAAGAAAAAGCTACTTGAGAGCCACGCCCTTTTTGCATTTTAACATAAGTCTTAATTTAGAAGATTGCGTGTATTAACAAATGTAGTTTGCATATTATTGTGGTCATAGTCTTCTCTTTTTGGTAAGTAAGATATTTGCGTCTTCTTGCCCTCTCTATTTGAAGTTGTGTTTTGGTCCTCCAAATCTTTCGTGCATTAGTAAGGATTTATATGAATGTCATGTTGTAATTTTACCTCCATCATGGCATATTTGAATTATTGCTAGAAATATTCACTGCTTCTATAAGGTGTTTAAAGTTCATTTTGGCAAGTAGGAGCCTATTTCTCACGTATTGCACATTAAACTGCCAGAAAGAAGGAATAAAAAATTAAAAGGAGAAAACAAGTGGAGACTCACGGATTGGACAGCAAGAGAACACAGGAGAAGTGGGCTGTCTTGGCAAATGGAGAACATGTCAGAAAAGAAAATGGGATTGAATAAAAAAATAAAAGGAGGCGCGGGGAGAGAAGTGAAGCCAGAGAGAAGCAGCGTGCGGAAAAATAAAAGAGGGGACAGCACGGTGAGATGGTGGACAGCAGAAAACGAAGAATAAAACCGACAGAGAGAAGTGGACAGAGGGGGGACGGTGAAAGAATCCAAGGGAGAGAAAGTGAGAAAGAAAAGGAGCTGCTTTGGCAGCTGGAGGAAGGGGGAGACGGACAGAAAAGAGGAGATTAGCAATGAGAGGGAGAGAACCGAGAGCGGGGGGGTGGTTTAGCTGCCCTTGCAGCTTTGAAAAAACACGTGCAGGGAGACAGCGGGCAGAGCAGGAGAGAGAGGTCAGAGCGCAGTCCACGGAACGCAGGTCAGAGACAGAAAGAGGAAGGAGAGCAAACGCGACAGATGTGGAAGAAAGAAACAGACGGCAGAAAGCAAAGCTTCTTCTCTTTCGGTTTAATCTTTCCAAACTTATATTTTATTTCTATTTTAATAATGTGTAACTAAGTTTATTTTGGCTAGAGGTTAATTCAAAGCCATGAATATATTTGTAATATGAATTGATTACCTTCAGTTGTGATTTCTGAGTTGTGATTTAATTTGCTTAACTGCTTGATTGATAACTTATTTTTGTATGTCGATTAAGGATGCATACTTAATTTACATGCATGAATTTGATGCTAGAATATAAGTGAATTTCACCTAATCGTTATGAACTTATATTCACAAGTAGTGAAGGTTGTTATCCACAATCGTGTTAAGTGAATTCTTGGCAAGAGTATCATGCTTTTCATAGTTACGAATGCCTCGTCAATGCTTATAGTTTTCACAAAGTTTAATGATCTTTGATTGTATCTCTATTGTGCTTTTCACGTATGGGACTTTTGAAGAATGTTTTGAATTGTTGTATGCGTTTTCCCGTCCAATTCAATAACTTAAGGAAAACTTGAAGATTAAAAAAGTGCTGTTCACGGTTAATCTGGAGTATTGAAATTCACAATTTATTAAATGAACAACTGGAAATCATTTTGTATGCAAGTATAACATGTGTGGAGAAGAACCCTCTAGCTAGTCCGTCATTTATCATTTCACCTTAATTTCATGCTTTTGTCAATTCTGTAATTTATTTAAGTTTAATTTACTTCTCGTCAAAACCAAACCCCCCATTATTAAATTATTTTATTTAGTTAGTTTTCTTTGTTGTTAGTCTTTTAATTCAATTTCCGTCCATTGCAGTTCCTAGTGTCTAATTTGATTGTTTTCATTATTTTGAGTCATCCTAAGTGTGTTTCGAGTTATTAGAGTTTTTAGCCTAGTTTTGTGTCCTTGAGCCTTGTTTAATATTATTAAATTAATTTAGAATAGATTAGCAATCCCTCCTAATCCCCGGCCTAGAACGATCCCTACTTACATACTATACTACAATTGTCAAAAAGAGGGTTTAATTTGTGTGTTAACTTATTTTACACATCAAATTTTGGCGCCGTTGCCGGGGATTAGCAACTTTGCTAATCCTTTTATTTTTGTTTTTGTTTATGTTTATATTGGTGTTTGTGTATTTTACTTTTGATATTTGATTTATTTTTCTTTCTTTGATTTTAGGTTCAAATGGAGCCGAGGGAAATTTAAAGAAAAGATGCGTCCGGCTAAAGACGTTAAATCAAGCGCTTCTTGGGAGGCACCCCAAGCATTCAACGAAGGGAGACTTTGGAATTACTAACCCAATCAGCTTTGCATTCTTCCACCCTTATCTTTACTGCTTTCATTTTGTTTTGTTTAGTTAGTTGTGTTATTTGGTTGATTTCTGTGAGTTTGTATTACTTAGTTTAAGTGTGGGGGAAGGTTAATCAAAGTCTCTTTACATTAATTTACATAAAAAAAAATTAAATTAAAAAAAAAAAAAAAAAGATAAAATTTAAAATTAATGATAAAAAAAAAAAAAAAACAATTAAAAAATCAAAAAAAAAAAAATACATAAAAAAAAAAAAAAATTAAAATTAAAATTTTACAATGATGTAAACTAATAGTATTCATTGGTCGGGTGGTGCTTCAGTAGTAGGCGGGGCTTCAGCAGTCGGCGGGGCCACAGAAGGAAGAGGCAGCAGAGGTTGATCAGTTGGAGCTTCACTACGCGGTGCCGCCCCAGAAGACGAAGGCAGATGCGGTTGGAACAAACCCACAAACCTCCGATGATCAAGTAAAATTTGACCATCGGTGTCCTGCATCTGGTCAATCTTCCTCTTCATGCTGGTGGCATAGCTGTGTGCGAGCTTGTGCAATTCCTTATTCTCATGCTTGAGCCCTTTAATCTCTTGCTTGAGACTCTGTATTTCAGCCACCAAGGATTCAACGTGACGGGTTCGGGCATATAGGCATTGGGCCATGTTGGATACGGAACCCGCACACTGCACACTGAGAGCCAGAGACTCCTTGACCGCCAATTCATCAGACCGCCTTGCGAGCAGTCTGTTATCTCTGGGAGTGACAAGGTTTCGGGCCACCACCGCAGCGGTCATGTCATTTTTCATCATCGAATCCCCCACGGTAAGGGGACCGGTAGGGGATATGAAGGATGGCCGCCATATGTTGTCTGGTGAAGGCGGTGCTGCCTCTTCACCAATGTTCAAGTCAAAACGACGATCAGAAGGGCCAGACATTTTTCAGAGGTGGTAAAGAAAGAAGAGAGTTGGACTGATCAAGATTAAACAAGTGCAAGATGGGAGTGTTTACAGGAGGGTACTCAAGTGTGTTGTGGAACAAAATTAACGCCTCTATAAAAAGAAGAAATCAAAGAGGCGCTCCTTAGAGAAGCGTCCTCTCGCAAATCGAAGAGTCGGGGCTCCTTTCTCAAAAGCCGGATTCTTTTCTCAAAAGAGGAGTTTCCGTTCTCAAAAGCCGGATTCTTTTCTCAAAAGAGGCGTTCATTTCTTAAAAGTTGGGCTTGCTCAGAAACCACGAGCCGAACCCCGGATTTCGCAAGATCAATTCGTCCAGACGTGTTGTCACCCGTCACACGCAAACTCAGCTCTGCGAAAATCACGGGCAGTCTGTCGAAGTGCCGATTCCAACCATCTGTCTCTCTCAGCCTAGTCAGCACTTGTCACATGCAACTGGCAGCTTTGCGGAAATTACGGGCAGCTTTGTCAGAAAGCGCGTAATTTGTATTCTTCACCCATCCACCGGCTGCCGACACTAAGTGAGAGAATAGTTCCGGTTGTGAAGAAAAGTCCTATAAGTATTTACCTTCGCCTTCCACAGCAAAGGCACACCCTCTCAGCACTTCTTCATCTTCGAGAATGCATTCCCAAAGAACCCTCTCGAGTCACACTGTATTCCTCATTCCCTGGGATACCCCTGCAAACAACCCATCCAGAGCAAAAGTATTTCATATCATAATGGTTGAAAGCAAGAGTATCTCATATCATGCATTCTCCATGTCCTTTTCCTTGTCTTTGTTCTAACCTGCAGGACATGGAGAAATTGCTCTCGAGTACTCGTCTTCCACTGCTGATGTACTTCCAAAGAAGCTGCCACATCTACCTGAAGAACAGATAAGGCAAGCGAAAATGATACCAACAGCATGTGGAGACAACGTACAGAAGAAACAAGCAAAGAAGAATGCAGCTTGCACAATCATCCCAGCGGAAGGAGTCCGAGCTGAGGAACTAGAGAAGCTGCCACATCTGCTTGGAGAACAAATAAGGAACTGCAACATCACCAAAGAGCAAAGCTTCGCCGTACAATATCATCAAATCATCACTTGCAAGTAAAAAGCTAAGTGTCACCCTGTTCAAGAGGAAAGCTGTGGAAAGTCAACAAACACGACCAATGATTACTTATTAGTTCTTTTCATTGTCTTTTATCGTGATTTTCAATTTTTCGTTTGCAATTTTTTATTATTATTTTATTTTCTTGCGTTACTTAACTGAATTATTTCTTTTCTTTGCAGGAACTTTTGGTTATTTCCACCCTTGAAGTTGATTGCTGAATTTTATCTTGGGGGTCATCGCTTGATTTTACTGCAAATTAGGGAAGTTTTCAGTCCAATTGCTTTATTTTGTTTCTTATTATTTATTTATTTTATTTTATTTGCGTTATAGTGTTTTCTGACATTGGGGACAATGTCAAGTTTAAGTGTGGGGGTAGAAATCTCTAGAATTTCATTTGTTTCTGTGTTGTTGCTTTTTGTTTTCTTTAAAAATAAAAAATAAAAAAAAATCGGAAAATTTAAAAATCCAAAAATATTGTCTTGTTTCCCTTATTGTTTTGAATTAGATTTTTGTTAGTTTCCCGACCCAATGATATAATTGGATCAAATTCGAACCATGATCATCAAGAACTTAGTTAACATGTGTTTTGTGAAATTCCTTATTCTCTTGTTAGTACATGTTTGACCATCTTTGAAAAACCAAATGCACATAGCCTTGTTAATGTGAAACTAAAGTATGACTTAAAGCTTCATATGTGAATTTAGTGACCATATACATCCTATGTGAGTTTTTGAGCCTATTGAAAGTGTGTGCATTTTTCATACACTCCTATTTTTTTATGTGTGATGAACTTATGTGAGATACATCTCTAGAACTTGCGTAACGATCTTTCGAAATGTTTGTCATTGATTGCATGAATTTGGAAATGATAGAGGCATTAGGTTTACCACTATGGCCCAAATAACCATGTTTCCCAAAGAAAAATGATATCATTAGATTGCCAATTTGAGCCGTGTATGTTGAGCCTTTTATTTCTTATCACCAGATATGTCTACCCTTATACCTGAAACATTTTTCCTTACCCTTTCCAAGCGAGCAATGCGAGATTGTCTTATGAGAAATGTTTGTGAAGTACTTTGAAGGTGTTTGGCAAAAGAATAAGTGTGGGGGTATTTCATGTTTGTATTTAAAAAAAAAAAAGAAAAAAAAAAGAAAAAAAAAAAAGAAAAAAAAAAGAAAGATTGTATACAAAGAAAATAAAAAGTTTAAAGTTTCAGTTTAAGGGTGTGGTTGGAGGTGCTAGAAGAATTGCTGGAAAGATTGAGTTCTTATAAATCTAAACAAAAGAATTGCTTGCAATGTAGCTTGGAACTTGTGTTTTCCTATTCTTTCATTTCAATAACCCTCTCCCTAAACCTCATTACATCCAATAAAAGTCCTCTTGATTTAAGTTTTGCAATTATGATTGTGGAGATGAGATCTTTATGCAAGCTTATGGTAGAAATTTCACATTTGATTCTTTGAGCGAAACACATTAAAACTAAACACATGTGTGATTGAGTGCATATCCCGTGAGAAGGTCGCTAGTTTGCATATGATGATTTTAAAAATAAAAATTATGAAATTGCATTAGCATGGCTATCTCACACACTACACTTCAAGGATGATTCAAAGATTACTGCTAATATTTGAATAAGGAAGATGAACTTGAATTAGTTGGTTTGATGCTAGCTATGGTTCTTGATGATTTGTTTTCTTAAATGAAATTCTATGAGGGTCACATAGAGGGAAGCTAATGTTTTTCATGTTTTCTTTGTTTTGCTCGAGGACTAGCAAAAGTTAAGTGTGGGGGTATTTGATCGGATCATATTTATATATATATTTACTTCGAATTCACTCGTCTTTTCTTAGTTAGTTCCTTATATTTTTGAGCTATTTACGTTATTTTTGTGTTTATAGGATTTGTTATGCAAAGAAAATAAAAATAGCACAAATGAGTTTTAAAAAGAAAAAGCTACTTGAGAGCCACGCCCTTTTTGCATTTTAACATAAGTCTTAATTTAGAAGATTGCGTGTATTAACAAATGTAGTTTGCATATTATTGTGGTCATAGTCTTCTCTTTTTGGTAAGTAAGATATTTGCGTCTTCTTGCCCTCTCTATTTGAAGTTGTGTTTTGGTCCTCCAAATCTTTCGTGCATTAGTAAGGATTTATATGAATGTCATGTTGTAATTTTACCTCCATCATGGCATATTTGAATTATTGCTAGAAATATTCACTGCTTCTATAAGGTGTTTAAAGTTCATTTTGGCAAGTAGGAGCCTATTTCTCACGTATTGCACATTAAACTGCCAGAAAGAAGGAATAAAAAATTAAAAGGAGAAAACAAGTGGAGACTCACGGATTGGACAGCAAGAGAACACAGGAGAAGTGGGCTGTCTTGGCAAATGGAGAACATGTCAGAAAAGAAAATGGGATTGAATAAAAAAATAAAAGGAGGCGCGGGGAGAGAAGTGAAGCCAGAGAGAAGCAGCGTGCGGAAAAATAAAAGAGGGGACAGCACGGTGAGATGGTGGACAGCAGAAAACGAAGAATAAAACCGACAGAGAGAAGTGGACAGAGGGGGGACGGTGAAAGAATCCAAGGGAGAGAAAGTGAGAAAGAAAAGGAGCTGCTTTGGCAGCTGGAGGAAGGGGGAGACGGACAGAAAAGAGGAGATTAGCAATGAGAGGGAGAGAACCGAGAGCGGGGGGGTGGTTTAGCTGCCCTTGCAGCTTTGAAAAAACACGTGCAGGGAGACAGCGGGCAGAGCAGGAGAGAGAGGTCAGAGCGCAGTCCACGGAACGCAGGTCAGAGACAGAAAGAGGAAGGAGAGCAAACGCGACAGATGTGGAAGAAAGAAACAGACGGCAGAAAGCAAAGCTTCTTCTCTTTCGGTTTAATCTTTCCAAACTTATATTTTATTTCTATTTTAATAATGTGTAACTAAGTTTATTTTGGCTAGAGGTTAATTCAAAGCCATGAATATATTTGTAATATGAATTGATTACCTTCAGTTGTGATTTCTGAGTTGTGATTTAATTTGCTTAACTGCTTGATTGATAACTTATTTTTGTATGTCGATTAAGGATGCATACTTAATTTACATGCATGAATTTGATGCTAGAATATAAGTGAATTTCACCTAATCGTTATGAACTTATATTCACAAGTAGTGAAGGTTGTTATCCACAATCGTGTTAAGTGAATTCTTGGCAAGAGTATCATGCTTTTCATAGTTACGAATGCCTCGTCAATGCTTATAGTTTTCACAAAGTTTAATGATCTTTGATTGTATCTCTATTGTGCTTTTCACGTATGGGACTTTTGAAGAATGTTTTGAATTGTTGTATGCGTTTTCCCGTCCAATTCAATAACTTAAGGAAAACTTGAAGATTAAAAAAGTGCTGTTCACGGTTAATCTGGAGTATTGAAATTCACAATTTATTAAATGAACAACTGGAAATCATTTTGTATGCAAGTATAACATGTGTGGAGAAGAACCCTCTAGCTAGTCCGTCATTTATCATTTCACCTTAATTTCATGCTTTTGTCAATTCTGTAATTTATTTAAGTTTAATTTACTTCTCGTCAAAACCAAACCCCCCATTATTAAATTATTTTATTTAGTTAGTTTTCTTTGTTGTTAGTCTTTTAATTCAATTTCCGTCCATTGCAGTTCCTAGTGTCTAATTTGATTGTTTTCATTATTTTGAGTCATCCTAAGTGTGTTTCGAGTTATTAGAGTTTTTAGCCTAGTTTTGTGTCCTTGAGCCTTGTTTAATATTATTAAATTAATTTAGAATAGATTAGCAATCCCTCCTAATCCCCGGCCTAGAACGATCCCTACTTACATACTATACTACAATTGTCAAAAAGAGGGTTTAATTTGTGTGTTAACTTATTTTACACATCACATGCCTTTGACATTCCTCACATTCTCTAGCATAAGCTCTACAATATTTCTTCATGTCGAGCCAAAAGTAGCCATATCTTCTCAGCAACCATCTCATCTTTGTTCCTGTTTGGTGTGCTCCAGAAATACCTTCATGTACTTCAGCCATTACCCTTATTGATTCTTCCAGACCCAATCATTTCAATAAAAGCCTATATGGAGTCTTTCTCAGCAAAGTTTTATCCCACATAACAAACTCAGTTGCCTGTCGTCTGATCTTCTTACTAGTGGGAAGAGAAGGGCCCTTGAAGTAATGGGTGATAGATGTTCTCTAGTGCTCTATCTCAGGCTCTTTAATCATTACATCTAGGCTAAATCCTCTTTTAAAGATGGAAGAGGGACTTCTCCTTTGTATCTCTACTTTCATCTAAGTCTCTCTCTCTTAAATATGCTTCAGAAGCCCTCTGTGAATATGGCTAATTGTTGCTTCATTACCCTAATAATCTAATAATTGAGTAACTACCAAGTAATACCATGCCATTGTGATATGTCTGCACTTGTACTCTCCATTTAATTGATTAATCATCAACTCAGAATCACCATATACTTCTATTTCAGCTGCCTCCAACTCTATTAGAATTTCGAAGCCAATAATTAGTGCTTCATACTCTGTCATGTTGTTAGTAGTATCCTTGTAATCCAGAAGAAATGAGTAGCAATGATAGACTCTCTTTGGATTAATGATGATAATTCCAGCTCATACAGCATGTTGTGTGCAAGATCTATCGAAATATAATCTCCAGTGAGTGATCCATAGGCTAGTTATTCTATTTACTTCTTGTTGAATCCATTCCTCCTTGCCGAGTGAGTTTTACTAGGTGGGATCCAGAGGCTAGCCATATCCAGAGTTCCAGGGATGTTGACAAGTTCCTCATTGGATTCTTAGTGCTCAACTAAAAAGTCTGCAATTGCTTGTCCCTTACTGCCTTCTGAGGTACATACTGAAAACTGAACTCTGATAGTGCTAGGATCTATTTCCCAATTCTTCTAGTTAGCATTGGCTTGGACAACATGTATTGATCACATCAGTTATGACAATTATATGGATATGGCAAGACAACATGTAATGCCTTAATTTGTTGGCAGTGAAGTACAAGGCTAAGCATAATTTCTCATTTGGGGTATATCTTGTTTCTACCTCCGTAAAGATCCTACTAAGGTAGTATATCGCCTGCTCCTTTCCCCCTTCATTATTTTGAGTCAATAAACTCCCTACTAATTTCTCGAATCCTGAAATGTAGAGCTTCAAAGGCTTCCCTATCTGGGGAGGCATGAGCACTAGAGGAGAGGCTAGACAAGTCTTCACTTTATTAAATGCCTTTTAATGTTGAGGGCCCTACTCAAACTTAACTTGATTATTCAATCTTAACAAATGAGTCAAAGGTAGAATCTTACCCTTAAGATTAGCAATGAATCTTCTCAAAAAGTTAAACCTCCCTCGCAACCTCTGCAATTGCACTTTGTTAGTGGGGTAGGTAGGTGATTCCATTATAGCCCTAGCCTTGTACTTGTCCACTTCCACACCTCTTTGTTGGACTAAGAACCGCAGAAAGTTGCCTGATCTAACCCCAAATGCACACTTTCTAGGATTCATCTTTAACTTGTGGGTTCTCATTCTCAGCAAGACTTGTCTGAGGTCTTCCAAGTGCTGGTCTTCAGTTCTAGACTTCACCACAATGTCATCAATGTATACCTCTATGTTATGCCCAATGAAATGATGAAAAATAACATTCATCATCATTTGATAAGTAGCACCAGCATTTTTCAGCTTGAATGGCATGACTACGTATTCATAAGCTCCTATATGTCTTGGGCATCTGAATGATGTCTTATGTATATCTTCTTTAGCCATTTTTATGTGATTATATCCAGCATTTTCATCCATAAACGATAATACTTTATGTTTTGTAACTACATCAATGGATAGGTCAGCCATAAGCATAAGGTATTCATCCCTAAGAGTTGCTTTGTTAATATTTCTATAATCAACACAACATCGAATGACATTAGTTATAGCTTTCAATACAAGTACAATGTTGGCTAACTAATCTACAAACTTTGCAGGCCTAATAAAGCCTGCCTTTACTAGCTTCTCAATTTCATCTTTGACATTTTCTTCTATTTCTTTATACATCCTCCTTGGTGCTTGCTTTACAAGTATGTACCCCTTTTTAATAGGCATTATACGCTCTACTAAGTTGGAGTCTAATCATGGCATTTATGTACAATACCACACAAAACAGTCTTTAAATTCGTGCTAAAGATTAACTATCTTTGCCTGATCTGCTATTTCCAGCAAGTCATTGAGTTGTATTGGCCTTGGATCCTCCGGTGTTGGTTTATCGGGCTCTGTAGACAAAAATTTTACTGACTTTGGAGCCTCGGGCTCATCCTCTGGCCAATCCAAGTTATATATACATTCTACCATGTGGATGGATGCCTTCATTTCTTTTTCCAAAATTTCTCTTCCTTAATCATCTTTGGTGCCTGAAGTTCATTTTCCCCACTCTGCCATTTCTTTGGTTGAGCTTTCCTTGATCTTTCTTCATTCTCTTCCATAATTTAGCAGTCTCTTGATTAAAGACCTGACTACTATCACCTGGTCTTTTCTCTTTTGGTCTGTCATCATTAGTGTTGGAGTGCAGGGACAATATGAAGCATGTCTCATGTGAGAGAAAGTCATTGTTCTAAGAACTTTTGGGCCATCATCTTGGTAGGGTGGCTGTTCTGATCAGCACCTAGACATTGTAGGATCCTAACATTAGGATTGTAGAAATTAGCCTCAGCAACATTAGATATAGGGAGAAATGGTCGTGACTTGGCCTCCACTTTTTCCTAAAATCCTTGTTCTGCAGTAGTGGGTTCATGATATATAGCAACTTGTTGGTGCACGGTGGATGGTATAAACAAACTTTGGTGTATCCAATCCCTTCCTAGCAACGCCCCATAAGTAGAGTCGCTGTCTACTACAAAAAAATGCCAGCATAATCTTCTTAGATCCTAATTATACTTCTAAAGGTAGTATCCCATGTGTTTTAGTGATGGCCCTAGAAAAAACTAGACACTGTGAGATCAGTAGGAATACGGTATTCTTCACCTCTACAAAGTTTATTTATCTGTTTAAGTGGTAGTACATTAACTGCTGCCCCTCATCTATCAATACTCTTTTAAAGGGAACCCCTTCCAAATAAGTTGTCACATATATAGGCTTCAGATGGTCTTCTATTTCTTTCCATCTGACCAACTCTCGATCAATGATGGCACCTGATGCTGGTACCTCGAGCTCACATTGACATTGACATCTGCTACATAAAACTACTCATTTGACCACAACTGCTTGGGGCCTGTCAAGTAACCTTCTGGTGCTTTCTGTTGGCCTACATGCCTGCCTCCTTTCTTCTCCTTCACTCAGGGTAACTTTTCCCTTCCCCCTCTCAACCCAATTAAGATTCATCATGTTGATCGGGGCTTCAGGGAATGAATATGTGTCAAACATCATGTTAGCCTGGGGGTTTTCCAGCAACAACTTCCCTTTGACTATAAAGTCTTGGATCCAATCTCTGAATTGCACACAATTAGCAATGGAGTGATTAAAGGTGTAATGGACCTTGCAATACTTCTTCCCCCTGAGCTCTTCAGGTTTAGGCATCTTCTTAGTGATGTCGGGCAAGATTACCCGAGCCCTTACTAGTTCTTCATAGATGTTTGCGGCCTTAGTTAAGTAAAAGGAATATGACTAATACTTTGGAGGTTTCATGGGTACAAACCTTTCATCGTTCATCACAATCTTTTGGTCATTGATGGATTGAACCAATCATTTCACCATTAAAGGTTAAAAATTAGTGGTTATCTCTGCAACACATAACTTCATCCATTCTCCCAGACTGTTATCATTTTCTCCTGCCTCTAGGCCTTCAAACTCCAGTTTATGTATTGATGCTTTATTTTTATAAAAAAAATGTGTACTTTAGAAAAATGCTTCACTTGCTGTTCTTCTGTCAATAACTTCTCATACTTAATGGATGCAATCACCAACTCCTGAAGCTTGTTCAACTAGACATCATAGAAATTTTTCCTCATAGGTAGTCTCAGATCATTCTGGGTAATGGCTATAAGTTGAGCATGGCTGATTGGGAACTGACACCTCATCCTGGTCTTTCTAAACCTCATCATAAAATCATTTTGTGGGCTCATGTTCATATTGCTTCACTTCCACCAGATCATTAATGGTCATTTCAGGTTCCACCTTATAGAACTACTCATGAAATGCCATCTCCATTTGCCCCCAATTATCAATGGAATTATGAAGTAACACAGAGTACCATTGGGAAGCCAAGCCCACCAGTGAGTTTGCAAACAATTTTAGTTTGTAGTTGGGGTTGTCCTCGAACACCACACAGTGATTTGAAAATTTGAAAATATGATCTCTGGAAGATACATTACAATCTTCACCGTTGAAAGTTGGGAACACGGGAATTTTGAAATTAAGAGGGAAAGGATTATGCTCATTAATGTACTTAGGATAAGGTTTTTGATATGTTATCCTAAACATTGGGCGAGCTTGAGGTTCAGCATTATGTACCACCATCCTCCTCAATTCTGCCAACTCATTACTTAGCTGTTGATTGGCCATATTATTGTGTGAGGGAAAAGAAGTCCCCCACTTCGGGTTATGATCGATGCCTAAGAATGCTTTCCTCTGTATTTCTGGCTGCCTCCATCTAGTTTCTTATCCTCCCTTATTAACGAATGGTGGTGGCCTGTAAAGAAGATGATTGCCCCCAGCTGTGGATAAGCCTTTTTCGCTTGTTTCTCCCACCAAGTTAGATTCATAAATCTTCATTCCTTCCTGCCCAATCTACCTTCTAACATCTAGTGATGGAGGCAAAGGATTGGGCAAGCCTGTCTCTTGAAACTCCTATTTAGGGTCTTCTTGCCGGTTGGTTTCAGCCATTTCCTTCCTCTTCCCCTTGTTCTTATTTTCTTTAAGGGAAACTAAGGAATTGCTGGTTCATTTTCTGGGCTTGTCTCCATGGTTCTTTCGCTGGCATAACCCTCATTCGGTGTGGAGTACTCTAACTTCAACTTTCTTTGTAGCGTTCTTGTTAATGAACATAGCATACTAACCTCTCATCTGGTTTCTAGAGAGCTCTTTTCCATACTCCTCAATACTTGCATCATGGTGGCTAGCAAATCTTCATTAGTGACATTTCCACCCGACTTCTCAGAAGAGGTCGGGCTCTCTAAGATCCCGGGGCCGTATGGTGAAAGAAAGTCTTCTAAGTAATCTGTCATGCTTGCTTCTGTTGGACAAAGAGGTTTCCCAAATTTCCACCTTCCACCTGAACGTTCGATCATTCCTTCATCTTGGCATATAATATTACAAAATAGGTCTCATCGGGTGTGCCAAAATTATGTTCGGGCTAGATTTATCCCTCGCATAACTCCCCTGAGTCTTGCCTGGCAAAGTTTGATGCTTGGTGTATTGCAAAATGAGTTTGTTATTAGCTTTGAAGGTGCCCTTGTGGGGCCTTTGATAGGCCTTGAGGCTTACAATCAAAACTAATATAGTTATGAGCGTGGCACTGTTATCTTTGTATAACAGATTGTTCTTTTTTGGTTATTAAATGGATTAATTACTTGCGCCACAAGTTATTTAGACTTCTTGGTTCAATTGGATTGTTTAAAGATGGGTTAAGTCTGTATAAAGTTTTTTTTCTTGCCTTGTAAACAAAGACTTTTACTCATAATATCATATGTCCAATTAAAGGAAGTTCAGGGCCCTTTAGATTATCTCTTTGGTTACGACTAACACTAAAGAACCAAGGTTAATTAGTTTAATAAGATTAATCGTAGATGAAACTTTGAATGAAAAACAGTCAAAATTGATGTAAGATACAAACAAAGATGCATAAAACAACATATCTACTTTATGTAAGTACAAACAAAAGAGACTCAAGCAAGATTATGACTTTGTCAGGCAAGGTTTGTCTTCTTACAACCACTTCTCTTTGTGTTTTACAAGGGTTGTAATCTTTGGAGAATGAAATATAAATCGGGTTTACTAGGGGGATTCGATACTATTACACAAGGGAAAGGTAGCAGAGCTTCTAAAACTTGACAAAATATGGCTTCCTTTGGTGGACCTGCAACTAAAAGGGTAAAGTTTGGACAAACTAAATCTTTCTGGTTTCTTGCTTGCTGAAGTGCAAAGTTGGATGTCTTTTGATTGATTGGTTGAGTGTCCTTGTTTCTTGTGTCCTTAGTTGCTTTTATAGACTTTTTAGCCCAACTGTCCAAGCCTCACCTTTTGATGATGGCCTCCGAAGTATGGTGAGTCACCATTTATTTACCTATTCATGCTCTTGAAAAGTACTTTTTGTTGGGGGTGAGCTGCCCTTTGATTGTCACTTCTCAAATAGGCTTGTTGCCTATTACTTTTTGTGTTCTTGGGCCTCCAATCACACTAAGTACAACATTAAATATCCACTCAAACAATTTCCATTTGATCTGACCTTCGCAACTTCGCTCCTTGTTTCAATGAAAATCTATCGCTTGGGTTTAACAAAAATAATATGATATCATATGAACAATGCTTACACGTTTTGAAGTAATATAATGTAGTGTTTAAATTATAATAATTTGTGCATTGTAGCTGGAGCTATACATATGCATTTATAAGTAATTTAGTGTTTTAAACTATAGTAGTTTAGGCATCAGGGGGGTTTCTGCTAAGTTCTATTCAATTGTATAAATTTCATAAAATTAATCAAATTGCGGATCATCAATTGTGCCATTTACCAACCCAATCAGCCAAAAGTTTTGGTTGAATCGACTTTTGGCAACCTCAAAGAAACAATTGGCTAGCGGTAACTAATTTATGATAATTGTGTATATATGATTGGTTGTTGGTATAATGTTTTCTGCACGGTTTGCTAACCGAATCCAACCCTACGGGACTGTAATATCTAGAATTTTTCTAAATTTCGTGCCTCCGTAATATCTGCCTGCCCTTGATTGGCACTAAAATAAATTAAGGATCTTAATTTTATGTTACTACAACCAGAGATAAAAAAAACATGGAAATTTACAAAGTTTTTTGAAACAAAAGAAAAATATTTGCAACGTTTTGGTGATCAAATGGGCTGCTCAGGCCCATGTCCAAAACTTCGGTGATCAAATAGGTTGGTTTGGATTTGAGTATGGCATAGATTTGGACTCATGGTCATATTCGAGTGGTTTATTTACGCCCATTGTTTTTTTGTTTTTTTTGTTTTTAATCTCTGGACACCAGTAATTATTTTTTTTTAAATTTTAAATAACCAAAATACCCAATTAAATTTTATAGAATAATTCTTAGCATTTTAAATAAAAAATAAAAAAATGAATAGGTAAGAATTTGGAGGCAAATCATTTTAGGGTGTTTGTAGCCACCACCCAGCGTACAGCGTACTTAAAAACTGAATTTTTTTTTTTTTAACAAACGATATTATTTACATTAAAGGAGTGGGAGAGTGAGCTAAACCTCATAATGAGCTAGTAATAGTGTGTTCATATTTTGGTGAAAATCGAATGTAAGACCTCTCAACCAACTACAACCTTCCAAACCAACCTTGCCCCACCGCAATCAACTGCAATGTTCCTGCTACCATTAATGTGAGCTACAATTCCTCACCTCTGGCGAGATTTTGTTTCCTCTCTTTCGATTTCCCTCTCTTCCTCTCTCTTGTCGGGGAATCCATATCACATTTTCGAGTTATCATTGCATCGATTCAAATCTTGACGTTCATCGTTGGCCAACTATTTCAAATCTCGACCTTTGTTTCGTCATCGAGTCGTTCGTCGTCGAGTCGTTCCAAATTCACCTATATCGATCCATTAATACCCTTCCTTGCATCTCCAAATTCCAAACTTGATGGAATATTTGTTCTTTGACTAATGGATTTAAAAGAGAGATAGAGAACATAAACGATGCTTCTCCGTTGGTGAGAGCAGCATCGGCCACAATGTGGTTAGAGTGCGTGGCCGTCAAGATTTCATTTGACTGTTGGAATGCTAGACGTTTCGTAATTTCTCCTCCGACCAGAATAAAAAATCCCATTGAAGCTTCCTTCATTACATAACCGATGATATTGTGTCGGTACGTTTGTTAGCAAGAGTCTAAGTTGAAAATAAATGACAAGGTGACAATATCTTACTAAATGCTTGGCCGAGACATGTGATTAGCACTCATCCTAAATAAATAAATAAATAAAGTATACAACAAAAGTGTAAAAGAAGAAATAGAACAAAATGTTTATGGTGTCTCAAAGTATCCTATTTTTAAGATTTTTTAACTATTAAATATAGACGTTTGTATTTTAACCTAAAATTTAATTGTAAAAACTCCAGAAGTATCCGAACTCGGAAGCACCATAAACCCTTAAATGGAAACATAAAAATCACTGCGGTGTAAAATCTAGGGCAAAATTGCAAGGAGCCGGGGACAGCAGATTCGCCCTCCATTCATAACATGGGATCCAAGGTGATTTGTTGTTTGTGGCCCTCCAACGCTAGGTCAGTGGTGACATAGGCCATTCCACCAGGGCACCGGTCAACCTTTACTACCGAAACCAGATTCCATCTCGTTGAAATCCAATTCTGTCCAACAAATGTGTTTTTACTTTCCTTCCACGGCTCCACCACCGTTGGTTTGATTAAGAAACAAATATCGGCAGTACCAGGAAGGTACCTTCTCAACAGGTCTGAGGGTTTTTTATTAATCAAACATCTTGGCTTTTGGTTTAATCAATGAATGAATTTATTAATTAATGTATTATAATTGACTTGTTAGCAAAAATGAATCCGTTTTGGTATGAAAGAGAAAAATGTGAGGACATTGGTTCCGTAAATTGGGTGGTATATGCATGCAAAGACACATGAATACGTAATCTTGACAAATTGGCAATATAATTTTAGGAAAACTATTGAAAATAACTTGAAAATTTTGAGTTTCAACGATAATGACAAATTAAAGGGTAAAGTGAATGGTACCAGGATTGACTTTTTAGTGTAACAATATGGTTTTTCGTTAAAATGAATGGTACCGGGAGTTTTTCGTTAAAATTCCTTATAATTTTACTATATAGGTTGGTGATGATCTTGTTTTTGTCTCACTAAAACACAAGAGAGCTGTAAAGCCATCTTGGAGGTTCACGAGGAGAAGAGCACTCTAGTTTCTACATGATTTACTGGGAGGAAAATTCGAACGCGAGAGAATTGTTTATTTGTTATGTGATGACTTATAAACATAGATTGGTTTTTTTTTTTTTTTTTCTGCTTATATGCCCAATTTTTTGTGATAGAAGTGTCATTTTCTCTCTCTGAATGTGACTTTGGCACTGTGCTTATATTTCGCGTCTCAAGTTATTTCATTTTGTCAGGTCAGTTAGGATAACTGTTTAGTTTGGTTGATGTGGAACAAGATCTAGAGACAAAATAAAGAAAATGACAGATTTAGAATATAATGTTAGTTCCACATCCACCATGTTAACGATATTTCAAGAAATAAGGTTACACGTGACACAAAATGAAAGCATGGAGGAGAAAAGTTGCAGTTGCAAGTTTAGAGAGAAAATTCAGATTTTCGATCAGAGCACACGAGACATATAAACAAATAAACCAACAAACATTGATAGTTAGAATCATGTTTGATTACGCTAGGCTAGCCAAAGCATCAATTTAAAACATGGAATATTTGCATCAATTGCTCACAGTGCAACACATGTGCATTTGCTACTTAATCTAGCATTCCTTTCCATGATTTCACATGACACAATTTGAATCGTTACTAATTAATGAAAAAAATTATTTGAATTAGTAGTTACTTAATGACAGTCTAACAATAGAATCGATATTGCTTGCATGATCCTATATTATGGTGGTGGTTTCACTTTGGTCCTCAAACTTTTTCTTGTCCTAAATTGGTTCCTAAACTTTTGAAAATGTGTTAAATGAGAACAATGACGTTAACTAGTTACAAAATTTGAAAGAATATCAATGGTGTGTGTAGTTCATTTGTCGATTTTTTGTTTGAATAGACTACAATAGCAATTATGTTAACAAGAAAATCTTTTAAACTAACACCAAATTCATGCAACAAATAACGAGCACTTAGATTAAGACACGAGAAAGTATCTATAGATTTTAAACCCTGAAAATCGTCAATTCTCGACAGATGGCGCCTTTGGAAAATAACTAATAAAACTTCTTCAAGAGAGAAAAGTAAACCCAAAATATAATGTAGTATCATATTCTTTTGGAATTTTGACTTTGATTGCCATAAAAATCAAATGAATATTTCTGTAAGGTGATTAACAAAAATAAATAATTAAAACACCAAAAAGAACTACAGCCACGAGTTATAACAACTTTGATTCGAGATTATGTGAACATTCAAGTTAAATTACCTTTAATTATGCTGCAAAATTAATAAAATAATTTAAAACTAGCTTGCTTCAAAAGCTTATACTTTCAAAGCCATTAGTCAAAAGAGTGAAACCTTCCCTGTACCTGCATTCCTTCATTTAAAAAAGCATATGCAAATTCGTTGTGTTCACGGTATGCAAAGTGTACTAACATCAGGATCCATGAACTCTACTCTTTCGTTGAGTTTTGATTCCCTCAACATTAAGGACTAGGATTCTCTTATTTCCTCTTTCTATCTCCTTCCATCCCTTCCTCTTACATGCTCTATTTTGTCTTTATCTTTCTATAAAAAATTAATATAAGATATTAACGTGATTTAACCGTGACCGTTTAAAAAGGAAGGGAGAGAAGGAGAGGAAAAAAAAGAGGAGGGAGAATCCTACTCCCAACATTAATGCCTAAAATCTGACGTCGCCAACATATATACATGCATGCATATGCATGAGGTGGTTATGGTAGATGCTTGCAAGCTTTGGGCAATAACTCATAAATAACTTTTCTTAGCTCTTGTCGACGCTTAACGTTAGTGATTGATGACTATTGATACATGTCGGGGTTATAGTATATCATTCATGTTAATATTAGGTTTTATCTGTTGTAGTTGGTGATTGCCACCAACAAAAATTCAAATTCTTAATATATATAGATAAATGATTTTGGGGGAGTGGTGAATATTTCACTCCTCTTTGTCGCACTGCATCTCGAATTCGAACTTTCACTTTCTCTTAATTAGCAATAGAAATGTGTTTGTATTAACTTAAAAAAAAAGTCTTTAATCCAATATCAGTTTGTAGTACCTAATGTTCAAATTATGTTTTGTTTTGGGGTTGTAATATATTCGTTTTCATCACAATAAATAAATAAATCGATCAAATTTATTTATTTGCTGATGGCGATATATCAAATTTATGATGCATATATTCAACCACTACTAATTAGAATCATGATCTTTTCCCTGTGTTTTCTTTTAGCTCTTCTTCCTGGAAGCTTCATAGTACAAAGCCCGATGATGTATTGCTCTGAAATTCTTTACCTTTGCCCCAAGTTTCCTGCAAGACTTATTCCTTCAAAATGGAAGAGTTCCTAACTTCGTACTACATATGGTCAAGGTGTGTCCAAAGTTAGTCGTAGTCATGGACATGGTAAAAGATTAGATGCATACGTCAATGAGAATCCAATTTGACATAAACCCCAAAACAGATATCTAACAACTAATAAAGTGGGGTGTGATTGCAATGGTACGTAACACTCATTTTCTGTACCACTCAATGCTACGTCTTGTTGAAGAAAAATCATGAAGAATATAAAATCTTTGTTAGAGAATGGAGTCTCAGATTGAAAATATAACTAAATAGCATCTTATATGTGGGAGGTCTACTTCTAATAACACTATAAGACTTTTTATGTAAAACTCATATCTAATATAGGCGGCTAAGTAAGACAATATCGATAATGTTGATGATAGACTATATTTGAACCTAAAAGGTTATTAATTTTTTCAAAGGCACCCACCAAATTTAAGGTTCATTTAAAATTACTTATGTAGAGAGTGTGGATGTGTACAAGTGTTTATTAGAAGTACTTTTATTAGAAACAATTTAAAATACCAAAAATTCAAGTGTTTTATGAAAAGCACCGAAAAATGTTGCATGAATAAGTACCTAGCAGGTGCTTGCAAACTTGGGCAATAACTCATAAATAACATTCTTTAGGTCTCGTCGACGCAGTGATTGGTGACTATTGATGCATGTTGAGGTCATAGTATATCGTCCGCGCTAATATTAGATTTTGGCTGTTGTAGTAGGCGAGTGTCGCCAACAAAATTCATATTCTTAATAAATACACATAAATGACTTTTGGGAGAGTGGTGGATATGTCACTCCTGTTTATCACACTGCATTTCGAATTCGAACTTTCACCTCCCCTTAATTTGCTCAAAATAGAAATGTGTTTGTAATAACTTTAAAAAAAATGTCTTTGATCCAATATCAGTTTGTAGTACCAAATGTTCAAATTATGTTTTGTTTTGGGGTTGTAATATAATTTTTCTTTTTCATCGCAATAAATAAATAGAATCGATCAAATTTATTTATTTGTTGATGGCGATCGATCAAATTTATGATGCACATAGGTATTCAACCACTAACTTTGATAATCATGATCTTTTTCCTGTGTTTTTCTTGTGGCTCTTCTTCCTGGAAGCTTCAGGAAAGGGATCCTTCCCTTCCATCTAATCATTATCATTAAACAATTTAAGTCATTTGATTCAATAACTAAAGTTATTATAACTTTTAGAGTGGGTTCCTGTTTTTAGTTATTGAATCAAATTTCAAAAGTTCAGATTGTTTGATAAGAATGATTATATGGAAGGGATTCGGAAAGGATCCCTTTCTGAAGCTTCATAGTACAAAGTCCGATGGTGTATTGCATTGAAATGCTTTAGCTTTGCCCCAAGTTTTCATGCAAGACTTTATTCCGTCAAATGGGAAGCCTAACCTCCTACTATATATGGTCAAGGGTTGTCTCCAAAGTTAGTCATAGTCATGGTCATGGTAAAAGATTAGATGTATACGTCTATGAGATTCCAATTGACATAAACCCCAAAACAGATAATATAACAACTCATATATTGGGGTTTGACTTCAGTGCCATGTAGCACTTATTTTTTGTACCACTCAGTTTTATGTCTTGTTAAAGAAAAATCATGAAGAATATATAATTTTTGTTGGAGAATAGAGTATCATGAGAAAATATAACAAAATACAACTTATATGTGGGAGGTCTACTTCTAACAACACTAGGACTTTCTATGTAAAACCCAAATTTAATATAGGTGGTTAAGTAGAACAATATCGATGGATTGTATTTGAGTCTAAAAGTTTTTTACTTTTTTCAAAGGCGCCCACCAAATTTAGGGTTCATTTAAAATCACTTTTGAGAGTGTGGATGTGTACAAGTGTTTTTTAGAAGTACTTTTAATATAAATAGTTTAAAATACTAGAAATTCAAGTGCTTCATGAAAAGCACTGAATAGTGTTGCGTGAATAAGTACCTAGCAGGTGCTTGTACACAAAACACTACTAAAACTCATAAGCACTTTTAAATTGTTTTGTCAAATTTTAATAACACTGTTCTAAAAAATTTTGACTAGGCAGTAGGCGGCTGAATTTCTCCCCAATTAATCCTTAGGCTTTTGAAAATTAAAAAAGAGCGCCTAAACCTGTTTAGGTGCCCGCTTGAACCCGCTTAGGCACATGCCTAGGTTTCAACTTCACTTAGACGTAAAATAATGTTCAATAAATTTAAAAAGACTTGTTGAATACTTGGATGAACACTCATTATGTGCTTGCTTCATATGTTTTAATTATGTTTTAATACTTTATAATCTATGTGTCCTTCTATTTTTTTGCGTTTATATATCCAAATACAATTATGTATTTTTTACTTATAAGTAGACATTTATTTATATATTATAAAATAAATTTACTAAAATCTTTGCCTGTCGTCCGAATAACGCATAACACATTTTAAAACCTCATTTATCAATAAAGTTTTTGGTTGCCAAAAAAAAACTTTTTTGTTACCATAAAACGCTTTTAATATCCCCAAAATCAGTCCCGAGCAATAATACTATTTTTATACAACCGATCTTACCTATAAGCACCCCACATAGTGGGAAAATGCTTTGTTGTTGATCTTATGTATAAGTAGTAAGAGTTCTTGTTACTACAAACAACAATACTACTTTAATTTATACTTGTTTATACTTGACCAATCCCGAAACTACTAAGCACCGGTCAACGTTATACCGTCAATGACCCATAAGAGTTTCCCTCCAACCATGAGGCCAATCACAGCACGACACGTGTCGACATCAGAAGCCAATCACAACACGACACGTGTCAATATCCGAATGAAACTAGAAACTCTCTTCTATAAATAGAGATCATTCTCTCACAATATTTCCTAATGTCATTTGTACTAAATTATTCACTAGTCCTCACTAAAGGAGAGCTTGAACCTATGTACTTGTGTAAACCCTTCACAATTAATGAGAACTCTTCTACTCCGTGGACGTAGCCAATCTGGGTGAACCACGTATATCTTGTGTTTGCTTCCCTGTCCCTATCCATTTACATATTTATCCACACTAATGACCGGAGCAATCTAGCGAATGTCACAAACTTAACACTTTCTGTTGTACCAAAGTCCTCACTGATTTTGTGCATCAACATGTGGCGCCGTCTATGGGAACGACACTTATTCCCATTCTCTTTAGCTTTGTTAAGCTGGTTTCCACCATTCGTACACTCTCTTTTGACCATGCATCCCTCTTCAACATGGGGAGCGAATGAAGCCACAACACACAGAATGACACCCATTTTGCACCTAGTGCGAAGCAACGAAAGAAGGAAGGAAAGAGGGTTGCTCTTCAAGCTAAAGTCGATGAGCTAGAAACTCAGAACAACAAGATAGCAATGAAGAATGAGGTCATCCAGGAGCAGTATGAGAAGCTCTTTGAGACGCTCCACGAAACTAGACATACTCAAACACGCGAGCTTGTTACCCCTGTGGACATCAACCATCATCTGGGTGCCCCCCAACACGGAGGGTCACCTTTCTTCGACATAGGTATCCCTAATGAGGAACGAGCTAATCATCAAAACATTGATCAACATGAGACTTCTCTCAACCCAGCTGCTTCGACCCGAAGCAGGAAAAGTGGAGGAAGACACCACCTTGCAGAAGGGTTGGAAGGATCGAAAGCTGTTTATCGTGACTGCCGAGACTTTCTAAAGCAACGTCGAGAGAATCCCCTCCACATATGCTCGAAGATCAATGACCCAAGGGTTTCTGAAAGACTCGGTCTCCTCCTACGAACCAGGCCAGCTGCCAATCTAGGGAAGGAACGATAGGTCCCAGAGGAACATGAAGGTACATGGGACTTTGAGGTATTCCGACAGACTCGCCCTAGAAGTCAGTACGGCAAGTCCAAGGAAAAATCACACGCCCTTGCTCAAACTTTCCTACTTCCAAGAGGCGATGGAGACTTACGAAAGAAAATCCCAGTGGTACATGACTCCACTCAGGACCCCCTTATCCTATAGCTCATTGAGAAAGTAAACAAGTTGAAGGCCGAACGTCAAGTTAAGATACCTGACTGGAACCAACCCAAGCCTGGCCCTCTCACAAGGAGGATCCTCGACACTCTCCTTCAAGCAAAGACAAAACAAAAGCTTGGTTTACAACTATATACTGGAAGGGATGGCCCAATTGAACACTTTAACCTCTTTGAGTCCACCATGGGATATCGGATGCACACCGACGAAGAGCGATGTCTTCTCTTCCCCTCCACCCTCTCTAGCGGAGCTCTAAACTGGTATTGCAATCTTCCACCTGAGACAGTAGACTCATTTGAGGAACTAAGGAAACTGTTTGTCTCTCAACACATCTTCTAGATCGATCGTTTGCATTCTGCAAATGACTTGTACACTATTCGCCAGAAGCCGAATGAGTCACTACGAAAGTATATCGGTTGTTTCAGCCATGAGTATTCTCGCTGCGCTGAGGCAGATGACAAGACCGCCCTCAAGGTTTTCACGGCAGGCTTACGTGATTGTTTCTTCAAGTACATGATTAATGACAACACTTGGAAGACTTACTCTGAGGTGATGGCACAGGCTTACAACCATGCATCCACCGAGGCAATGACATATCAAGGGAAACCCCCCACATCCACCCCTTATCAGTAAGTAGGGAGTGGAAGCCAGATCCAACCAAATGAGAAGACCTTGACCTTCCAAACGGCAGCGGTGCCTCCCCCTGCCTTACTTAATACTTTGCCAAGTCAACAGACATATCAATCTCAAGGCAAAAGGAAAGATTTTCATCCTCACCAGTCTCATTTTAGTAAAATGAGTAAGGGACATTACCGGGATAACCAAGGGTATCGCCATGATAATCTTCGACCCCAGGCAGTTAACACAGTGGGTCAAGCACGTGTCAGGACAGCCCCTACCCCGAGGTATGAGGCATACACACCTTTGAACGCCACATGCGTGACCATTTACCCTAGCATAGCACACCTGATACTGAAGCCAAAGTCGATGCACCCGGATTACAAGCCCACGAAGAACATGGGCACGTTTTGCTGCTACCACGAGCATAACGGCCATGATGGCGAGAAGTGTATCACATTTCGTGATCATATTGAAGCTTTGGCACGTGAAGGAAAATTGATCAATTCCTCCTTCACCCTCCAAGGGGTAACCGTAACCAACGCCAGGTAAATGTGATATATTCCATAAGTGGTGGCACACCCATATCTAAATCTTCCAACATGACCATGAAAAATAGTGAATGAGCTTTAAGGTCTGGCCACCAAGTGTTTCACGTGGAAGACATCAGTGGAGGTAAGTATCAAAAGCCTAATTGGGATCCAATATGTTTCTACCCTGAAGAAGAAAGAGGTATCATCTACCCTCACAACGACCCACTGATCGTGGAAGCTCACATAACCAACCTTGAAGTACGACAAATCCTGGTAGACACGGGGGCTTTGGTCAATATCATGTTTGCTGAAGCTTTCAGGGCACTTAATGTAGCTGAACACTTGCTTGATCGCTCGATTTCCCCTCTGATAAGCTTCTCCGATGATATCGTGCAACCTTTGGGGAGCATACAATTACCTTTCACCATTGATACATGCCCTTACACAGCTACCATTACCACTAACTTCCTGGTGGTTGATTGCTCAACGGCATACAATGTCATATTCGGACGCACATGCATTAATGATCCCAAGGCCATGGTATCCACACATATGTTATTGATGAAATTTCCAACCCCTTATGGCAATGGTTACATCAGAGGAGATCAACTTAGTGCACGATCATGTTACAACACTTTGGTCAAGCAACAACACCTGCATGTGCCCAAGGAAACCCTTTCTATACATGACCAAGTCATTAAGACCAGCCTAGACAAAGCCAACTTGGTTCTTCACGGTGGCAACAGTCAACCCAACGATCCTCAAGATGACTCTTTCACCCAGCAAGCATAACCCGTTGAAGAGTTGGAGAAGATCTTTGTCTCAAAAGATTATTCGGATCGCATGGTGAAGATTGGCACCACCTTGTCACCATCCATTCGGTTGGCATTGATCTCTTTTTTGCAAGAGAACACTGAAGTCTTCGCCTGGTCATACGAGGACATGCCAAACATCTCTCTCGATATCATCTGTCAACGCTTAAGTATTGACCCCAAGACCAAGCCAGTGAAACAGAAGTGAAGATCTTATGACGCTGAACGGTACGAGGCAATGAAGGCGGAAGTTGAAAAACTCAAAGGCATAGGCTTCATCCGCGAACTCAATTATCCAACATGGGTAGCAAATGTTGTCCTTGTTAAGAAAAATCCGACCAAGGAAAGTCTCCTGCTTCAAAAGGTCTTGTGGAGAATGTGTGTCGATTACACTGGCCTAAACAAAAGATGCCCGAATGATAGCTTTCCTCTTCCTCTCATAAACAGACTTATAGACTCTACGGTAGGATGTGAACTTCTGAGCTTCATGGATACTTATTTAGGATACAATTAAATCCTCATGAACCCTTTGAACCAAGAACACACAGCCTTCACTACTGACAATGGACTATATTGCTATCAAGTCATGCCCTTCAGCCTAAAGAATGCAGAGCAACTTATCAGAGACTGGTCAATTCAATGTTCGCCGAACAGATTGGGAAGAGTATGGAAGTTTACGTTGATGATATGCTAGTCAAGAGCAAACATGTTGATCAACACATCACCAACCTATTTGAAACTTTCACCATTCTGAAGAGGTATCGAATGAGGTTGAACCCCAACAAATGTGCCTTCGGCGTAGACTCTGGCAAATTCTTAGGCTTCATGATAAGCCAACGAGACATTGAGGCTAATCCCGAGAAGATCAAAGCAATCCTCGACATGAAGGAACTGGTAACTTCAAAAGACATCTAGAGCCTTACTGGCAAGGTGGTAGCCTTAACTAGGTTCATCTCTAAGGCCACAGACAGATGTGCTCATTTTTTCAAAGCACTTAAGGGAAGTAAGAAGTACATTACATGGACTGATGAATGTGCTGAGGTATTCAAAAACTTCAAAGACTACATGAGTAAAGCCCATCTGCTCTCCAAACCTGAGGTTGGTGACACTCTTATTATCTATTTGTCGGTATCGGCTTCAGCAGTAAGTTCCGTTCTCATTTGAAATGATGGTAATGTTAAACGGCCTGTCTACTACGCTAGCAAAGCCATACAAGATGCAGAGACACGATACTCCAACATTGAGAAATTGGCTCTAGCATTGGTCATGTTTGCTCGAAAACTTCGCCCTTACTTCCAAGCACACTCTATCATCGTGCTTACCAATCATCATCTTCGACAGATACTCCAAAGTCCTGACACTTCCGGGCGAATGATGAAATGGGCGATAACATTGGGTGATTTTGACATCTCCTACCAACCAAAGCCAGCTGAGAAGGGTCAAGCAGTGGCAGACTTCATCGCCGACTTCATATATCCTGTTGACATTGTTTCTACGCCTAAAGAAGTGGTTTCATTACCCTCGGCAGCTAAAAAAATAAAACCAACAACCCCAGCATGGAGTCTATAGGTTGATGGCTCGTTCAACTAACAGGGTTGTGGAGCATGACTAGTCTTTACGACCCCCGACAAAGTGGTGATAGAGTATGCTCTTCATTTCAAATTCAAGGCGTCGAACAATGAGGCCGAATATGAAGCCCTCCTAGCAGGCTTACGTTTGGCCAAACACCTTGGGGTTAAAGGAATTGAATCTTTAGTGACTCCCAATTGGTGGTTAACCAGGTCACCAACAACTTTGACACTAAGGATAGCTCCATGGCAACATATCTGGCACAAACTCAATTGTTGTTCTAGCATTTCCACTACCAGATCACCCAAAATCCTCGAGCGACAAACAGTCATGCAGATGCTTTGGCTCGCTTTGCCTCAGCGGTGGAAGACAAGATTGGGAGAAAAATTCAGGTTAAATTGTTGGCAGCGCCAAGCACCATGGCTGCGAAATTGTGCAACTTACAATATGGGGATAGTTAGATTACCCCGATTTATAGATTCCTTGCTCATGGCACCCTTCCAAATGACAAAGTCCAAGCTAAGTAGATTCGATACAAGGTTACCCGTTACTTGATCATTAATGACCAACTCTACAAACGGGGTTTTAACCTACCATACCTAAGATGCCTTACGCCCGCATAGGCGAGAACTGTACTTCGGGAAATACATGAAGGAGTTTGCGGAGATCATGCTGGATCTCGATCCCTAGCACACAAAGCTTTTCGCCAAGGATATTACTGGCCAACACTCTACCAAGATGCCATCAGAATATCCCGCTCATGTGATAAGTGTCAATGCTATGTAACTATTCCTCACTCCTCTCCCGAGTCGCTCACTCCTATGATCAGCCCTTGGCCCTTCGCCCAATGGGGACTTGATTTGATCGGCCCAATGCCTGCAGGGAAGGACAAGGTTCGCTATGCAATCGTTACAGTTAACTACTTCACAAAATGGGCCGAAGTAAAACCCTTGGCAACCATTACTGATAGAAGACTTCGTATGAAAGAACATCATTTGCAGTTTCGTCATTCCCAATGCGATAGTCACTGACAACGGACGACATTTCGACAACAATAAGTTCAGAATGTTATGCTCTATGTTCAACATCAACTTATGTTTTGCCTCCCCAGCTCATCCCCAGTCTAATGGATAAGTTGAAGCCATCAATAAAATAATTAAGCGAACTTTGAAAACCAGCTTGGACAAGGCTAAAAGTTGTTGGCCAGAATTTGTACCCCAAGTTCTTTGGTCATACCATACTTCGTATCAGACATCAATTGAAGAAACCCCATTCTCACTTGCCTTTGGTACAGAGGCAATTGTCCCAGTTGAGCTTGAGCAAGCAATGTTCCGAGTCTAGAACTACATGCAAACGAAAATGACAAACAACTTACCCTTAACTTAGATCTAGTTGAGGAACATAGAAACCAGGCTCACTTGAGGAATGTCGCCTACAAGTAGCGCATCTCCAACTACTATGACTCAAGGGTCAAACCTCATTCTTTCAAAGTGGGGGACTGGGTATTGAAGAAAAGATTACTCTGCGACAGAGTCCCGAGTGAAGGAACAATTAGTCCAAACTGGGATGGACTGTTTAAAGTTGTTGGCATCAGTCGCCCTGGCTCCTATAAGTTTAAAAGCTCTGATGGCAAGACCCTTGGCCATCCATGGAGCATTGATCACTTGAAGTACTATTACAAGTAAACTCACATTGTACAAGTGTTAAGCTTCAGCCTTTCGGCATCCTATGTAATGAAGACTATTTGGCATGAATTCAATAAAGAGGTGATTTAGACAACTCGATCCTAATCCTCTTACATTCCTAGCAATGAAACACTCGGGTTCAAAGCTTCAACATGAATGCTTCCAACATGAAACAAAGTCTAAGTATATGTCAACAAGACTATACAAATAAACGAACAACTTCACAGTATATTCGTTCAATCATACATTCCAACACATTCATACATAAGCCAACTGTGTTTTGAAAGGGTTCAACATACTTTGTGTCATTCGACACTTGCTATAATGTGCCTAGACACATTGCCTTTATTCTCACCAACCAGGTGATGAAATGTGAAGAAGGAACTCATCTTTATGCCATCATCTAGGTGATGAAATGTACAACTCGTACTCTCATTCATGCCACAAACCAAGTGATGAAATGTAAAACCCGTACTCTAATATCATTTGGCAACTTGCCACTCATGCCACCAACTAGGTGAAGAAGGAACTCATCTTCATGCCACCAACCAGGTGATGAAATGTACAACCCGTACTCTCATTCATGCCACCAACCAGGTGATGAAATGTACAACCCGTACTCTAATATCATTTGGCAACTTGCCATTCATGCCACCAACCAGGTGAAGAAGGAACTCATCCTCGTGCCACTAACCAGGTGATGAAATGTGATGAAAGGTAATGAAAGAACTCACCTTTGTACCACCAACCAAGTGATGAAAGCAACTCACCATTCATTCCACCTACCAGAAGACGAGTGGTACAACTTGTACATGTGAACTCCTAGCATTCACAAATAATAAAGAACTCTCAAGCTTGACAACTCAACTAGGGGAGCATTTATGCCCAACAAGAGTTATAGTCACCAACAAAGTTTCATTGCAAGCCAATAACAACTTCAGTGCATGGCATATGAAGATCAAGCTATTCAGCCCTCTTGCATCTGCTTCCAACATTTCCCCTTTGTAACAATGCAAACACTACAACTCGTAGAAAGCTTCACACACTCTTGATCAAGACAGTGTGAAGCAAAACTAATTTATGGTGCCAACAAGAGCTTCATCAAAGGAGTTCAACCACAATTCTCAAAAGCTTCACACACTCTTGATCAAGACAGTGTAAAGCAAAACCAATTTATGGTGCCAACAAGAGCTTCATCAATGGAGGGCAACCACAATTCTCAAAAGCTTCACACACTCTTGATCAAGACAGTGTGAAGCAAAACCAATTTATGATGCCAATAAAAGCTTCATCAAAGGAGTTCAACCACAATTCTCAAAAGCTTCACACACTCTTGATCAAGACATTGTGAAACAAAACCAATTTATGGTGCCAACAAGAGCTTCATTAAAAGAGTTCAACCACAATTCTCAAAAGCTTCACACACTCTTGATCAAGACAGTGTGAAGCAAAACCAATTTATGGTGCCAACAAGAGCTTCATCAATGGAGGGTAACCACAATTCTCAAAAGCTTTACACTCTTGATCAAGACAGGGTAAAGCAAAACCAATTTATGGTGCCAACAAAAGCTTCATCAAAGGAGTTCAACCACAATTCTCAAAAGCTTCACACATTCTTAATCATGACAGTGTGAAGCAAAACCAATTTATGGTGCCAACAAGAGCTTCATCAATGGAGGGCAACCATAATTCTCAAAAGCTTCACACACTCTTGATCAAGACAGTGTGAAGCAAAACCAATTTATGGTGCCAACAAAAGCTTCATCAAATGAGTTCAACCACAATTCTCAAAAGCTTCACACACTCTTGATCAAGACAGTGTGAAGCAAAACCAATTTATGGTGACAACAAGAGCTTCATCAATGGAGGGCAACCACAATTCTCAAAAGCTTCATACACTATTGATCAAGACAGTGTGAAACAAAACCAATTTATGGTGCCAACAAAAACTTCATCAATACAGGGCAACTACAATTCTCAAACCTTCGAAGCAAATTCAAGACTATTCGAAGCAAATTCAATTTATATGGTTCATCCAAACCTTCGACTACTACAAGGTGTGACTTGCATCACAATCTCTTGCTCAACATTGTGGAAACAAATTTTGTATATGTTGTCTCTCCCACATTTTCAAATTTCTAGTTTCCCAAAAAAAAAAAAAAATGGGAAATTCAACAAAGCTTCAATGGAGGACAACTACAAATTCTCAAAAGTTTCACACTATCTTGATCAAGATAGTGTGAAGCAAAATCAATTCGTGGTACCCAACAAAGCTTCACCACAAAAGCTTCACCAACAAAAGCTTTATGAATGGAGGACAACTACAAATTCTCAAAAGCTTCACACTATCTTGATCAAGATAGTGCGAAACAAAATCAATTCATAGTACCCAACAAAGCTTCAACCTCAAAGCTTCACCTACAAAGCTTCACTTGTAAAGCTTACTATATATATATATATATTTTTTTTTTTCGGAAATTCGAAAATTCGAAAATTCACAAAAAAAAAAAAAAATTACCTAGGCCTCATCTTCTTTGGGCCTAACAACTTTCATAACAAATATTTATGAAGGAGGAGTTTTGGGCTACCACGTAGAAAGGAAAATGGTGAAGTTTTGTTACTTTGGAAACTTGGCTACTAGCAAGACACCTCTTTCATCAACTCCCTCGACCGGAGACTTGGGGGACTCCTACCATATGCTACTGCACCTTGATACTCGGAAGTCTCACGACCACTCAGTGACTTGGATTTTTCAAGTCTCCAACCGAGAAGTTTTTCTCACTCTGGAAATTAAGGAAGCACCACCTCAACATACATGCTTCACTCACAAAGATTCAACATACAAGTTTCAACAAAAGAAAAAATTCAAAGAACTTAGTGAAGAAGGCCTTGGTGTATTTAACACAATACGTTGAAATGAAGCAAAGCTTGTTTATTGATATCTCCGATAAGTTACAAATATGTACATATACATGAATCAAAATAAACAAACAAGAGGGAGCCTTCACAAAGGTTGCTCATGAGAAGTTTCAGTAATCGGCAGAGCCCCAGAAAGAAGAGGCACCAGATGGTGATTATTCGGAGCCTCAGTACTAGGCAGAACCCCAGAAGGAGGAGGCATCGAAGGTTGATCATTTGGAGCTTCATTATGCGGTACAGCCCTAGAAGACGAAGGCAATAAATGCCTTTGGAACAAACCCACACACCTCTGATGATCAAGTAAAATCTGACCATCAGATTCCTGCAGCTGCTCGAGCTTCCTCTTTATGTTTGTAGCATAGTCATGTGTGAGCCTGTACAACTGTTTATTCTCATGCTTGAGCCCTCTGATCTCCTGTTTGAGACTTATCACTTCAGCCACCAATGATTCAACTCGGCGGGTTCGAGCAAATAGGCGTTGGGCCATATTAGACACATAACCTGCACACTGAACACTGAGAGTCAGAGAATCCTTAACAGCCAACTCATCAGACCGTTTAGAAAGTAGTCTGTTATCTTTGGGAGTGAGAAGGTTCCTGGCCACCACTGCAGCGGTCATATCATTTTTCATCACAGAGTCCCCAACGGTAAGAGAACCAGTAGGAGATAAGAAGGATGGGTGGTATATGTTGTCTTGAGAAGGCATGACTGCCTCTTCACCAAAGTTCAAGTCAAAACGACAGTCGAATGGGCCAGATATTCTCAGAAATGATGAAGGATAAATAAGATGCAATAAATCTTACAAATAATAACTCTCTGAATGTACTTTTTGCACACAATTGGTGCCCTTATAAAAAAAAAGGGCAATAGAGCCGTTAGTTCAAAAATCGAAGAGGCACCACTCTCCGGATTCCGAAGAGGCACCACTTTCCACACGCAACATCAGCTCATCGGGTACCACAAATAACTTTGCCAAAGATTTCTGACAAAGTTTAGACACATAAATTTTGAAGGTTCAGCTACCCTACTATTACCCATAAGGGTAAAGGAACAGCATCACTGCTTGATAACTAGAAAGTCCATATGTGTGTCAACCTCCGTGCTCCGTGGTAAGGCAGACTGGCAAAAATGCCCAACCTTTACTCACATTCGAGAAAACACTCCTAACAAGATAGCTTGCTCAAAAATCCAAGAGGCACCGCTTTTCGAATCTAGAGAGGCAGACTCCCAACAGGATTACTTGCTCAAAAATCGAAGAGGCACCGCCCTCCGAATCTCTAGAGCCAGACTCCCAACAAGATTACTTGCTCAAAAATCGAAGAGGCACATATCTCTGAATCTCGAGAGTCAAACTCCCAACAGGATTACTTGCTTAAAAATCGAAGAGGCACCGCTCTCCGAATCTCAAGAGCCAGACTCTCAACAAGATTTCTTTCTTAAAAATTGAAGAGGTACCGTTCTCCGAATCTCGAGAGCCAGATCCCCGACATGATTGCTTGTTCGAAAATCGAAGAGGCACCGCTCTCCGAACTTCGAGAGCTAGATTTCCTTGGATAAAGTTTGTCTGCAATCTTCACAGTTAACATCAGCTTTCCAGATACCACAGACCAGTTTTTCAAAGTGCTCTGACAAAGTTAAAACACGTGAATCTTGCAGCTCCCACTACATTGCTATGACCGAGAAGGGTAAAAGAACAACGTTACCACTCGCTGTTGGGATAATTCCTATATATGTTGACATTCATCCTCCACAGCCTGGCAGACTTGCAAATAAAAAAATGCTCAACTTTTCTTCACATCCGAGAGGGTACTCTCAGCAGAGTTTCTCGAAATACTCAGCTTCTTCCCCCCCCCCCCCGATAATACCTCTGCAAACAAGCCACACCAGAGCAAGAGTATCTCATATCATCAGGGTTAAAAGCAAGAGTATCCCATATCATATTTTTTCCCTGTCTTTTCCTTTGGCATTGTTCTTACTTGCAAGACAAGGAGAAAGAAAGCAACCAGTCAGCACTTGGAATCAAGCTTCTAGTCAGGAACTGATTGTTTGGAACCCCTTGCCTGATTACTTACCTGGCATTGCTCTCGAGTACTCATCTTCAACATCTTATGCTTCCAAAGAAGATACCACATCTGCCTGATGAACAAATAGGGTAAGTGAGAAGGATATAAGGAAGCATGTGGAGACAAGCGTAACAGAACACGTGCCGATACATCCACTACTTTGTCAACAGCAAAAGTATCCCATATCAGCAGGGTCGAACGTACTCTAGATTTAATGGACTTGTTTTGACCCTCAAATTCTTGAGTCGGCCTTATACTCTGGAGGAAACCAGAAAACATTTCAGTCTAGTTCAAGAATAAGTCCGTGGAAAGTTATTTCTTCAAAAGCAAAAGTATCTCATATTATCTCTTCTCCATTTGCTTCTCCTTATCCTTGTTGCTGTTTACAACATAAGGAGAAGGAGAACAATCAACCGGAAGCCGAAGTCGAACCTCCAATCCAGGTTGCTTACTTGGAAGTCTGATTGCTTACCTTGTCTGTTACTTCATTCAGCAAATTTCCTAGCTCGGCGACTTGGGGGACTCCTACTATAGGGTTTGTATCGCACTTGACCGATCCTGAAACTATAAGTAAGCTTCAAGTGAAATTGATACATTACCTTGTGCATCTTCATCGGTTAAAGATACCACCCTGGATGAAAGAAAGGTACTTCCAGAGAAGATGCCACATCTACATATGAGATAGATAAGGCAAGTGAGAATGATACCACACTTCGGTACTTAGAAGTTTTGTGATTACTCAATGGCTTGGATCTTGCAAGTCCCCAACCGAGGAGCTTCCCTAACTCGGGAACTTAGGGGAGCACTGTTTATACCATACTTGACCAATCTTGAAACTACTGAGCACCGGTCAACGTTATACCATCAAGGACTCAAAAGAGTTTCCCTCAAACCATGAAGCCAATCACAGCGCGACACGTGTTGACATCAAAAGCCAATCACAACACGACATGTGTTAATGTCAGAATGAAACTAGAAACTCTCTTCTATAAATAGAGATCATTCTCTCACAATATTTCCTAATGTCATTTGTACTAAATCATTCACTAGTACTCACTAAAGGAGAGCTTGAACCTATGTACTTGTGTAAACCCTTCACAATTAATGAGAACTTCTCTACTCCGTGGACGTAGCCAATCTGGGTGAACCACGTACATCTTGTGTTTGCTTCCCTATCCCTATCCATATCCATTTACATATTTATCCACACTAATGACCGGAGCAATCTAGTGAAGGTTACAAACTTAACACTTTCTGTTGTACCAAAGTCCTCACTGATTTTGTGCATCAACAATACTGAGAAATGATTTTTTGAATCTAAGATATAGTATGGTAATGTGAAGCTTTCCTAGATCTATTAATGTGTGGTAATGTGAAAATATTGGTAAATGAAAGAATTGGCAAATATTTTGGTTTTTTGCAAGGAGCCGTTTTTCTAAGTACTAAATTAGTTGCGAACTTGTTATTTTCTAAATTTGAACATAAAACTTTTTACATATAAGTGTAGAAGAATAATATTATACTATAGTACTAAATTGCATGCAATTTTTTATTTTTAATAAGTCATTTTATATGTGTTTAAGTGTGAACGGGATATTAAATCTTTTTCAAGTATGTAGCCAAAGACAAGTAAAGAATTCTTTGTTGAAAAGACACTTAGTACTATAATATAACAGTATTCCTCTTCGTTTGTAAATGAGTGTTTTTAGGCTTGATTCTTACTAAAGACGAATTTAAACCACATTATTGCTAACCCATTGTGAGGATAAGCCGATATATTCTCTTAGTGTATATAATATCGTTTGTTAAAAAAACAATTATCTGTAAAAAAGAATTCTAAAATTTATTAAAAAATAAAATTAATTATGAGGGCATGAAGGAACGAACCGGGAAGATGTAGACAAAATATTTACTTTTCTAATCACCAAAAAGAATCACCAAAAAAAATGAATTGTGTTGCAAAGATTAGTACATCTCTTTAATCAACGGTCAAACCAGAAGATAACATCTGATTGGACGTTCGAGATTGACCCGGCTCCGTATATAACACAAAAGGACGGCAGTCTAATAATTTGTAGGTTAGCTACCAAACAGAAATAATTAAAAATGTGATTGATACACATGATACATTACGTGTTATTATTCAAATTTTGAAATATATTTGTTAAAAAAATAAATTTTTTTTTCTAGTTACATAAAATATATGTGGTATATAATTCGTATTTCGATCACAATGAAGAATTCTTTTCGAAAAGGAACGAAGAGAAAGGACACCACCCCCGCGAGAATAGGACCCTAGCCAATAGCAACTCAGGATCCACGACATTAAACCAATCGCCTCCGGCCACATCACCTACCCGCCAGCTGTTCCCTAGTCGAACGACGTCATCCGAGCGTTGCGTTTTCAATTAAATTATTTTAATCAGCATACGATGCTTCCCCGAAATTGTGATTAGCCTTAATCTCGATCCTAATTAATTACGATATCGATCTGTTATATAATTAGCGAGAGAGAGGGGTAGAGAAAGAGTGTGCGGGTGGGAAGGCTGAAAGCGTATAAGTGGTAGTGGGAGGCGCACGGCAACCGAAGATTTTGATCTGAAGCAATTTCTTGTCTTTCCCATCTAATTTTCTTTCTTGTTTCCTCCATTTTCCCAAGAAACAAACAGAAAATTTTCCTGGGAAGCAAACAGAAATTTTTACCGAGGTACGAAACTGGACCCTCTCTTCTGGAAAACTCCGTTATCTAGGAGAGTCAAATACCTAAAACAGTTCGATTCCTTGTCCTGTTCTTTCGCTGTTTTTGAATTTTCTTTCCGGAATTGAATCGACTTTTCCAATCTTGATTCGATTAAGGGTTTTTGAATTCGGAAGGATTGAATTTTTTATCTCACCGAGAAAAGTTATCGATTCTCTGTGTGTTGATTTGTGGTTGTGGTAGATCTAGATGGGGAAGGGAGGGCAGGATTTCGGTAAACGGAAAGAGGACGGAAACCCTAGGCCGGTGGACGGCGATGTGTTTCCGGCGTGGGCGAAGGAGATTTCGGAGTGCGAGAAGCACTTTGGGGTTAACAGAAAATTAGGGTTGGGATCGGAGGACGTCGAGAAGCGGCGGGAGAAGTACGGATCGAACGAGTTGGAGAAGCACGAGGGGCAGTCGATTTGGAGTCTGGTTCTGGAGCAGTTCAATGATACTCTGGTTCGAATCTTGCTTGCGGCGGCGGTCATTTCTTTCGTTCTGGCTTGGCTGGATGGGGAAGAAGGCGGCGAGAAGGAGATCACGGCGTTTGTGGAGCCGCTGGTGATCTTCTTGATCTTGATTGTGAACGCGATTGTAGGGGTTTGGCAGGAGACCAATGCCGAGAAGGCCTTGGAGGCGCTGAAGGAGATTCAATCGGAGCAGGCGACTGTGATTCGGAATGGGAGTAAGGTTCCGAATTTGCCGGCGAAGGAGCTTGTTCCTGGTGACATTGTGGAGCTTAAGGTTGGGGATAAGGTGCCCGCTGATATGCGTGTTGTGGAACTGATTAGCTCAACTTTGAGGGTGGAGCAGGGTTCATTGACCGGAGAGAGTGAGGCGGTGAATAAGACTAACAAGCCGGTCTCTGAGGACGCAGATATTCAAGGGAAGAAAAATATGGTTTTCGCTGGGACGACTATTGTGAATGGACATTGCATATGCTTGGTTGCACAGACAGGAATGTCGACTGAAATTGGGAAGGTGCATATGCAAATCCATGTCGCTGCGCAGATCGAAGAAGATACACCACTTAAGAAGAAGCTTAATGAGTTTGGAGAGATGCTTACAATGATAATTGGAGTGATTTGCATATTAGTGTGGCTCATCAATGTCAAGTACTTCCTTACTTGGGAATATGTCAATGGAAGGCCGGCAAATTTCAAGTTTTCGTTTGAGAAGTGCACATATTACTTTGAGATTGCAGTAGCATTGGCTGTGGCTGCTATTCCTGAAGGTCTGCCTGCAGTCATTACAACGTGCTTGGCGCTTGGTACCCGTAAAATGGCTCAGAAGAATGCTTTGGTCCGAAAGCTGCCTAGTGTTGAAACTCTGGGTTGTACAACTGTGATTTGTTCGGATAAAACAGGGACCCTGACTACAAACCAGATGGCAGTGGCAAAACTTGTAGCTTTGGGTCCTAGACCTACTATACTACGGAAGTTTAGGGTGGATGGAACTACATACAATCCACTTGATGGTAAAATTAATGACTGGCCGACTGGTCGTATGGATGCTAATCTTCAAATGATCGCAAAGGTAGCTGCTGTCTGCAATGATGCAGGCATTACCCAGGCAGAACAGAAGTATGTTGCCCATGGAATGCCTACCGAGGCAGCTCTAAAGGTTATATATTTTAACCCTTTGTTATTGACTTTTTTAGGTGTTTTGATATTGTGCAATTCATTAATAAACTGATTAACATTGCATAGCAAAGTGCCTTCCTAGTACGTACCATTCTCAGAGTACATTATTTCCTTGCTTGTGATGACAATTCATTTTGTTCGAGAACTCTGCTTCATATTGAATATTTTGTTTTGTCCCTTCAGGTTTTAGTTGAGAAGATGGGCCTTCCCGAAGGATCCAAGTGTGCGGAATCATCAAATGAAAGGGATTTGCTTGGTAAGTCAAACTTTCAATATAAATGCTTCCACTTTATCTGTTTTGTTACAACTTTGAATCGGTAAGTTTACATACTCTGATGCTATGTTTATATCTTTTGTCAGGTTGTTGCCAGAAGTGGAGTGAATTGGAATGCCGAATTGCAACCCTTGAGTTTGATCGTGATAGAAAATCCATGGGTGTAATTGTCAATTCCCGTTCAGGAAAGAAGTCATTGCTAGTGAAGGTTCATATTCTAGTTTAAGTTTCAACAACTTCATAAATTGTTATGTTCATTCACTGTATTTAATCTAACGTCCAAATTGTGGCATGCTCTGATTTTATGAAACTGGGAAAGTTTGAAGTGTATTTGTGAAGTAGGGTGTAAAGGGCGCATGATTCATAAGGAATGAGTGAGATTTAAAAGAAGATATATTTATTCTCATGAGAATGTTAAGGTGGAAGTTATGCTACACTGATTTTCTTTTTCACCAAAGTCTCCCTCTTCTGAGACTTTGCAAGCTGTGTATCTGTCAAGGCGCTAGGGTTTCTGTTCAGATGTTTATCAACCATATGTTCAGAACTGAAAGTTTTTGTAGTTGAATTCGCCTTCTTACAATAAACTGAAATTGCATATTCAATTGTGCTATACTCTACCGTTAAATTGAATATTCGTATTTAAATTAGAAGTTACAAGCATGAACAGCAGAAGGGACTTCACTGTTTTTCAGTTGTATTCCTTATTTTTTTTCCCTCTAGTATTATGCTGCTTGTTTCCTCTCTGGTATTAAATGATAAGTCGAGCATGAGCAATTGCATTGCCCTTCATACTCCCTTTCTCTCCCTCCATCTTTAAATAAAAAAAAATATCTAAGGAATATTGCGGACTTCTGAATGGGGTGCTGCATTATTGCAGGGTGCTGTAGAGAATTTGCTGGAGAGAAGCACTAAGGTTCAGTTGCTTGATGGCACTGTTGTACCTCTGGATGATAGCTCAAGGAACTATATCATGCAAGCTCTTCATGAGATGTCAACTAGTGCACTGCGCTGTTTGGGTTTTGCATACAAAGATGAGCTTGGTGAGTTTTCATCCTATGATGGTGATGAAGATCATCCAGCTCATAGACTTTTACTTGATCCATCCAATTATTCGTCAATTGAGAGCGAACTTGTTTTTGTTGGCCTTGTTGGACTGAGGGTAAGTTGTAACATAGCTGTTGTCTACATCTTTTTAGTCATATATTATCATCACAGTACCTTCATTTATTGAACTAACTGTGATTGTTAAATTTAAATTTTTTTAAAGGATCCGCCAAGAGAGGAGGTTTTTGATGCAATTGAAGACTGCCGAGCAGCAGGAATTCGTGTTATGGTAATCACTGGAGATAACCAGAACACAGCAGAAGCAATATGCCGTGAAATAGGCGTGTTTGGTGCTGATGAAGACATACGTTCAAGAAGCCTTACAGGAAAAGAGTTTATGGGTCTACGTGATCAGAAAGCCCATCTAAGACAAGGTGGTGGCCTTCTGTTTTCAAGGGCCGAACCAAAGCACAAGCAAGAGATTGTGAGGTTGCTCAAAGAGGATGGTGAGGTGGTTGCTATGACTGGTGATGGAGTGAATGATGCACCTGCTTTGAAACTTGCTGATATTGGGATTGCAATGGGCATTTCTGGAACTGAGGTATTTATTTAGTTAGTTTCTCTTGTTTTGTTTTTCCCATGCCTACTTTTTGGGTTACCTATCTTGGCATTAATTAAATTTCATACCTTTTGATTGGAGGAATGTAATTTTGCATGAAACCTAGAGTTAGTTTATAGACAAAGTTTTTTGCATGAACTAAACCTTCAAATTATAGTGAGGTCAGACGATATTTTCATTAGTTCTATGTGATTTCATTCATAGATTTAAATGGAGTGTCCCGTGAAACAGGATCTGTGTTACCCACCCATTAATCTTAAGAATACGGAAGCATGAATATGTTGTAAATCACTTTTTGTAAATGTCTATGTTTTTTAGCTTAAGTTACTCATTCGTATCATAAACTTCATTTCTTTGCCATTGCAGGTTGCAAAGGAAGCTTCTGACATGGTTTTGGCTGATGATAATTTTAGTACAATTGTTGCAGCTGTTGGTGAAGGCAGATCTATCTACAATAACATGAAAGCCTTTATCAGGTTAGCATTTTTTAGTATCATACATATTGAGATGTAAAAACTTATGAATGATTGCCTTTTGAAGCAACCGCATATCGTCATACATTCTAATATTAACATATATTCTGGAAACTAATATTAGCATTTAATCCCAGAAATTTTGTTAGCCTGCACAAGTAGTTTTCCTCTTTTTGATGCTTAAACATGTATGTTTTTTCTTTCAAGATTTGAAGTTTTAAACCCTGTTTCAGGTACATGATCTCGTCCAACATTGGTGAGGTTGCCTCCATTTTCTTAACAGCAGCATTAGGCATTCCTGAAGGCCTCATACCTGTTCAGCTCTTGTGGGTGAATCTTGTTACTGATGGACCACCTGCAACAGCACTAGGATTTAATCCTCCAGACAAAGACATAATGAAGAAGCCCCCACGCAGAAGCGATGATTCACTTATCAGCGCCTGGATATTATTCCGCTATATGGTACCTTACTTTTCACTTTCTTCCCGTTTGTTGCATTTTAATGATACAGTTTGCACGAATTTACCTGAGAACTTTCTTGATAAGTTTCTCACCTGAATCTTTGTCTGGACAGGTTATTGGGATGTATGTTGGACTGGCAACTGTAGGCGTATTCATCATTTGGTATACACATGGTTCCTTCCTTGGTATTGACCTCAGTGGGGATGGCCACTCCCTTGTGACTTACTCCCAACTTGCTAACTGGGGACAGTGCTCATCTTGGACAAATTTCACCGCTTCACCCTTCACAGCCGGAAATGAGGTCCTCTCCTTTGATAACCCCTGTGATTATTTCCATGCTGGCAAAGTGAAAGCTATGACACTATCCCTCTCAGTGTTGGTCGCCATCGAAATGTTCAACTCTCTCAATGCCCTTTCTGAGGACGGAAGCCTGCTGACCATGCCCCCATGGGTCAACCCCTGGCTTCTGGTGGCCATGTCTGTTTCATTCGGCCTGCACTTCTTGATCCTGTATGTGCCATTCTTGGCTCAAGTATTTGGCATTGTGCCCCTGAGCATAAACGAGTGGCTTCTGGTTTTGGCCGTTTCACTCCCAGTGATTCTTATTGACGAGGTCCTCAAGCTTGTTGGAAGATGGACAAGCGCTTCTCAAATAACCAGGAGGACAAAACCATCAAGGCCCAAGACAGAGTGAAGTGAATTCCAGACTTCCAGTAGGTTGATAACTCTCGTCCGAGAGGTGCGCACTCT